>NW_008795693.1:1004491-1004830 GCF_000699145.1 Aptenodytes forsteri | reverse complement strand
CTGTTTTCTCTTGTTTGGCAGCTGTGCAATGCTTCACAAGCAGCGGAGTGGCCGGGTCTCTGCCGTGTGTTGGGACGCATCTCAGCCTCTGGTGAAATGGGTCAGATCTGGGGAGATGTCCCTGGTAGCAGATTTTATAACAATGAGTTTATTCACTTGTACATTTGAGACCGGGAAACTGCAGCACAATGCTTTTTAATGAATGATTGGTTAAGTTTGTGAAGGGGTTGAAATACAACGTACAACGTTAGGAACTACTTCCATTAGACTGTATCATCTCACCTTGACTTTTTTTCTTCAGTTTGCTTCTGGTCTTTTTTTTTTTTATTTTGGAATAAT
>NW_008795693.1:913073-1003943 GCF_000699145.1 Aptenodytes forsteri | reverse complement strand
TGGGCTTTTTTTTTTTTTTTAATTTTGGCATTAAAACTTTATTCTTAAAATGTGTAAAGCTGTAGGGTTTCTCATCAGTAGAATCAAATGAAAGATCAAAAATATAATTAAATACCTTTCATTTCTTTGCCAAAAACAAATTATTTTTTCTTGTCTATTTTGGGTGACTTTATCACGCCCGCAAGGGAATAATTTTCATCATGTCTGTCAATGTGATCCTGCCTTAGAAATAGAATGATATGTTAAAAGTAATATCAAATTCAAATAAATGTTTGAAAAGAGAAAAGCATAAAATAATTATATACCATAATAGCCAGGGAATTCAGAGGAAAGACTGTTTGAAAAAAAAAAATTCTTAAAAATATGAAAATAAAGTAACATAGGCAACCCTAATGGTTCCCTGAGCCATATCAACATGGGTGTAATCCAGTTCATTAGATCAGAGTGTCTGCTGGAGATTTCAGCTGTTTAGCAAGTGTAATGTTTTTGTAATGTTGTAAAATAATACTAGAAATAAATTACTATAAGAGTAATATATTTTAGACCTGTAACTTACTACGTATGAGACATTTAAAGGCGTAAGTTACCTCTGTTGCACAGACTTGTAATGAATCAGTATATTTTGCTTGTAAAATATTTGACTAAGTAAACTTCAGAATGTTCTTTGATTTATTTTTTTTCTTATTCTCCGCCTCCTCCCTCCAAATAAAGAGCAAACCAAAAGCTCAGTTTAATTGTTTTTTTAAGTGTTACAGATGGCAAAGTGGAATGGAGCTCTAGTTTACGATGTAAAGCTGTCTGGATGAACTCCTGCCTCTTTAGTAGTTACGGACATTATCGTGCTCTCCTGCTTTCTGTTCTCCATCTCTGTGGGATTTGTTTAACTTCTGTTTTCCATTTTCAAAATTCTTGGGGTGACTTTATGTTGGTGCTAATCTGTTTGTATTTCCTTTACATTTTTGTTGTGTTACAATTTTTCTGAGCTGCTGCGTCTAAAAGCTGGAAGGATTTTACTTACGAAGAGGAAACTTGGCATGCCGTTAATTCTGTTGTAGTGAGTTTCTTTTTCCAGCCTGTAATCTGGGGTTGCTCTTTTTTTTGCTTTGCCATGAGCAATGAAGAGTGAAAGAGAAATGTTCTCTGAAGGATATCTGCTTTGCAGGCTAGATCACTAGGCAGGAGCAACTTCTACCATGTTGTCTGTGTCTTGATAGTTTGGAGTACGAGGTGTGCCTCACGGCTGGCTTTCTAGCTTTGCTGTGCAAGTTGCCAGAGAGAGAGAGGAAAGCACTTACCTGCTTTTTTTCTCAAACAGCAATGTGCATAGATTTCCCCTCAAAAGACTGTAGGAGTGCAATCACCTGAAAGTCGAGTTACTTCATTGTCTCCTGTTTTCCACCCAAGGGACACTGCGTTTGCATATTGGGCTCATCACTGAGCACTCTCATGTTGGATTATTCCTCCTAATTATGAGATGGGGTGCACATGAATATCACAGAGAAACCCTCTGCAACTGTTCCAGCCTTGTGCATTGACAAGATTGCAGATTGACTTGACTGGATTGGAGGTCCTGTTCTAGTTGTTCACTATATCAAAAATGAATGTTGCCCATAATTTTGCTATGTTGAGGGCTGGTTGTTTTTTTGTTTTGTTTCTTTTTGTTTTGTTTTGTTTGGTTGGGGTTTTTGTGTGTGTGTGTTGTGTTTTGGGGTTTTTTTTGGTTTTTTTTAGTTTTTTTAATGAATGGTTAGATAGAGAATTGGCATAGAAAGGACGAGATTATATAAACTGGTGTAGTATGCAGCTCTTGCGAAACTCCTGCTGATATCCATGGGGTGAAGTCTGCCCCGTACCTGTTAAGTTGCCTTTGCCTTACAGGGCAGAGGGGGTTCCAGATGTGTTTGAGCATGGTGGACATGTGTAGGATCACTTACATTTATTTATTTATTTATTGGTGTTAGATCTTATGTGAAGAAAGACAATATCTGCATAGCATTGCCATCTGGGTGGAAGTCCCAGGACCACTTCTGTTTGAAATAGAGATCATGTTTTTTCAGCATGGGATTGTAAAGTCCAGGTCGCATCCTATTGCTTGGTAGTTACATATTAATAAGGTGTAGGTCCAAAGGGCTTGTGTTAGCTTGTCTTGAAGTTCTTAATCTGGTGAAACTTTTCTTCATTTCTGTTGCATTTGTTCTACGTGCTGTACTACAGAAACGCTGGTCGTCTTGGTCAGTTTGCTTGTTGTTTTTCCTTTTCCGTTTTGGGAAGCCTGATGGTGTTACTGAGAACAGTGCTGGTAGGTTATTTATGTATTCTGCCTAATTATTTCATGGCTATATGCATTTGTCATCTTACAGTAAAGCGAGATGAACTATTTCAAGCCTCAGTAAAAGGCACTGCACATTTGTGTATTAGAATCAGCTGCTTGTTTTTACTCTGTCTCCTTATCAAGGGCTGGATCGAAGCATTCATGTAACACTGAGTGAATCATAGGTTTGAAGTGTTCCCGCTTGTAACTTCATCTGCAGACTAATAGCAGGTAGGGGAGCTTAACAAGTATCTCAGTACCGAGCACAGTGAAAGATGTTTGTGGAAAAAAAATTGCTGTTGAGCTAAATTTAGTTTTAATTTAGCTCATACTGAAGAATGGTATGCAACTTTTTTATAGTATGTTGTGTTTATAGCGTGGAAAGTACCTGTGCTTAAAACAGGCTTTTAAATCACACACTTTCTCTGTGCATTATTTTAGTGGGGGAACAAAAAGGCTTTTATTATGGAGTGCTTTTGTATCCATCGTAGCTCTGACAGAGAAAGCTGAATTCTTTTTCTGACTCGCATTCAATAGTATTAACAGGTTTCTCTGCACCTTCTGACTGCAGTTGCTGGAGCTCGTCAGAAAGCAGCTGCTCGTGCAGATCCAAGGTAGAGCTAGAGCTGTGGATTTCAGTCTGCAGTTCATGGTGCTGCTTTCTACTGCTGAGACGTTTCAGAAAGTTGGCTAGGAAATGCAAATCTGTGCCACGTATCACTCTACAAATGTGAACTTTAAAGGGATCTGCTTCCCCTGAAGTAGTTTGAAATCTGTCATTTGGAAAATGTTGAAAACCAGGCATTTAAAGCAGTCACAGTGTTTCAAGAGAATGTGTGGTCGCTACTGTGGAGAGGTTCGTATGAGGTCACCTGAACTGTTGCTAGGTTAGAGAGACTGTAGTGGGAATGTTTTCCCTTTTCCTTTTTCTGATGTCTCTGAAGGAAACAGACCTGCACTGTCCTTTCTGCACAAAAGAAAAGGAGGATTGTAGTATTTTTAGATAGGCCCTGACCGTGTAATGCCAAAAAGAATACACGTTGTTACATATTTTATGGAGGTGAAGTGAACATCGCTGGTCAATGTATAGCTGATGCTCTTTGATGGTATGATGCCTGATTCCTGACACATACCCCCGGCCCCAAGCAGTGTTGTACCAGGTCTGTAACTGCAGAATTAGCTGTAAAGAGTACTTAAAAAGTGGCCAAATAAAAATCACACTCCCATTTCAGAGCTATAAATTGGTATTAAGGTGTCTGACCTTGTTTGGCTGTTCCTTCAGAAAACCAGATGCAGCTTTATGTTATTGCTAGGGAACAAATACAAGTGCAGCATATGCCTAACTTACTTCCAGCTCCTTCATCAGCTTCAAAACTCAGTCGTTCTTCACTTCTCCCCTGGTTTCAAGTCTCTTCAGTTCCAGCTGTTTTCAGTTTCATGTTTATTTTATTACCATTGTTTTATTTCCTCTGTCTCTGCTCACTGTGAGATCTGGAATTTACAAGTCCAGGTAAATCATAATTAAAAAAAACTAGTTCTGCCAGGCTCAGGACACTTGCCTGCTTCTTTTCTTCCTACCCCCTTTGGTACTGCGTATAGAGATTGTCCCCCCACATTATAGGACAAGCTTTAAAAAAAAAAAAGAAAAGCTTGTTTTAAGAAACAAGTTGATGTGAATCTCTGTAGCTACTTATATTGATGCAGTTGATGTTATGGAGGGCAAGAATTACCTCATTTGTAAATTGATCTGCAGTCCTTAAATGTTGCACTGCATGATGGTAAAGCTACGTTGGCATGATCTGGATATATGCAAAACTCCCATGTCTCTCACCACCTGCTTACAAATAACAACTGTAGCCAAACGTAAAGGGATCTGAGCAGAAGATGAATTCCAACTTATTTTTTTTTTCTTTTATAGACAAGTCAATAAATGAAGAGTTTCATTCACGGACATATAGAAAGTCAAAGTAGTTTGACAAACAATAAAGCCTTGAACTTTTTATCGTCACCTCCATGGGGAGGAGCATAGGAGCTGCGAGTTAGTGACTGATGACTGTATGACTCATTGGATGTATATAGGATAAGAAGTGAATGTTCAGGCAAAATCTTCCATGGAAGAGAAATTGCTGTATGCTAGTAAATACGGCAGTAGCTCTCCCTGCATATTTGTAGGGAATGCTATTTGTTACCCACACAGGAAATGAAAGGAAGTATCCGCATCACCGCTAATTTTACAGCGTCCTGCTGAGGTCTCACTGAAATGTGCATTTTCAGGGCAGTGTAGTGATTTTTTGCAAGTTGAGACATGTCATAGAAATTGTTGGTCAAATGCAAATGCTGATTAAAAAGTGTAGAGGATTTGGATTGTTTCTGAACTCTCTTTCTTGTGATGTGATGTAGCTCTTACTTTTTTGTCTGCTAGGAGCTTACATTGGTAATCCAAACTGTATGTTTAGTCTTTTTATCTGTGAGAATACATGTTGTCTCTAACTAAAGAAGAGTTTGGTTTGGTATTAATCCTGTTAAATTCTTTTTTTTCCCTAAACATGGTTTTGCCCTTGGCTGATTCAACCACTAAGCTTTGCAGGCTCTTAAAGGTTGGAGTGCTTTTTCTGTACTCTTCTTTTCTGGATCTCTGTTTATGTTGTTCGCAGGGTGAAAATGATGTGCAGAATCATAATGTCTTATCTTCCTGCACCCTAAAACGAGGCAGATTAAAAAATGCAGGCAGTAAGCCTGAGTAATAATTTCTCAGTAAATATTTTACTGCTTTTTCCATCTGTTACACTAAAATCTGACTTAAACTAGGCATAAATCTAGTCAGAAGAGGTCATTGGGACATTAATAATCAGAATTAATCCTCTTAGACATGTGCTTGGTATGAGGCCAGCTATTCAGAAGTTTAATAACACACATGTTGCTTATCTGTCTGGCAGCTTGCCAATGAAGTAAACTTTCAGTTTGTGGTGGTTTTATATCTCTGTAAAGTACACTGCTTGTTTGGTTGGTGCAGCTTTTCTGTATGTTGCATATGGCACATAGCCTGCTACTGAAGAATGACTTCTCTTCAGGGTGCTTTCAAAGAGCTATAGTCTCTTAGCGTTGCATGGTAAGAAGTGGTATCATTCATGGTTGACCTTTTCAGGGTGCTTCCCTATGAAGTACAATGAGCCAAATTTAATACTACTTACTCAGAGCAGAGGAAGAGACAATATTTCAAGTAGAATAATACTGTGGAACCCAAATATAGCTGAATGAAACCTCACCCTGCCTCCGCTCCTGCCGTTCTGACTTGGAGGAAACATTCATTTACATAAATACAACTCTTTCTTGAGTCAGGTCTGGACTGGACCCAGTATTTCTGTTTCTCTCTCTTCATAGGAGCATGCTTCATACTCGAGAGAATAATGATTATTTCATATCCTAATTATGGAACTGATTCATCCCCTGGGGCACAGAAAGCAAACAGTAGGAGTGAGTGCATCATTAAAAAAATTAGCGTATTTTTAGAGAGGAGGTAAAAATAAAATGCAACTCCATTGAAAAGTTTCATGATAAAGAAAAATGGCTTGCGTTAGAGGAAATTTTTAAAACAATCTGAGATTATGGCTGGAAGAACATATTTTCTTATTAACGTGTTTATACTTTGCTCACGTGAAATTATTAATTTTCTTCTTGCCTTTATTTCTCAAGGAGAAGAATGAAAGCTCGCGCTCCTCCTCCACCAAATCAAGCTTCTGCAGCAAGTAGAATTCACAGTGAGCCCAGGTCAGCTGCAGAGACAGCTGTAATTTCTGATCAGAACCTTGTGAGCATGAAGGAGAACATGATAAACAGATCGGTGGACTTCACAGTCATTTTACCCAATGGGGTGGAGCAGAAGAGCACAGTACAAGGAAGGTAAGGTTTTGATTAGCTCCCACTTTCTGGAGCCCTCCATTCCCAGTAGGATACTTGCTGATACTAATGTCTCCCTTTCTGGGTTGATGGGGTTTCTCTGTCACGCTTCTCTCTGCATTTTAGGCAGCTGTTGTACCAGAGAGTCCCAAGAGCCATGTATAAAGTGCCCTCTCTGCTGGGGCAGGAAGGATTTAGCAGCTATTGTGTCACTGTTCTTTCCATGGATCACCCTCAGCACGTGTATGGGTCTGTCTCTTCCATGTAGTGCCACTGGGCTAGTTTTAGGTTGTATCAGATCTCATAATCAGGGGGGGTTTGTGGCAGTGGAAGTAGGTGCTGCTGGCAAACAGCAATCCTGACAATATGCCTGTCTGGAGTCATGCTAAGAAGCAAGCTCAGAAGATGAAAGATTCATCCCATTCAGAGATCCTGCCTTCACAAATACATTGCGATTGTGTAGACAGCAAAGCATCTGCTGGTATTTAGGAAGCTTTTTCTGTATAAAAAAGTGTATTGTTTTTTTCCATGGGAAGAGGGAGAGGGTCTCCTTGTCATTGGGAACAACCAAGGGCAAGTTGTATTGGAAAGGCAGTTTTGAGATCATTTTCTTCACCATGGGAGCTCTTCCTTCTCCTCATCCTCTCTGAGAACTGTTTTGAAAGGGGGAAACTTACTACTTTAAGAAAGAATTTGGAAGAGTTTTAAAAATATATTCAATACTATGATGAAACTGTAGCAAACAATGGTGTGGTCAGCAGTGGTCAAGAAACTGTAGAAAGTGATAATATCAGATTAGGAGGATATGTAGATGCCTGTTGATAAATCAGGGCCTGTGCTTATTTTACATTTGGGGTTTGCAGTAGTTAGTCTGCATTCCTGTAAAAGTACTTTTCTTGGTCTGATATATGTCTGTTTTGATTGTTTGTCTATTAGTGTATTTTGATGGCTGAGGAGGATGTGTACAGCAGCGCATAGCGTCTGGTACTTCATTCTTCCCCCTACTTTTCTTGTAGAAATTAGTGTTCGCTTAGCCACTCTCAGGAGACTAGTGCAACTTGTGTGGCTCAGCCCCAAAGCTAGAGTGATGTTAAAGATTTTAAAGGAAAGCAGTGCTTATCAGAGCTCTCAAATTATGCATTTAGCGATCGAGTTTTTATGGGGAGATTCGGACTTAATGAGAGAAAGAAGAGAACAGGCCTGGAAAGTAGAACAGGATATGAAACTCACTGGCTGTTAGGTCCCAAAGAAAGCTGGTATTTCATTGGCAAATGCAAGCCACCTGGGAGCTCACAAGAGGCTAATCTTCATGCAGGATTTTTTAGAGATACATAATTGCCATGTGGTTAGAAAAGATTTTCTTTTCTCTCTCTCTCTCAAAAAAACCCCCAACCAACCCAAAACAAGCACTCCAAGAGCACAACAAGGGTGGTGTTTTAATGTGAACTTTTGAAGAACATACAAGCTACAGGAGCAGGGAACAAATGGAAAATCCCTGTATGATAAACATTCTGTCTCTCGCACAGGTGTTTATTATCACTAACATTGCTATCACATACTGAGACTGAGTATTTTTATTATTGGAGTCTTTAGTTTCTGGACTGAAACCTGAAAGAAATGTCGAAAATTAAACCTTAGATGTTTCTGTGGGCTTATTTATATCGTCTTCGTTAAGCACTCTAAGCAACCAAAATGTTCTCTTCATTGTTCTGTGAAGGTGCCCACTTCTCTCCATTGGCTGTATGACAGGTCTAGGCCCCTGATTTAGGCGGCAATTAAATTCCTGCTTGTGCTAATCTGCTAATCTGAGTATCACCAGTGCCTAATGTAGGTAGTAGGTGTTCTCCCTCAGCACTGTCTTGAGCACTTGGAGTGGAGAGTTAGTGACAAATGTCAGGCACTGATAGGCAGCTGTGGGAAGTGGAAGGCTGTGGAAACTGAGGAGGGGAGTAAATCATCCTAACAAGTTATGAAATAAGAAAAGGTTACCCTATAATGAGCCCTGTATTACAGTGGCATCAGTCTGTGAGCAGACCTCGTGTGTGCTGCTGTTCTTTCTAACCACTGGAAGATGACATTTTCTGTACATTAACACTGGTTACGTTTTTAGGGATGTGGCATAAAAAAAAAATGTAAAGAGCATCTGAAATTTTTAGGGGATGGACTGTCTTAACTCTCCAGCTTTGGGTGAAAGCCCAGGCTTTTTCATCTTTTTGCATTGTTTTGACATTGCTAACTGGACGGCCACAAAGTACAATGATACTCAGAGGTAAACATTCAATGATGAAGATGCTGGATTAAAAAAAAAAAGTTTCGTTTCATTTGAAGGAAGTATGGGAGCCAGTGCAGGTATTAAATTCTTTTCCCTGTTCACTCTTTTTTATCTATGGTGATATCATGGAAGGACATTTCAGACAAATTCTGCTGTTGTTTATACTGCTATAAATCTTCAGTATTTTCATTGCCATCATTAAAACAGCATTCTGCAAAATCTGTTTTTGGGTACCCTGAGGAAATAGCTTTTCTGTTGCAGAAGAATTTGCAAAACCTTGCCCTGGGCATCATCATAATAAAAAATGATTCTGTAATTTCAGGAAAGCAGTTCACAGAGCAATGAAGTACGCTAGAGGATGTTTGAAAATATAACTATAGTTAATTAGTATCACTTAAGGTTATTATAAATGAATCGATGTAAAAGTCAAAATTATCTCTTTCAATTTGTTCATTGTATGTAAGCAAAGCAGCATGTTGTTAATTTTACTTTTTTGTTTATATAGGCAGTTCCTATAAATATCAGCAAGAGGGCAGAAAATTCTCATTAAATTTTCTTGAAAGATAGTTCAAGAAAAAAAGAAAGTGTGTGCTATTTAAAGATATTTTATTGGAATCTGGAATTTAGTGGAAAAGCTCACAAGGGTTACCAGAAACCTTTTCTGTTTGCGATGCTCACAGGTAATACTTTCAGTGGGTAACCTGTAAATAAAGGGATCATGCGTCTGTCTCCATTCACGCGTGACACTGAGGAGGACTTCCTGATTAACACAGATACAGACCTTTACTGTCAGCAGCTTGAGAAGTCAGTAGTATGTGAAAAATATTGGAGAAAAATGGGGATGTTTGAAGCTAAATGCTGTTTGGTTTGGAGTTGTCAGCACATGGATGATTGATATGCAGAAGAGTAGACTGGACAGTTATTGCTCCTGCTGTTATCTTACATGTTACACAAATTCTCTCATACATGTGATGCACAGAGAGCAGGATACTAGAACAAATAATAAACTAGCTGAAGCTGTAGTCCCATTCTGCAAATACTGGAGGACAGAGCTCAGTGCAGAGTATGCACTATATGGAGCATAAAGCTAATGTCATCACAGAAAGAATATTCTCACATAATTCTCAGTGAAAGACTCTTAAGTGACAGTAATTGTGGGCTTATAGAACGGTGTCTCAAGAAAGACTGAAGGTGTGAAGTCAGCCCAGGTTGGTAAAACATGAAAGAGGTGTTGTTAGAAGATGAACAGGGCACATACAGCAAAAGGGTTAAAAATGAGCTTAACTAAATACTAAATAGGGGTCAGGTCAAAACTACAGTAGTTCAATGTAGGCTTTAAAAATAAATCTTACCAGAATAATTTACAGAATAATTTATGTTGGAAGGGGCCACTGGAACTCACCTGCTCTAACTCCCTGCTCAGCGCAGGTCTCACAAGAGCAGGTTGCTCAGGGCTGTCTCCAGGCAAGTTTGAATACCTCCAGGGAGGAGATTTCCAAACCTCTCTGTACCCCTGTTCCAGGGCTTGACCATCCTCGCAGTGAAGAAATGTTTCCTTGTACCTAAATGGAGTTTCCTATGTTGGCACTTGTCTCTTGCCTCTTGTCCTCTTGCTGTTCACTGCTGAGAAGAGTCTGGCTCTGTAACCCTACCAGTTGGTACTTAAAGACAGCAACAAGATCTCCCTTCACCCTTCTCATCTTAAGGCTCAACAAACACAGTCCTCTGCCTTTTCTTGTGTGTCATCCTGATGTTCCTTCTGTGGACTTGCTCAATTAAGGAAAGTAAGAGCCAAATATACATGGGCAAAATAAGAAAAGAAAAAGAAATAGAAAGCATTTATTAATATCTGTTTATCATGCTTCCTATACTCCTTTTGATGCAGCAGAAAGTCGATGTCATTTGAGAGTACAACTTTATCCTACACGTTTATTTCCTAGATGTACATGGCTGTATTTTAAAATGGATTTCTCTGGGTGATCCAAGGAGATTAGGCCAAGCCACACCCAAAACAACTCAGTTGTTTTCTGCCTCTTACACTATAGACGTCTTTGCTGCATTTTATTGGTGAACAACAGGACACAAGTGGTCTGACACGCTCAAACTTGATCAGGACTTCAGCCTGATAAATGTTGCTGACAAAGTAGTTATTCTTTACTGTCCAGAATTGGTGTTAAATGTCAAACAGCTTAGTAATAGAATATCAGGACAGAGCTGAAGTACTCTCCTTTGCTAAGAATCGTTGTCTGGACCATCTTGTCCGAATCTTAAATTGGGTTCATCCTCCAGTTTTCATTCTGTGCTCTAGTATTTGCTTATCAGTCATTAATGTTTGGTGTCTGTGACATAGTGTTTGGTCTCTCCACCCAAAATTTCAGCAACATCTTACTAAAATAAGAAAGTAATGTATTTCTTAGCTGAGTAGTTGGAAAGGCAGGAGACATTTAACTTCTTCATTTCAGCTTTAGATTTAATCCTTTATGATCAGACCTGCCTGAATTTCAAAACAGAGTATGCTCTCTACCAGGTCTCAAAAGCAGGTTAAAATAAAGTGCAGATATGTCTGGAACGAGATGGAAGGAAAGGAAGGACTGACTCTTTGCATCTTCCAAGAGCCATATTCAGCCCAAGGTCAGAAAGAAAAGTTGGTCTAGATTAGTAGATGGCTCAGTACCATTCTCTTGCTGTGTTTAGTGGCGCGCTCCTGTGTGTGGCATATACATGGAATTACTTGAAATAAAATTCCCATTTAAAAATCAAGCTGAACTGTATTACAGTTTAGCAGGAAAATTTTTTAAGTTGGTGAAATTGAAATCTGATATAAGAATAACTTCATTGCAAGGACTTCCCACCTCTCTTACTTCTCTGGAAACACATGAATTTTGAATTTTGTTTGTAGAATTCCTCTCTTTTTCTTGTCTTTTTTTTTTTTAATCCTTTTGAAGTTTTGTGGAAATTATTTTCCCAAAGTTACATTTTGGGAAGAGTGTGCTATTCACTTTGAAGTGGTTTCAAAAGCTTCAGAGATATTGCTTTATTTGTACTCCTAAGTGGTACAGATGAAGCCTGGGGATGCTTTTCATGGAACAGTTGTTTATTCTGAGCAGCATGGCTCAGGATGGGATGTTACAGACTTCCTTAAGTGTTATATTTAACACACACCTGCTCTGTAATCAACAATAAGATGAAACCTCAAATTTGGCAGGATTGTTAAATTGTTCATTGTCCGGACAAATTTGTTGAACTTGCGTGATTTTCTGCAACCTGTTTTCTCAGATGGCTGGTGTGGATTCTAATCTTGTTGCAATTGTGGTACTGTTGCTGCTGAACATATTTCATAATTTCGGTGGAAGGTGCGTGGAATCATAAACTGTTCTTTTGATGAATTATATTTTTAAAAAAATCCTTTTTCAAGTGCTGATGTGGTTTTTTTTTTTTAAAATTGTTTTTCATGAAATAGTTTACATGAGGTAAGATAACTGTCAAAATTTGAATGAATTACCGCAATGTTATGCACTACAGATATATATTAGCCTTCCACTTTAAATAGACATGTCTAGCACATAGAATACCATGTATTGCAGTTCTGCCAGGTTATTTGCTTTTCTCTGAAACAATAGTAATAAGGCTGAGGGGAAAAAACACAAATTTCACTTTAAAAGAAATATGTCTGTAAACAGACAAGCTGAGATCTGTATCAGGTGGACTGACACTTTTTTAAATGCTCACTACTGCACAGCATAATGAATATTCATGTAAATACCAGTGTAGGTGGGATTCTCCTATAGTTTGGACTTAGTAGGTGTAAATGTTTCTGTTGTTTTGTGGCGTGTTACATGTGAGTTAAACATGGTTGTGAAATACAGATGTTTGCAACTTGGGGACAGTGCCAGAGTAAGTCATCGTGAAATGACCTGATACAGTTTCGATTTAGATACTACACGTTTCTATTTAGATGCTCTCTGTGTTAGCAGTTACCACAGTGCTCTATTTTTCTGAAGCGTCCTATACATATTAATGACATTTGTTTTCCTTGTTTGATCTTCAGTCACCATCTTCTCACTGTGTTCTTCTTCTCTTTTCAATGCAATCACCTCTTTCAAATTTTCCATGCTTGCCACTTTTTCAGCTCACACTGTGTAACTCAGTTAAACTTGAAATAGGTTACTGTGAAGAAGGTCCTTTCTCATCTCTTGCATGGGAAGAGCTGTCACCTACATATGTTTTAGTCTTTCGCCTGTTAATAAGGGATTGTTCTCGTTTCCATTCTTGTTGTCTTTGCCATTAGCTCTTCAGGGTTCTTCACCAACTTCTTGAGCAGTTGTTGGCCAACAACATATACATAGAAAGAAGATGGGCAGCCCTCCACAGAGTTGTTTCCCAGATGCCGACAGCTTGCAGTTGAAGGGCAGTTCTTGAACTACAGATGTAATGGTGGTAGCTAATAACCTGTGAAGGATTTTATTTTCTTTGAATTTGCTTGCATTTTGAATCTGTATACAGTTTTTCCAGTTTACACATTAGAAGAGATGCCAGTTCCTTTGGCAAATATGCTGTCTATGCACTTATTTTCACTTCTGCTAGAAGAAAAATATCCCACATATATGACAGGCTTCAGGTACGGCTGCTAATTTTTTTCAACCTGCATTGTTTTGTTGATGACAGATACTGGTTTATGAAAACAAAACTTTTCAGAAACATAACCAGTTTTAATAAACCTGTTTTGTCTGATCCTGGATGGAATTTTAGGGAGGAAGGTTGAAAAAAAAGAACCCTTCAGTACCTTGGTAGAAGAGAATTTCTGGGGTGTGGAGGAACATAGTTCATATCTGCTGTGTCAGGCAGTATCAAGCTCCAGTGAATGTTGAGTTACTGACACAAAATGGAGTACCTCCATGCAGAGGCATGGAATAAGAGAGGGGCAGTGACTGACTTTTTTAACCTCGTGGTTTAAGAATCACATCTGCAATAAGAGTTCTTGATAATGCAAATACTTGAAACCAGATGTTTTTATACAGGGTTAATATCCTTACCAAAATAAATATGGAAGGGAACTCTTATACTTGGAAATACTGTTGGTGTCAAATGGATTGGGGGAGATGGGGGAAAACTCAGAGCTGTAAGCTGGGAAAAAATACCCTGTCTACCTTTTGTTCCAGATTTAAATGCTCCATTTTGAGTTGTGTTATGTGATGGTTCAAATCTAGGTAGAGTTTACTGTACCGTGAGCGCATCATTTATTTATATCTTGTCTTCATGTTAAAGAACGGGGTTTGAATTGGAGAATTTAATGTATGGATTTAGCAGATAAGATGCACTTTGTCTGCTCTTGGCTTATGTTTGTTAGTGCTATTATTGGCACTGTTGTCTGCCTCATAGCGAATAGTTAATTGCCAGCTCATAAACACACACTGAAGTGCGAATATATTTAATTCCTAACGTTTTATCTGATCTGTTTAGCATTTCAAAGCATTAGCACTGTTCCCTCCCAAAGATGGTTAACTGGTGACACATCCACAGCTTGTATTGTCTTTTTTTCTCCCACATTAAAACTAAGGTAAATTTTTTAGCAACTGTTTTTTCTCATGCTAACAGTGAATGTCTTCTTCCCTGCAGTAAAGCTGTGATGGATCTATTGGTTGATTTATGCAGCCAGTATCGCTTAAATCCATCCCAACACAGTCTTGAACTGAAGTCTTCGGGAACTCAACAACCTCTGAGTTACAAGCCAAACACTTTGGTAGGAGCACTGGATGTACAGACGGTACTTCTGAAAGAGAAGGTTCCTGAAGAGAAGACAAAGCGACCTCTGCCAAGGGTCCCTGAGGTCGGTACTCTGTAGGGCTAAAATGGTGCCATGAAACATCATTTCATTCCTATGATTTCAAGCAGTTCTTCCAATCTTTGCTTCTTCAAACCAGATGGGAGAGGCTTGAGATTGACTATAACCTGCTTTACTAGCTTAACTGATTTGCATGCAGACTGGCAGGTGCCAGTCTGGACTCCAGCATTTAGCCAAAATGTTATGTTGCATGTGGTTGGATAATGGAAATCTGTTCTTATAAAGACCCTTGACTGAAGACCGGGGTGATTGAAATTTGCAGTAGTGGCTGAAATGAGGGTTGTGGGGTTGTGTGGAGGTAGGGAGGGTTTTGGTGGTATTTTGTTTGCCATCTTTATTGAAGATATGGGAGAAGACTGATTGTTAATAAATGTATTTCACAGTATTGTGAAGATTCAGAAGTAGCCATTTTCCAAATATGTTTGCTGAAATTTTTATTATTCTGAAACAGTATAGCTAATTATAATGTCATGCCTTTCAGAGTGGTACTTGTAAATATTCACAAATTACGGCTGCCTCTGATTCCTTTTCCTTATTCGCCTGTTCTTATGAATGTCTCCTTAGTGACAGGGGATTTCTGAGATTTTTTTTTAAAATATTTTTTTTAATAATATTTTTTGCAGTAGTATGCATGTGGGGTAAGTTTGCCTAGGAGTTGTCAAGACAATATGGAAGTCCCCAATGCCTTTCTCATTGTAAGAGTGCCTAGCCATCACAGAGGGAGGGGCTGAGAGTTTGGGTTTGTTTCTGCAGAAATCTGTGAGGCTGGTAGTGAACTACCTGAAGACGCAGAAAGCTGTGGTTCGAGTTAGTCCGGAGGTGCCTCTCCACAACATCATCCCAGCTATTTGTGAGAAGTGTGAAGTCAGTCAAGAGCACATTGTTCTTCTGCGAGATGGCATCACTGGGGAGGAGCTGGAGCTTACCAAGTCCTTGGAGGAGCTGGGAATAAAGGAGCTGTATGCCTGGGACAGGAAAAGAGGTGAGTTGAGACTGAAAGCGGTCACTGCAGGGTTAGATGATGTGCCAACAAAATTATGGGCAACTTAAAAGCGTTTGTGCTCTCGTTCCTTTGGGGCCTGGCTGAAACAGCAGAGTGACATCTCAGTCCGGGGAGCTGCGCGGGTTTGTTCAGTGAGCCGTGCCCAGAGCAGCAGCCAGGACAGCAACATGCCCAGCTGTCCCTGGCTGCGCTCAGGCCCCGCGCCAGGCTGGGCTGGCCCCTGGCAGAGCGCAGGTTGGCCTGGGGCAGGGCAAAAGGAGGAGCTTTGCTACCTCCTGGAGCTGCTGTCGGTACAGGTGTGCGTAACACAGGGGCCTCGTCCAGGCAGAGCCTGTCACCTACCTGTGCTGTGGGTTGGAGAGAAGGAAAGAAGAGACATGCCATAGTCATGGCAGCTGCAAAAGCTGAGAGGCAGAGGCAACAGACCAGGGCTTATGAGAGACAGACTGTGGATAGGTTCAGAGACAATTCCTCCAACGAGCGAAGTTATTGACGGTTTAGTGAAGAGGAGCTAAGAGGTACTTGTATTTAAAAATTTGTTCTCTTGTTTATGCACCCTCACTTTCTGTTCTCGTAGATGATATTGTAGTGACAGCTTCTTGGGCTTGAGTTTTACCAGCCTGATTGTGTATTCAGATAGCATAATTACGCGACGTGCTTTAAAATATACCTGCTTTAAAAATACACATTGACAAGCGCTACTTCCTTTGAGGTCAGAAAGTGATATTCATTAAAATTGTCTCCTGCAGTTTGTCTCAATTGGTATCACTTCCAGCACAGTAAATGTCCTTATTTATTGTTTAGATAACGTCAGTCTTGTAGGTGCTGAGCAGCAGGCTTATTTTTTATTTATAGAGTTATTTATTTATGTTGACATTCTGTCTCTTCTTTCAAACTCCTTTGGTAAGTGACAGTTCTACCTCTGTGTGAGTCAAATTTCTGTGAGTTTAGACTTTTAAGTAAACTAAATGTCTCCTTTTCCTTTCAATTGTCAGGATCCTCAAAAAAGTGGCTGACAACATGTCATAAATCAATTGCATGTTTGTTTGATTTTAAGATATGTTTACTGTAATTAAGCTAACTGTTTTGGAGCAACATATTGAACATGCAGAGTATTCAACAGGATTCATTCAGCGTACTTCAGGGACAATTTACAGAGTAATTAGCCTAAGCCTTCCTTAAACTTTTCCTTTAAAATGAAAGTGATGGTGTATATACTGGTGCAAATATTGGTCCTTAAATCCAGTTGTAGCCTGTACAGTCAAAACCAAGACTACTTCAGGGCTGGGATTATAGCAGCAAATGATATAACACTTTGTAGTGTGCTGCTGTCTGCATCAGAATTTTTTTTATATTTTATTCTTTTTTAACCTTTCAGTATACCTTTCATTATGATAAAATCCCCCTGATCCTGTGTGTACTTCAGCTTTTTCTGCCTTCCTCTTACTCTGCTCCATGGTGTCTGATGAGAAAACTGGTAAATACACATAAAATTTACAGAAGGTTTCCTTTGTTCCAGCAAATTCCTTCTTCCTGTGTTCTCATCTGTACTCTCCAACAGGAATAATCCCACTGGTTTCAGTAGCAGTTGGTCTATGAATTATGCATTGAGTAGATGTCCAGTCTGTTTAATTACCAGAATGCACAGAGTTTTAAAACACATTCCCACTAACAAGTAAGGCATCAGAGGTGCTGAAAGCATAGGCTGTGCTTGTAAGAGCAGGTTCTAGAAAAACTTTGTGCTTGTCATTCTTTCCTTCCCTGCAACAGAAATACCAAGTGCTGAAGGATTATTAAAAGACGAGCTCTGCTGCCACCTGCTTACATAATTCGATTTAGCAGTTGAAGCAGCTTCACCAGTGAATCGGGAATGAATACAAACGCAGCGAAACTGCCTCTAGTAACAGCTCTGCGTGTCTGTTGTTGGTCAAAATTTTTTTCTGTAATGGTTAGGAAAACAAATGCTAGGAGTAATTAATGAATATTGTGGCTTACGAGGCAATATTAGAACTTTAATATGTCTTCTCTTGTCCTTTCATTGCCTGCCTTTTCCAGTTCCTCCATCAAAAACTCAGTCTGAACCTTCTCTGAACTATAGAGGTACTGTACAACGCTGCTGAGGGAAAACCGTCTTTCCCTTCACACACTGTTTAATGTGGGTTTGGTAGATGGATCTTTAAGAATGTCATGTAAAAATGCTGTAGAGAAACTAGCTATTTTCTATCTGTGTTGTCTTTTGCAAAGTGTTGTTTACATGTCTGTGCTTTTGGTCAGAACAAACACACTTCTGTGCATACTGCTTCTTCAGTAATTGCCATTAAAATGCCAGCAATTAACAAATCCTGTCATTTAACTGTTGTGTGGTATGGTATGTTTCTATACAGATTCCAAGCCTTTTCAGGTTACCTAAAGCATGATTAGTTGAATTTCAGAAATGCTAACATTTGAGAGGTCTCTTGGGTTCAAAATTTATTTAGTAACAAAGAATATTTTGAGATCTAGGAGGTCTTCCACTAATTTCAATTTACATGCAGCGAAGCATTTTAGTATCAAACCTATGTATACACGTTGGATAACTCTGAATAGATGCTGACTTGTTATTGCTACGGTAGGTGTGGTTTGGTTAGATTACATTGGTGCTTCTGCTTCTAGTTAAGCAGAAAATGTGTATATTTAGTATATTCTTTTCCCCATTGAGTCTGTTGTAATACATTGCTTAAATTAATTATCCTCAAGAAAGGTATGGTTGACTTGTAACTGGCTTTGCTTCTTTGCATTACTAGTAAAGACAACATAACCAGAATAAAACTGTGGCTAACTTCTTTAAATTTTCAGGAAGGAAGGAAGTCCACCTCCCATAGGTGACAGCTATCAAGCGAGTCTTAGCTCATGGCCTACTGCCTCTTGGCTTCGCTAATGCCAGTACTTTTCCCCCTAATCCTCTGTCATTACTTGCTGTGGCTTCCTCTTATACAGAGCATGATACTAGAGAGAATATCTACTGTATTTATTTAAGAAAAATTGATACAGATTTATAAAGAAGCCTTGTTGTTTTGAGATGATACGCTGTGTTTAAAGTCCCAATTTATTGGGATTATACAATGTTTAATGGTAATGTTGATATCAGCAGTTACTGACATAGGTCATAGTTTAAGACTATGTAAGGGATTCATAATCCACATCTAGTTGCAGCCCAGCCCCAAGCAGAAAAACAGCAGTTTCTGGCAAATGAGCATAGGCAGCGCTTAGTATTTGAGAAAGATAGTAATTTATTACTGTATTTTTTTGCAGTGGAGTTGCAGCCTTTCTTAAGGATAGTTTCTCCCTATTTTCCTCTGGGTTAATCATCTTTACTCTTCTACTGTGCTTTGACCTACCATATGTATTTAACACCTTCTAACACCTGACATTGTTGATATGCCAAGTGCTCTGTGTGAAATGCAAATCAGTTTACAGGAGTTCTGGGATGAGGGGTTTTTTTGTGAAGTAAACCTTATTTTGTGTCAACAAACAAGTCATTTTGCATTTGCTTCTTAATTGTTATTAAACAAATAAAGCAAATCTTTATAAGAGAAAGCAGTTTTTCTCTGTACATTAGACTTTCTGTGTGCTAGTGGGATACTCTGATGTGCTTGGAACCAGGGAGATGCCTTTATAGCATTATGCAGTGTTCATTAAAAAAAGTGGGAGAGCTTTACAGTCTGTATATTGAATGTTAAACCAATGGTTGTTCCCTGTAACGCATGACCTTATCATGTTGCTCATCCAGCTCGGCTGGTGTTGGGGAAATTGAAGGGAGACTAAAATGGTCTGAGAATTCATACAGTTCCTTAGCTGGTTCAAGGAGGACATGCATGTTTGAGCTGTTACAGGCTGAAATGCATGTAAACTTGCCTCTCTTCCCACCTGAAGTAAAAGCACCAAGACGAGAAAAGATGACCACGATCAACTGGTTTAAGTTCTAAGGAGAGCCCTTTTTCCAGGGGAAAGGTCTCTTTCCTCTTCATGGAGCTTTATCCAAATCCATATTGAGAGTCTTTCCGTTAACTTCACAGTGTTAAGTCAAGCCTGTGGATTGTTAAAGATACTCACTCTAAAGACTAAGCAACTTGCTCCTGTTTTGCCTTTTAATAAGGATTACTAAGTTGTGATTGAAAACTTACTGAAGTTTATTAAATTATTCCATTTACTTCCATTAGATTTTGGAACAAACTCAGAACAAATAGAAGTTTGATGAAAAAGAAAGTGCGGGATCTGGCAGTTACTTAGATAAATCAGTTCATAACATCTCCAGCTCAAAAAAATACAGCATTAATCCAGGATGTTTTAAAATACTGATCTTCTGAATCTTTATTTCAGAAATGTAAAAAATATTACATTATAATTGTTTCAGAACCAAGTCGAAAGGCTTCAGTAAGCAATGATGCAATAGAAAAAGAAAAGACAAGACTTCTGGGATTGTTTAAAGCTGATAGAAGAAGCAGCAAGGTAAGTGTTCAGCAGTGTACTACTTCATTAAAGAGAATTGTTTTCTTTCCAGGTGTATTTTGTCTGTGGGTGATGGTGTTTGTTTGGGGTTTTGTGTTTTTTCTTTCCTTTTTTTTTTTTTTCCTTCCAAGGAGTAATCTGTTAGCAGATGCATAAACTATGTTTAATCAGTGCAGCCTGATGGAGATACCAGCTGCTTATTGAAGGAGTCAGACACATTGACCATTTAATTTTTTTTTTTTTAAATGCTCTGTGTTCAGTAGGTGTTAACAAAGAGCAGTAGCTTCAAGCAACTTATGACCACTTATTAGTAGTGCTCAGATTACAAAATGCATTTATGAAAGAACTGACGTAATATAGAATACATTAAGATATCAGGTAGAAGCGTCTTATTAACTCTTCTGTGCATGGGTGATAATCTGTTTTAAAGCATTTATATCTTTAGGAAGCTCTGCGCAATCATGCTATTGCCATCTCCAAGTCTGTAAAACCAATGAATCAGGTGTAGAAGAAATAACTTGCAGTACTAAAAGGAGTAATAAACTGAAGGATCAGCATCTGCTGGGGTGCATGTTAGGCATTTTTAACTTTTTTTTTAATCTTGAGTTGGAAAAACTAAAAAAGAAATTTCATGTAAAATAATTTTCTTCTGTTGAGATGCCTTTTTAAAAAATTTGTCATTCATCACAGAAATTAAATACAGAAAAACTTTCTAACTCAAGAACATATTAAAAATACTGGGCTTTTAACTCCATACTTTTTGCATCCTTCGCTAGAAATATCAATGTCAACTGATTTTGATTATCAAGTATTTAATACTCTGGGGTGTCAGAGTAAAAAGAGAATTTTCTTTTGCCTGGTTTAAAAAGCCCTCCAAGGCTTTTGCAGTGAAATCATAAAATGCGTGTCTGATTAACTGGTACTAAGAAACTTATGCTTGTTAACGGACTGGTGTTTCACTTACCCTTCCAGTCTTCTCAGTCATGTTTTTAAAACTGAAAGCTTTCCAAAATCTTTATTAGTTCTCTGCCCTTTTGATTATGATCAAATTTGGAGTGCTTTTGCTGGGCAATAGCTTCCTTTATGGACACTGGGAATTACTGTGTTGAAAAATCTCATCTGTCATGGATGCTGAGCTATTCTTAACATCTTACGAAGGACTCATGGAAACTGTATTTTATGAGATAGGAAGTCAGTCACTTTCAGAGTGTTTATCCTCCGTAAGAAAACATTTCCCATTTAGAAGGGAACAAAAGCATAACTGGAGCAATAATGCTGTATCTGCCTGGAAGGATCAAATAAACAAGGGAGCTCAGCTTGAGCCTCTATAGAGCATGCTGTGGGGCTGCAGTTCCTCTGGAAGAACCAAATGTATTACAGCGTGCAGTTTCTGCATCATCGTTTCTCCTCCAATTCTATTTTCCTGAACTTCGGTATGAATGTGTGCTCTTGGAGTTCTAACTCCTGAAACAGCTCAGATTTAACTTGTAAAATATTTACGCTTGCAACCTTAGAAAAAGTTGCTATGAAGCATCCCAGTTCTGTGGTTACTTCAGTGGGTTTCTCACAGCCGAGTTTGGGATAAGTGTCCCAAGATTGCAAACTCCTCTCCTTTTTTCTTGTCATTTCCTCATGCTTGTTAATCAGAGACGTAGGAGGTGATACTCTGAGGGTTTTTAAAATACAAATTGTAATAGATACTAAGGATATTGAGGATCAATTAACAAGTTACAAGTAGTATTTGACCTGGGAAAAAGTAGGAACTGTACAAACAAGTATGAGAAACAGCTTCTAAATCTGAGGTAAAGGTGTAACTCTTTCTTGCTGCTAGTTCTGACAAGTTAATTGACTTTTCTTGGTCATTTATTTATTGGACTCTTACTTTCAAATGACAAATACTCTGTAGGAAAAGAAACTAAAACAACTACTTTGTTTAGTCCAGCAAGGAAGTCCTTGTTGCCTTTTCAATAGAAATCTCTAGGAGTTTGAACCCAAATAAATGGAAGAATTACTGAGAACTGAAGAATAGCACAGGACACAGGAGCAAGCAGGTGTTAACTGGCCATAATACATCTGGCTTGGTGTTGTGGAAGATTTCTAGCCAAAACAGCAGTGAAACTGCTGAACAGACTTTAGTTAGCAGAATGAGGGCAAAGTAATTAAGTTCTTTTAAGAAAGGATTTGGTAGGTTTATGAAGGGATTATGTGATGGGATGCCCTGTGATTTCAGGGCACTGGAATCAAAGGCTCAGAGTTCCTCAACTCTGCTCTTTAGAGTTATTCTTACATTTTTACTCCTCCATAAGACTTAAGTTGGTTCTGCTTTTTTTTTTTATTTTTTCTTTGCTTGCTTTATGATTTGCAGTGATTCTGTGTGTGTATGTATGTGGTCATGCATAGCCTGTATTTAGAACTAGTTGATAGCAAGAATTGTCCAAAATCTTGCATGGTAGTAGTGCTGCAGAGTTGCAGGCATTTACAAGGGGAAGGCAATTTCTTTTGCAAGGGAAGAGTATTAGCCTGTGTTGCAAACTGTCCTGGATCAGGTGTCACTGCACACTACAGGCCTACGCTCAGATTTCCATGCCCACGCACATGCTTTCTTTCTCAGCTAGCTCACTGAAAGCAACAGTCGTGGTATGACAATACGCTGCATCTAACTTTTTGAAAAAAACTTTCTGCTGTATTAAAAACACCATGACACAGAATGAAAGCAGAGTCCTATTCTCATCGTTAATACAAATTTGTTGAAAGTATTTCTTTGGTTAACTTTGTACTGGCAGGCTTAATGCCAGATCAGGTATCATCTAGTTCTCTCCATTCTAATTTTATGCTGGATCAGTTACCCTCTGTTCTCCTGCAGCAGGCATAAAAAACATAAAGGTGGTATGAACTCCATATCTTTTTGATGTGAAATGTAGTCATGCGCCTGAGGCTAAATCCAGATCAAATTGGCACTGCTAAGCAATCCAGTAGAGCAGAGGTCCCGTGCAGACAATCATGGGATCTAGGCTTAAATAGGGTATATATGCTGGCGCACAGGAACAGTCCAGTCATTGGCAAGTGGCAGGGAAGAAGTCCTCTGCTTGTTCCCCTGTGTCTGTGGGTATAGCAGAGACTTTCAGTCTGATCCCTGGTGCTACAGGAGTTGCTTACTGCCTGTTTTCTTCCTTGCCCAAGAATTGTTCTGTTTCTTTATATTCTTGTTCTTAACTCTTTCTGCTAGTGGATTTCTTAGGGCCTTGCCTACATCAGAGAAATTTTGCAGACTACTTCAGAGTTTCTCAGCAATCAGGTCCAGCACTACTGAGACAGTTTGTCTTGGTTCTGTGATGAGGTTTGATGCTTTGCTCTGGCATGTTTTTGCTGTTTTGTTTCCTTTGCTGCTGCTGTGTAGGATACTTGTTTGTGTTGCAGACAGAAGAACACTTGAGGATGAACAGAGATTGTGGTGAGGAGGATGTTTTTAGTTCTGCATCTACAAGTGAAGGAAGCTTGGATGTAAGTACTAACATGGCTTGTAGATGCTATTGCATTCCTATTAGATCCTGCAGTTTGAATACCCAGAAACCACTGCTATTCCTGATGCTTAGCCAAGTAGAAGTAGAAATAGCTTACGTGTTAGCAGGCTTAGTTATGTGAGTGCACAGTTTGCGTATCCTGATGAAGTTAAAATGCAATGCACTGTCTTCAGATAAAACTTGCTAGCTTCACTATAAATAAAGTTTCTTTCAAAGTTAAATTCTAAGCAGTTGTGAGCAAAAAGTGTTTTAACCAAGGACATAGGTGTTGTGACTGTAAGACGGTGACAGTACTGCATGATGCAAGAGTATGTTTGCCTTATCAGTGACATTTAGAGGGTGCTTTTTCTTATAAAACCACACCTCATTTTTATCCCTTTACATGTCTTCTGCAGCATGGCAGCTTTCCATTTGTTTCTTAAGTAGCTTGGGGGTGGAGACTACTTTTGTTTTAAACACTGGAAATAACAGAAAGGATTTTTGTTAAGTACTTCAGTAGGTTTTAGGGTACTAAAATCCTGTGAACCACATTTAGAAAGGTTTTTAAGTGCCTGACAGACTACTAATTATGAGGATTTAGGTATCCAATTAGGAAGCGTGAATCCTAAATATTTTTGTAAGGCTGTTCTGGTGGATTAATAATCATAATAAATGGCGTGTCTTTTTGGTGAGTTTTAATTACTTGGCTTTTTGTTACCGTATTTTAAAAACCTGGAGATGACTCTGTTAATGATATGATAGAAGCCTGAAATGTGAGGTTCAGCTTTGAATTCCCCTTTCACAGACAGGTATTTGGAAAAGGAGTGCTGATCCGCAACATGTACAGCTCACTAACCACAGAGAAGGGTGACAGAAAATTGTGGAAAAAATGGAGGAGTGAGAGAGCAAATCCCAGATAAGAAGGATAATATGAAAGAAGTCAAAAGGGAGAAATAGATGGAGAAGTGATTGGCTGTGAGGTTAAAAAACATCTGACTCTGCAAATCTGTGAAGACTTCATAATGAAAGAGTTTTGAAATAGCAAGGCTGCTTATGACACTAAAAATTTGGGTAACGCTATAAAGATGAATATTTTAGTGAGAGAGCTCTGTTAATATAAAGTCCTAGTAGAGGATGTTGTGGGTAATTGAAATATACTAGGTAAAAGTATAGAAAAATCATCACAAGCTCTGCCAAAATAAAATCATCTTGTGGTTTGTATTCACTGCCATTATACATTAATCTCAGTATCTTGATATCTGAGTACTAGAAGAGGAGGACAACGAAGGGGGGGATTCCAAGTGAGGATATGAAGTTAGTTCAGATACTCTGAACTGTCTTTTATACTAGTGTGTGGTGCTTTCCTCAGAAGAGAGACATCTCTTAATTTATTTTTGTAGGGAATCTTACAGGGCTAATCATAAATGAAGATTTTTTTTTTTTTTTCCTTTGACACTGATGAAAAAGTTTTCAAAACTGTCTTGGACATGTAATTTTGTCTTCTAAAGGCACAGGTGATAGGGAGCAAAGGGATCTTGAAGAGGTAAAAAATATTTTCTTTTTTTTCAGTTACATGAACATGTGAGGGATTCCCCCCCCCCCTTTCCTTTTAAGAGCTATTAATTTTCAAGAATGATGTAGCCATTGTTCAGTGTTTACATCTCACTTCTGGCTTTACACCTGTATTTGTATGAGCACCAATCCTGCTAAGACATAAGTACATACTTAAATGAATGTATTGACATAGTTCCATTTAATTTGGTACTATTGTGTTAAAGCTTGCAGAGTATGTATAAAATAAGTCTAACAGATCCACTCTGCTGCACAGAAGGTCCATCCTTTGAACACGCTAGATGGGCTTCCAAGAAAAAGGTCAACAATTGTGATGTCTTAGGTGAAAAATTCTAAAATACTGTGAACTTGGCATAGATAGTTGGCATAGATAACTTGTATTAACTTAAGATAAAATCCAAGTGGAAACGCCAATGAAAGCACTTTATAATTTTTAAATTCAGCGTAGCAGTTCCTTATGGGCTAGACTTTGAGATCCTTGATCATTCTGAGTAATTCTTTATTCCACTTGCTCAAAAGATAGCCTCACTTACTTACTTCAGTGGAACTGAGTATCGTTATTCAAAATAAGTGGTATCTTACATAGCCATATATGTGAAATACACATTTAGAGCTCAGTATGTAGAAGTGTCATTGAGCTAAGATAGGACTTTTGGCAAAATGTCATCCAGTAGAGGCATCCTCTTTTGCAATTTCCTCAGGCCTATCTTCTGTTACTGTTTTGGGTCATCTTGAAAGTATTTTTCTTTGCTGTGTGGGAATCAAAGCCAAAATTTCAGATTTATTTCTGAAAGGAAAATAGTTTGCCATTGCCTTCAGCATGGTGCCAGGAGATACACTGGCTGGATCAGGAAAACCTTTCTTGCCTATAAGGAAATAGGCAACTCATGAAGTACTACTGAGGTAAGGGCATGAACTTCCGTATGCTTAGTTTAAATCCTTTTCTCACTATTATGTGGTGGTGATGTGCACTGAATTGTAGAAAAAGTAATGATTCTATTCTGGGTATTGATTGGGTTTTTTTTGAAAACTGGGCAATCTGAAGGAATGGAATAAAGGTGTAAGAAATAAGAGATCCTTAGTATTCATTCAAGCACAAGTTGTATTTGCTTTTTAACCACCAAACCATTCTCATTAGAATTATTAGTGCTTCTAAGAATACTTTGGATTGTTGATGAGGAAGCAGATTTTCAAAGTCAAGATGGGAAGGTCAACACTTATGCTTGAGGTGAAAGGACATTTGTTCACAGTATCAGCAAAAATGAAGGTGAAAAAAGAAAAATTTGTTAACACCTTAGAGAGAGAGTGTAAAAATGCCAGAAAAGAATTCTCTATGATGATCCTCAGTGCAGCAGTTCATTATACCACACGTCGGTAAAGGATCTGAAATCTAATGGCGTATTGTAAATGAAGCAGAAATCTTTTCCTTAATCTGTTCTAGTTTTGTGCTAAGCAGATGAGCTTTATATCCAGGTTAACTTTTCACAAATCAAATGCTATTGAAATACACTGGTGTATAAATACAACATACAAATAAAGCAGTTGGAAGTTGCAGCACAGTTAACCATATTCTGCTTTTTGTGTGCCAAAAACAGTCAGAGCTAGAATTTAGAACAGCTAGGGGGGGAAAAAGGGAGTTTAAGTCATCTCTGCCGCTTGGTGTCACTGTCCTCAAATAAACAGTTAATCAAGATGAAACCCGATATTTGGAATGCAGTACTAAAATTAGCTGTTTTTATTTTTGGGGCCTTCGTGCTTTCATAAATCAAGAGCGAAAAAACACATCCCAAGTGCTGAACGAGGTGTATCTCTGATGTGGAATTTGTTTATGTAATAAATCAGCTTGGGAAAAAAATATTTAGAAGTACAGCCAGGGACACTTATCAGAGGATTTGAAACTTCAGCACAAAGTCTTATCACACAAGGTTTCTCTAGTTCAAACAGGGCTTCAGCAGAGCAATGTTAGAGGATTTTCATCAGGACCGTTTTTAAAAAAATCTAGTCTTCAGTGTATGTCTGAATGTAGGTGTTACTCATAACAGAATCAGTGAACCTAAATGAAGCAGATAGCCCAGTAGTTCCCTGCTTAATGAATCTGTCATGCCTATTATTATATATGTTCATGAACAAAACTATCAGGGAAAAACAATGTCATTTTAAATTCCAAACAGTTATCAGGTAAGTTTAGGATATGTGGGTTTGGTGTTGTTTTTTTTTATTTCATAGTACCTGTCTAATTGCAAGATCGTGTTCCAGAAGAAAAATACTGTGCTAACATTTGAAAAATGTCATCAGGACTTCTAGTGCATGAGTAATCTTGGCAGTCACTTCTTAAATGATGGAACAGCTATTTTCCCTATAAAGGCTTTTAAAAAAAATCTGTTATTTACTTTTTCAGGGCCTTGTTTGTTCTTAATGTACTCTAACTTTTATGCCCTCGTTGATGGCAGGAGTTATATCATTCATGATATGCTTTCCCAGTTCAGAAGTGGTTGGAAGAAGGATCAAATACAATTATGCAAAAGTGATTGGAAATATGATTTCTCTTCAACCATGTCAGGTCCCAGGTGATCAGTTAATACCATCTACTGTCAAGGATTTCACCTCACGTGGCCAGGTATTGTTTAGGGCAGTAGGAATGAGAAAACTGCCCATGTCATCTAAATGGAAGTTAACAGCCATCTACTTCTAATATTTCCTTGTATGACAATCACATTCACTTTAAATTCCTGTTCTCGTGTTCTTGCTTCTTGGTCTCCTGGCAATGCTTAGGATGATGTTGGTTATGTGTGTTTATTTGTACTAGCAGGGTCAAATCCTGGGATAGTTCTGTTGCATTTTATACAGTTAGAGCTATCTATGTACACTGTCAAAGGCATAGCTTGTGATCCGACCTTGAAACAATTTTGCTTATTGTGATTTTGTTTGCAGAACGTAAAACTCAACAGAGTATGGAGAGTTGTCTAAATAATACAGCAGACTGGTCTGTCCCCACCAATCTTCTGTTATAGGGTGCCTGTAAGCAAGTAGTTAGATGCCAGAGGATGACACTAGGGAAGATACAGTATAGTTATAAATGTTTTCATTTGTGCAACTGTTTACATGATTAGAAGAAAAGTAGATTTATTAAATACCAGGTATCTCAGGAAAAGGTTCATCATTACAGTAGAGTCAGTTTTATTTTTATATGCTCTGATACTCTCTGAGGGGAAAAAAAAAAAATTATTGTTAACTTTCTTTGGTAAGAAGAAGGGTTTGCCAGAGCCAACTAGCTTGTGACTGGCGTTCAGAGAATTCCGGTAGGTAGCAAAGATGACAGTGATCAGCTTTCTTTCTCCTTGTCTGCCGAGTGCAGGACGAGAAGTAATGTGCTTTATATATAGCAATGAAATTTTAACTTAGATATTAGAGGGAAAAAAACCTGACTGCATGGAAGTTTCACAAGGGAGCAGGTTATTAAAAAGACTGTGAAATCCTTGTCATCACCTAATCTGTAAAACCTCCAAAAATGTCTGGAGGATAAGCTACACATACTTGATTCTGTCTTGGAGCAGAAGGATAGATTAGGTGGACTGTGGAAGGTGCCTTTCAGCCAGATTATGGCTGCCGAAGAGATGCAGCTGTACCAACCTCCTTTTGTGGTGTGCACTTACGGGATATTAACTGTCTTTGTTCATGTGAATCATAGAGATTTTTACATAATATAATATCCTTAGATTTTTCTTACAGTATGTTATAGCAGAAGGCAAGAGCTTGAAACAGTGGCTGCCTGCCACCAGACTTCAAGTTCTTGCTCCAAAGCGTGGTGTTACTAGACCGCTTCAAAGAAAAGGTCCTTGGAGTTAGTGTGTTTAAAAAAAAAAAAAAAAAAAAAAAATCTCAGAACCAGCTGAACTACTCTGGCTCCAAAAAAAAAAAAAAAAAAAAAAATAGCCTGAGGCAGACACCTGGAATGGAAAGTCTCAGCATCTATAGTTAAAGCATGGTAAAGTTACAAGCTATTTAAAACAGTATCTGGTGAAGAGACATGTCGGCTGACCCCTGTTCTGTCTGTGCTGCTTAGCTTGTACTACCGCAAGATTGCCAACTTCGTGCATTCAAAAATCACTTGTCAGCTCTTGCCCTTACCACACAAAAGTGGCTTAAGATCTTGAGATTTGAAAACAAATCATTTATGGTGGACTTCCCTTCCCTTCCCTTCCCTTCCCTCCATTTGGCTGCTGAGCGTTAGGTTTGTAGAGGTCACATTTCTAAACATTTTTTGTGACCGTGAAGGTTTTATTAAAAACAAAAGATTATCACATAGTCATTGGTTGCCAGAATCTGCATCTTTACATAAAATTGCATGGTTCAGAGTAAAATCATCACAACGCATTGCTTTTAAAAAAGTTGTTGCTTTTAAAAAGACAACTCGGAAACTTCAGTTCCTGCAGTGGTTTTTGCAGGACATTTTTGAGGAAATATTCTCAAGAAATGTTCTGAGATGAACAGAGAGAAGTGGATCAAGTCGAATCAAAAGGGCTTGAGTAGGGCTATATCTACAAAAGGAACCGGGCACAACTATGCCTGGCAGTGCCTGTTTTAAATACCCGGCAGTGCAGGCTTCCGTTGGACGCTGATATAAGCATCCCAGAGTCAGATTTCTCAAGTTTTGAAGCCACTGAAATCTGCACAGCAGGAGGTGCACATTAAACTCTGCCCATCTTTTGTGTCTGCTACCTGCCTCTGCTCAGGATTGAAACCTTGAGTCAGCTGCTAGATTTAGATATTTAAAGCTTTTACTCTAAAAGCTTACCACCTAGCACTGTTAGCCAAAATGTGAGAGAGCTAAGTTCAGTTCCTTTCTCTGCCTTTAGAGATACCAGCCAATCTTCTATCTCTCTCAGGACCATTATTGAGAGAATTATTTCCTCCTTTGCAAAGAAAGCCAAAATACTTGCTGGGCTGGAGAATGCCTGGAACAAAGCTGTGAGGTATTCTTGATGTGGGAAGTGTCCTTTTGTAAAAATACCCAAATATTCAGTGACTCAGAAAGAGAGAGCAAGAGCAAGCTTAACTGTTCAGACCAGTAACGAAATAACTTAAGTATGGTGACAGCTCTGGGTTCCAGTGCCAGCGCCAGAGATGTTTTTCTATGTTTTATGCTAAGCAGATGTTAGATCCAGCAAATAAGTAGTCACTGAAGCTAGAACTGGAGGAGCCAAATGGCTGTTGCATCCTGCCCAGATGAGTGCCTTAATCTCAGTCTCTTTCTAGCTAAACTCATATTCATGTCCCTGAACAGAGAATAATCTCACTCTGCTCACGAGAGGGGCAAGTTTGGTTTTTCTCAACTAGAAGAAGGTTTTGAACCTGGATTTACCATATTCTTACTGAATCATTGAACTTGGGGCAGGGAGAAGGACAAGACAGGAGAGAAATACCATAGCTGCCTCTTCTAGCAGTTACGTTTTTTGTGGAGCCAGGTTTCTTAGTTGTGCTTTAAGCGCACCTATTGGATCAAGCCCCATGGCTGATGAAGATGGAGAGATTTGCCAATTTTATGGATCCTGATGGAGTTTAGGCAGGAGGTTAGAAGCATAGTTTCTCAGCAGTTTTCACACTCAGCACACCCAGAAGCAGAATTCAGGCACCAAAATGGGAGTAAGCACATCAGAAGGGTATGTGTCAGGCTTATTGAAGGGAAAGCACAAAGTGATGTGAGTTAGGGAGGCCCAACCTAACAGGAGCACGGTAAGTTAGGTTAGTGTGAGGCAATTCAGCTTCCAGACCTGGGCTGCATGGCATCGTTCTCTATACTGTGGATGTACCCAGTCGGTCTGGAGTAGTTGGCTCAGATATCTCCCTCGGATGTTTAATTAAGACCTGGTGACACACCCTTAACCACCCAAATCCTTTTATGTCTGATTCATCTTTTGTTACTGATTTCACTGAAAACTTCTGAAGTTAACTCACTGGAAAAAATAGAATAAAGCAGCAGCTAATAAGACCAATGGCTTTTAATTTGCATTAATAAAAGGACATTAAAAAAAACCCAAAGACAAACTTAAATTCCATTTGAGATTTTTCTAGTGACATCTCAACCGCTCAGGCTTTGCTTCCTTGGTATTTAATATTACTAGAGCCCCTTAATAGTGTATAATAGCCTTGTAATTCATATTTGGTCATAATTTATTTAGCATATTGTTCTTAGTGTAACTGGCAAGCATGCGGTGGTGTGGAAAATACCACCTTTAAAGAAAAGTTTATCCCAGGATCAGGCTTTTCTGCAATTGGATAAGCAGAGATGTAGTTCCTTAAAAAAAAGTTTTTCACATATTTCTGTATACATAAAATGCTTTTTGTGTTTAAGTTTGGGATGGTCTGGGAATGAGTCAGGGAATTATTAATTCCACTGCAAAGTACATTTCTGTTTGATTTAATGATGGATATCCAAAATATTTCTTGTAAAGCTTTCCAAAGGTAACTACTGTAATGAAAGGATTAGTGTGTATTTATGCCAATGCCCTTTACTAGATGAAATCAGAAAAAAGGGCTAATTGTATGTCATCGACTCCATATTTCTAATATACAATGGAAATTTTTTTCAGACAGTAACACCTGTTTTTGTAGTGGCATAATCTGAATCACATGTAACATAGATTTATTATATTAGTCTAAAATACCCTATTAGCATATGTAGATTTTAGATACAGTGAAGATTTTCAACACTGGTTAAGGTATAATTTCTTTTCTTTTGCAAACAATTTCTGAGGCATGAGCGCTAATAGGATTTGGTTCTTTTCCAGCCTCTTCTGTGGACAGCGAAGACTCGATTTCATTAAAAGTAGTGGCAAACAATAACATTTCTTTTAATTAGATGATCTCATGATTTCCACACATATTTGTTCTGTGCATTATTGTTCGTTGGCAAAACTGAGCTGCTTGGTAGCGTGTGAAACCATATGTCTCAATAACATCTTATGGCAGGTGAGGGAGGATTTGCAAAACAACATTTGCTGACAGGACACAATGCATTTTACTTTGATGGAGAAGTTTTCCTAAGTTAACTTTATGGCTTAGTTCTCTCATGCAAAGTCAAACTTACATGAGGCTTAGCGGGCCTTACAGGTCTCCCTTTAACTCAGAGAGCTGTGTGTATGAACCAAAGACCGTACAGCACTAAGTACTGTGCGTGCTGCTCATACAAAAAGAGACCTTCTAACGTTAGTGACCTATAGTCTGTATAGCTGTTTCACATTCTTTCTTCTTTTTTGATAAACAACTGTTAAACTAGGTTTTATTGGTCTTCTACGTGCAGCTCCAATACTGATCTTCCCCTTTGAGCTTAGCAGAAATGATTACAAATAATTTCAGACATTGCTGTTTCTCTTACTCTCCAGTGTTTAATATTTCATTTGAATTCTTGGTAGCGTTTTGGGATGCAAGCTGAAGAGGGGAAAGAGTGTGACAAATAGCGGTCAGTCTTTTTAAAGACTTCTACAACAACATGAAGTAGTAATACCTTCAGTCAGATCCATTTTCTTGAATTTTTTTTTTTAATAACATTTATACTTTAAAGCAGATCTCAAAATACTTGGGGAAACTAAGGAAAGCGTTTCTGGTTTTATAAATGGTCAGCAGGAAGGCCAGAAGAGAAAGCAGATCAAGGCAAATAGCAGGACATAGCCCTGCAGAGTTCTTAAATAGGTGTGTAGCTGTAGGCATAGGAGTTGGACCCACTGACTTTTTCAGTGTCGTACCAAGCACCTGTTTAAGTGTTTTCCTGGTTCAGTACTCCGGTGACCTGGTGAGAGAGCCAGGTGCAACCGATGTCTAGGACATGAGCTGCGTAGGCAGTCTCTGAAGTATACTGACATAGCGAGATGGAGAGATTACCGGTAGATTTATGATTGTTAGTGTTTGGTTCCCCCACACCTCCCTCCTCTGATTATAACATTTTCTTCTTTCTATCCCAGCAAATGCTCGGGTACACATCTTGATTTTGATCTCTCCCAGTTTCAGCACAGGGATAGTGTGATTTCACTGACCCTAAATGGAGCTTGTTCTGATTTACAGTTGTTTGCATAGGACAAGAGTTAGGCCAGTGAAGTGCACTGTGGAGGTTTGCCTTGTAAAAACCTAATGGCAATGGATTTGACAGAAGGGGGAAGGGAAGAAGAAACATTTAAGACTATTTATTAATCAAGAATTCCAGCAGCGAGGCTTTTCTTGCCTTGATTCTGGCAAATGTACAGATGAGAGATACTGTGCAGAGACCACTTCTGCACAAACAGAGAAAGCCCTTAAAATGTAAACATTTGAGCAGCTGGCGTGGGAGATTAGTGCAGCAGTGGTGGGAGGGGGGTAATAGTGGATAGTGGCGCTGTCTAAATTTAACAAACGTTAAACAAGGTCCTTAAGGGTTACAGGTCAGAAAGACAGTATCAACTAAAAATACTGGCAATTGTACAGGTCAGTCAAAGTCATTAACTAGTATTTAATTAAAAGCAACCTGACTTTCCAAAGTTGTGACACCTTCCTCCCCTCCCCCCCAAAGAAAAAAAAAAAGGGGGGGTTCTGGGAGAAAATATTCTATGCAACGTGTTTGAATTAAGAAATAAAACCACTTTATCCTCTGTCTATGGAAAGGCAGCGCTTTGAGACTTCTTAATGTTTTTGCTTTGGATTGTGAACTGTCTTAATATGTTGTTCTACTTCTAATTTCCTGTGGCTGAATAGTACATCAAAAGAAAGCATCATGCTGAGGGTGAAAACAGTGTAGGGTCTGTTAGCTTTGTAGACATGTGTTCATATGCTGTTTAACATCGTCTGGGGGGGTATGTTTTGGTTTTAAACCCTCGTCGAATAGTTACACAGCTAGGCTATACATTGGGGTATCTGATCATGAATTGGGTTTTTTGGATTTTGGTTTTTAACTTGTGTTTTGATCACGCTTTTAATACAATTCCTTGCCTATTGGTTGTAATCCGATTCACGTGTGTTTTGTTGGAGGTGCTTTGCTTTCTTCATTTCTTTAGCAGTAGAGACTAAAGTATGGGTGTCTGGAGCCAAATTTTATGTTTAAAAAATCAGAGCTATGCTTTCCGTGCCAGCGTTGTTATGATTTTCATTGAGTTTGAAAGTATACTGAAGAAAAAGATTTCCTGGAGAAATGACAGCGGCAGCATAGTTCAGAGCATTACTGTCTTTTGGCATCGTAAAGTTAGTGACCATCGGAGACTTGAAGCAGAACTCACTAGAGCCAGTGGAAAAATTCCTGCTGGTTTCAACTGGCTTTGGACCATGTCCTTTAATAAGTTGTTAGCCATTATCTACACTAGACCATTTTAAAATCATTCTTTCTTGTGCTACTTCAGGTTCTCTTTTGCATGGACAAAGATCTTCTGACACTTCCAGTGTCATCTTTGAAAACATAAGACCTTCGTTCCTTTTTGATGGACAGCTGACACAGATAAACCCCTTGAAGTTGCTTAATTTATAGAGCATTTTCTCACTGGGGAAGGAGAAAACCCCAAAGTAAACATGTTAAGTCTTGCAGAAGATGAATTGCAAACAGTGGCAAAGGAAGGGAGTGGCTTTCACTGACCAATAATTTGTTACAAAAGCAGGGTTTACTTCGTTATCTGAAGCGGTGCATACCCAGAGAAGTAAGCAGAATTCTCAGCTCTGCTTGCCCTGTTTAGGATGTAATTGTGCCAGTGAAAGTCCAAGTGTAGGTATATGTTGAATCTATTTCCATAGTTTTTAACTTCAGTGTCAGTTAAATTTGGGACTGAGCTTGAAAAGTTTCTGCCACAGCTCCTCAGAGGGGACCGCACTCCAATGGATTGGAATGCTCCAGTCAGCGGGAATAAATAGATCGGAGAACTGTGATTTCTTAGTATTTCACACTAAATTCACAATGGAAACAAGGCTATACACAGTGGGAAGATTAGTTTCTTAGGAATATGCTCTATCCATTGTCCAGCAGAAGTGTTGCCTCTAAACCTTCTCTTCACCTTTGTACTCCTGACCGCTGATGTTGAGTTGGGACCAAATATTCAGCTGTTGTAATTCAAAATGGTTCATTGACATCAATACCTGAGCATCAAGCTATGAGCGTGATGTGTGTGAGTTTGTATTTTGTTTTTGTCTTCTGCAGCAAGCTACCATATCTCCTTAAAGGACCGGTCTGTTTCAGTGCCATTACTTGTTGCCAGAAATTCTCAGCATGAGAGCTGCAGATACAGTTTGGGGGGCTTGCTTAGGCCACCCCTTAGGGTTTCAGATTCAGCCTGTTGTACTCAGTGTGTGTAAGTATGTGTACATACACACACAAACGTGCATTCAGAGGTCTGAAAGAGGTAATTGAAGTAATATTTTGTGTGTGTATACATACCTGGTGTTTGTATGTAGATACATGTATGTACACACACAGATTATGTGTATACACACACGCGTGCATCCAGACATCTGAAAGAGCCAACTGAAACAGTAAAATTCCTGGCTGTTGACTTCTGATTCATGTTGCTAGAATCCTCTTAGTGACTCTGTAATTAGGATTTGTGTTAAGATTTGCACTAATTTCAGAGTTCAAAAGCTGATTTGTTCTTCTAATTTAAGTTTTAAAATCTTCAGAGTTTGCATTGTTTTTCAGTAATATTTTTGGCAGTGTTTTATCATTAAAAAGTGTAAAGCTTCCTTTTTGAAAATTTGCTTTGACAGTTGGATGATTTTATTTGTCTCCCTCTAGCTAAACACCTACGGTTACCGTAGACTTCAAAGGGAAAAGTAGTTGCACAACTTGATTCTAAATTAACAAAGTATTTGTGTGGGAATTGGATTATAGGGACTGGAGCTAGAAGTCAGTTCCCTGAGCTTGAGTAAATCAGAGCAACTCCTTTGACTTTAGAGAAGTTCTGCAGATCTTGGTGAAAATTTGCCTTTGAATTTCAGTACAGATTTTCTCCATTCATCAATAGCTATAATAAGTAGAGATTTTTCAGAGGCCAAAAGTCATATGTGTCAGAATTTCAGCAGACACTGGAAGATAATGAGAATTGATCATTAATGTTTCTTGTCTCTGGAAGACTTGCGTAAGGACAACACTTTCATTAAAATGGGGGAAAAACACTTTTTAATTTAACTGGAATAAAAATACTTTCAGTAAAAAACAGAAATTATTTCTTCAAAACCAAACAAATACACACCCAAAAAACTCATGCCAGGAACTATTCCATTCCTAATTCTGGTCCCCATAAAAATTGGCTATGCAGACATTAGAGCAGATATTTTTAAAATTGTATGTTTTATGCGAAGTTTCCATCTCCTTCTCCAGTATAAATTGGCGTATCTACAATGAAAATATATTGAAGATGATCAACTCTAGTGGTTTGATAGTTCCTATATGTTAAAAGAATTTATTGCAGCAGCAGTTCTTCTCGGTAGTTTTTAAAAATATTTTGAATTTCAGAAGGACATATATCGCAAATATAACTTCTGTCTTCCATGAACCGAACACATTGTCTGATTGATTTAAAAGAACTAGTAAGCCTAGAGAAAATAAGCTCGTATTGCCATGATGAATTCATTTAGCTCAAGACCTCTGATCCTTTTTGTGGTTATTTATGATTGATGACTGCTTAACACCAGTGGAAATTATGAAAATGTCTTTTTTGCTTATGTTAAAAGAATTTATTGCGGCAGCAGTTCTTCTCGGTAGTTTTTAAAAATATTTTGAATTTCAGAAGGACATATATCGCAAATATAACTTCTGTCTTCCATGAACCGAACACATTGTCTGATTGATTTAAAAGAACTAGTAAGCCTAGAGAAAATAAGCTCGTATTGCCATGATGAATTCATTTAGCTCAAGACCTCTGATCCTTTTTGTGGTTATTTATGATTGATGACTGCTTAACACCAGTGGAAATTATGAAAATGTCTTTTTTGCTGTTGTTGGTCTTTGACCTTTTGAACTCCCCGTTTCCTGAAGTCTGTTGCCAGACCATTAATAAAGACAGATTTTGATTTTCGGCTTGGTTGTTCAACACTATTTGATTGAGCTAATCTGTTTTCACATAGTGCAAAAGTGTAAGCGAAAGGAGAAACCAGCCTTTTCAGACTAAGAAAAAATTGGCTTTTTCCATCCTCACTCTTCCAAGATTGCTCTCACTAGATCTACTAATGGCCTTTGAAGGCCAAGTGTAAATGGCCTCTTTTCAAATGCTCTTTCCTTGTTTTCCTTCTGGCTCGATATTTTTCTGTCGTCTTTCTATACGGGGATTGAATTGAATTTTGGAGTCCCTGTGAATTTTCCTCTGTAATTCTTTCTTCTTCAGGTTTCTTTAAAATGCGTTTTTCCATTAGGGTCTGTCATTGGCTTTTAGACCTTTCTTGGCAGGTTTTAAGATGTTTCTTTGGTTATTTTCTTCCATTGTGCCTCATTCCATGCCTTTGTATGCATTAAACCCCTACCACAGAAATATTTATTACACATTCACAAATCTATATAATAACCCCCTTTCCTTGCAGTACTGAATCTTGTACCAGTTTGAGTTCTGTCATGTGACTTTTCCCCCACTGTCTTCATGTCAACAAGTGAGCATTAACATCGACATCTTTCTGGGCTAACGTGAGCAATCATTTGAGTTTTCTTGCAGAATATGGTTTCTGTCCTGCACAGTCTCCTTAGTTCATTGTTCCTTCCCCAGAATATGAGCCAGTACTCTGTCATCACATTTAGTGAAGTCTTCTGCTTTTTGCTTTGCTCGTCTTCTTTTCCAGATTTTTGTCTTTGAATTTCTGCAAGGACTTCCTCTCTGGTCAAATCTGGTGAACATATTCACTTCATTTTTCGCCATAATGACTGTGTTTTTGTTTCTCTTCTCGCTTGTTCCTGTGTTCTTTCCTACCTCTTTCTCGTCTGCTTTTGTACCGCTTGGACAAATATCCAAAGGAGACTTGTAGTGTTTTCTGTGTTTTTTCCCATTTCCTTTTATAATTCACCAAACTCCCTGCGCGTCTCTCGTTACAAGCCCATCTTCTGTCCCCATTTGATGAGACATTTCATCTCGAATAGATAACCCTTTCCTTTTCTTAATAGATAAGCTCTTCTGGTTTTTTTTGGTCTGGCATAGTATGTGACAAAAATTTATTTGTCACCTATCTATTCCACTATCAGGTAATTATACACTTATTTAGCATATATGCACGTAGCTATCAAAAAAATTATAAGTAATGTGAGTAGCTGAATTTGCTGACTGCCTGTTTTTTTGTTAGCCGTTCCCTTTTGGGAATATTTTGAATTTAATCTTTCTCCCCATATTGCCTTTACATATTTATATTTTTGATGGTTATGAAAAATCTATTTTCAAAATATGGTCTTTTTTTTATAGGCTGACAGATTTTGACAGTGCTCTGTGACAAAAAGGGTTGGACTTGTAGAAGATAAGTTTTTAGTGGTCTAACCAGAAAGGTGTAAATCAGCCCTGAGAGGATGCATTTTATATATAAATTGATTCTGGTATTTTCCCAAAACGATATTAAAAAAAGAAGACAGCATTCTAGCAAATGAGACACAAAGTTCTCCACGCACTTCTGAAAGTCAAGATAAATCATTTTACACTTGATGAAATGCAAACAAACCTTATCCTAAGCATCTGCCAGCATCCCAGACTGTCATCTGCGGTTCAGCTTGACTTTGGAATTCACTTCAGGTTGTGTATGCAGCCTGCACTCCTGCCTCCCACCCGAGTGACAGACAGTGAAGTTTCCATTAAACTACCAAGTAGCATAGAAAATATGCGATACAGAAATGTTTTCTATGCTATGTTAATGATGGTTTTGTCTCACTAGGGTTTACAACAAAAGCAAGAATATTTACATTTTAGGGGTATTCAAAATGCATCTGTCATCCAGAAATTAAAAAAAAGCACGTGCTTTGTGTGCTGTCATTTAGCCTGATTGGTATCATGTGTGTAGCACAAGGGCATGAAGGAAGTTGGCATGTTCTGGAAGCTTGTGCATATATGTCTATGATATCTCTGTGATGTGTCTGTCACCTTAATGTGTCATTTTAAGGGATTGGACATGCATGTGTTTTTTAAAAAACCTGGTGATTTTAGTATAACCATTTACAAAGATACCTGTAATGCACACGTGCTGACGCTTGTGGCTATTTCATGGATGTCATGGGATTTATACCAATGTTGAAATATCTTCTAATAATTTTATGTTTCATAGCTTTTTAGCTGTATTTCTGGAAATTGAGAATCTGGTGGAAAGCAGAACGTTAAGTGGAAAATATATCAGCTTGTGTGGTTATGAGCTGAAGTTTGTGTTTTTGAACATACACCTACTTGCTTTGCCAATCACGTTTGTTTAGAAAAGAATGTGTAGCAATCTAAGTTTCTTTCATTTGTGGCTAAATAACTTTAGATTTCAGCAAAACAATTTTTCATCCTTCGTAGGACACACAGTGACAGAAATTAAACAAATTATGCATTAGAAGGGTTTGTAGCAAGTGTATTTTCACTGCATTGAGTTGAGGCTGACTTGTCAATGCTAACAGCTCTGAATCAAAGAAGTTATGTTTCTCTTCTTTTTAACAAGTTCCTCAGCTCTGATTCACGAGGTCCACAGGATACGTACTTGCTGGTTACTGCAATGACTTCAGTGTCCAGATTGATAGGAGAGGATACAAATGATTTATGTATGCCTTCCAAACACTGATTAATACATTTCGGTCTTCTCATTAGCACCAGGCAGCATGCTGCCTGCTCCCACTTTCTGAGTAGTTGAGACACGGCTCTGCCTTCTTTCCCTTTGTCCCACAATTCAGAAAGGGTAGTGTCTACCCTCTCCTGTCAAGAGAGGTTATTTTTGCCAATTCTGTTGTGACGCTACTTTTTTAAAAAACTATGAAATTATTTGAAACACACTGTCACTTAAACAGAAGAGATGATACGAGCACACAGATGTAAATCAAGTTAGCTTGCCTTCCCTTTTCTGCATGTATTGCTGTGATGGAAAAAAATCATTGCATCCGTTTCCCTTGATACTATGACTGTCTTCATTCTACCAGGGAGACTTCCTCAGATTGACATGAGTGATTTTGGGCAGCAGTAATAGACAAAGGTTTTGTTAAGCATGAAGAGTAGTGTGACTTGCAAAAATCTGAAGAGTGAAACATAGAAACAGGATAAATTATTTAGAGGAAATACATTGAATTTTAAATCACCAGAGGTGTTTCAAAAGCTTCTGTTCTCAAAGCATTGAGGAATCACATCTATCGTAAAATCTTGAAGAAGTATGAATGATTTGACAATCTCTGAGTTGCTTAAATATTATATAAACATTGTTGAATTCATAGATCTGTATTCCACTGCTTTATATGTGCCATGGTAGTTTATTCACTTTTGGAGAACTCAGATTAAATTTGTGATCTCACACTGGCTGAATACTGAGGGAGGTGGTAGTAGTAGGTGATACTGGTATTAGCAGTTAGGCTTGGTTTTACTGCATCTGATTCTTTGTATTTGCAAGAATTTACAGACATGTTCATGTTTAGCTGGGATGCATGTATTCCCAATCCATGTTTTCTTCTAACCTACTAATGATTTGAGTAAAAATTTACATTCCTAAACATAAAAGTAAAATATTTGACTGTTCATAAAAAAAGTAATCAACTTATTTGCAATTTTTGCCATATTCATTCAGTATCCATCTGATTTTCAAATGGAAAAGGAATGTTGAATATTGCTTCGCACACAAGAAGTATAACAGAAACTAAAGATTCTTGGAAGCTGTCTCTGGTTGGGCACCCTCTTTGTCCTCAGTGTAGTGCACGGGGCTTGAGTTAATACCCACACTTGTTCCCTACTTAGAAATTCACAAACAGTGAATCTAAGCCCCTTGGTCTGTTTTGGCAAGCTTTTCCCCTGGAGGCTTCCACTTCCCTAGTTCCCTCCCTTGGGTGGTTGTTCTTTCAGCTTTTCTACTGGGGAAAGAGGTTGGACACCACAGGAGATGCAAAGTGAACATAAGTCAGTTGGAGCTGGAAAGCAAGGTTGTGCTCCTAGCTGTAGAGACATAGAGATACTTTACATCACATGACCTTACCTAAGTGAGGACAAGAAGTAACCAGCTGAAGTTCTAGAAAGGGAAATCATAGTTAAGGTACAAGCAAAAAAATTCTAATGATAAGGATAGTTAACCAATAAAACAGCGTAATTGCGGATGGTGTGGACCTGCGTCATGGGAAGGTTTTAGTAACCTCTGCAGGGACATATTGGTCATGCTATTTCAGTGCTGGGAGATAAAGTAGATGACTTTGTAAAGGAGGTGACCTCCTTGCACCTGGCACTGCTAGGATTTCTGATCAACAAACTTTGTACTAAAACAAGAGGAATGTGGTCGGCCACGGTGAGGGAGGGCTGGCAGGGGCACAGGAGGGAGAACGTTCTCAGGCATTCTAATTCTGGCTCTGTAAGTTCTGGTGTCCACCAAATGGGCCCTGACCACAAGATCTGGAATTGCTAGCTAGATACTGTAATAGACTTATACAAGCATAAGATAGCGCTGTAGTTGTACAGACTTCAAAGTATAACTCAAAACTTTCACTGTAGAACTTTGAAAGCCTACTCGCCAGACATATAAAATCAACATGGTACTGCTGGTACAAGTTACTGTTGTGGATTGTGATGGGTGACCAGATCACTTCCTACCACTAGCAAAATGCAATGAGATTATAAAGCAACATAAAATAAATAGCATAAAAATGCATTTATTTTTTTTTTAGTTCAGAGCAGGAAAAGGTTAACTTTTTTTTCCCTTCAGACTGCAGACCGTATGCAAGTACCAGAATCACAAGTGCTTCAGGGAGTACAAAAACCAAACTGTATTCAGTGTGGCTGCTTAGAAAGGAAAATCTGGGTAGTCACAATTTTGTTTTTTTTTTTAAACTATGTCTCCAAGCAATCTCATGACCGCAGTATTACGCTTTGGTTTTGAAGCAGGAGCTTGGATTAATTCAGTTTCAGTGTTGTCAAATTTAGTGCTAGTATAAGGAATTTCAGTATCACGTCAGGGAAAGCAGCCTCCAACTTTAATTTGTGCAGTAGGTCTGACATAACCTGTCTGGCATTTTAAATGGCCAATTGTAGTCAGTTGTGGTGTCATTCAGCAAATCGATAAAAGTTTGCGTTAACGGAGTTTAAATGTCCCACAAGCATAAATACTCTTGCTGTCACTGACTAGATGGATTTGTCTGCCTGCTCTAAATCTTACCTTTCGTATTTACTCATGGTATACTTGCAAAAAAAAAAAAAATTTATTTCCTTTATGATACTTTTATTCTTATTTTTTGTCTCTGTTTTGGAAAAAATAAAAACCCTTACTTTTTGCTGATACATCTGGTACTTTGAGTGCTTAAAAACAGCTCAATTGATTACTTTTGATGTAAAAACTTCTCAGAAGGAAATTGCATAACAAGACTGGGAGCTCAAATATGTGAGTTTTGGCAAAGAGCTGTGGAAGAAAGGCCTGGCTGTAGCAACCTCACAAGAAAAGAACTTGACATTTTGAAAAATTTTTATTGACCGGTGTGGACAGGGAACGGGAAGTCAAATCACTCTCACAGGCAAGCTGCAGTCTCTTCCTTGCTGACCTTTAAATGCCATTTAGTGTCATCAGAAAATCAAGGAAATGCTAATAACAGGGCTTTGGGTAAGAGAGTTATATATGAGGGATATCTTTTGAAAACAAACATAAGCTGATTTCCGTTTTTATACACATCTATTTTTGTAAAATGGAATTTTCACAGCAGTACAGTTATATTTTTCCTAGATTAATCTTATGTTATTTTATTAATATTAACATTAAATTTTTCAGAAGTATCCGTAAGATACCAGAACTTCTGTTCATCCTTTAAAAGGGAGTTGTTTGCAAAAGACGTCTTATAATTGCATTCTAGGTTGATGGCCTTGGAACACAGACTGGCCTCTGCTTTAGGCTCTTAGTCTAGCTTGTGTTGAGTTCAGCAGGCTGTGGACTTTGGTAGTCTTGTGGACAGTTGACTTCTCAGTGTCTTTTGAAAATGGGACTGGTATGCCTAAGTCACCAGGTTACTCTGAGCCTTCATACTTCTCTGTTTTTAACAGCGCCTCTTTGCCCTTCCAAAAAGTTTTTGAAAGCTAAATTTCAACTAGAAGAACTAGTAGGAAAAAATCCTAAAATTAAACTGCTTAACCCCAAAGAAAACATCTTATATATTAGAAAAAAAGAAAGTTCCTTAGATTTCAGAAGTTTAATGAGAGAGAAAAAACTAGCCGGCAAGTATAACATGAAACAATGGATCCATGAAACCTGATGGCACCATATGTAGGTACTGCAGCTGTTTCTCGCCTCCTTCCAACATCTACTTCTTGGAATTGAAATGGACTTTAGTCCGTGGTTGTGGTTCAGTGCATGTTCAACGCCCTTGCTCGACTAACTTGACTGCTGACCTATGCTGGTGTATCTGTGTTCATGCTGGGTTTGCTTTGGCTTAATTCGGGGGGGGGGGAACTATTTCTTTTTTCTTGCTAGTTTGCATTACTTAATTGTTGTTTGAACTGCTAGCAAAGTGCTCTGACACTAGTGGTCTACCAAAGACTATGATTTTACAAGTTGGGAGACATTTTTAAAAGCTCTTTATATAAATTATTGTCATGAATTTTCTTTCTCTGGCATGGTTTTTCTTTTTTTTTTTCTTTTTTCCTTTTTTTTTTTTTCAAAGCAGTTACAAAACACACGGATTGTAGGAACTGATTTTGATTCTGAGCAGAACATTCATGATAACCTGTTTGTCAAATGAAACAGAGGATAAGGGCTAACTTTTTTAGCCAGCAACATTGGCTGCAATACTTGAGCTTGGCTGTCCTCTCACTTACACTGCTGTAATTTGAGTAATTCCACTGAAATCAATCCATTGATAACAAATTAAAACAGCAAGAAATGAGAAATGGTTTGGGTAAATGGCATGTACGCATCAGGTCCCTGCAAGTTTGCTTAGTTAATGTTGTATGCTCTTAATAGTTGTCTTGCTAACCCACCTGAAAACCAAACCTCCAAAATCCAGTGACTTGGAAAGAAACTGCACTGCATCTAACGCAACATAAAATATAAAAGCTGGGTAAGGCATTGTCTCTCTAGATTAGGCTTACAACAAAAGACGAGTCATGCCAAAAACACTTGTGTCAGTGGTTTGTGTCCAACGTTTTGGGGTTTTTTTTTCCTCTTAAAGCTAATGAAAAGGACTATACACATGGGAGAGCTTGAAGGTCTGCCTCCAGTTACAGAAAGCTCTCATTGCGGAATGATGGGGCTTTCAAAACTACTTTGAAGTTGTCCTCATTCCATTCCCCTGGAAGCCGTAGTGAGTTTTTATTTTAGGGGAAGAGTCTTAACATGAGCATTCTTGAAATGCTCACTCAGTAAATAATGGGCTTGATATAAAGGTTGGACTTGGAAAATAAAACATATTTGAATTTCCAAGTTTTTTATTTTTTCTTTCATTAAAGTCTTTTTATTATAAACTATTTGTAGCGTCATGTAAGTATTACATTTTTTTTCCTGTATCTTCTGTTAGGAAATTCAAGCTTTAAAAAAACCCAGCTTTAAAATGTTTAGTTGTGCATCACTGTATTCCTTCGCAGTGATCTGTTGCCTGGAAAAGGATTCTGATAGCTCTTCAGCCACAAGACCTTGAGGTAGAATTGATTAGGATATTAATTTAAAACTGGATACATCTTACCTTCTTACCGGTACCCTGTATTTGTAATGCTAGGAGGGAAGTCTTAGGGGTCTTTTATTATTTGTATACGTCTTTAAATCTCTTAACAAAATTTCTCAACCTTTTTATCCAGCAAGGAAAATCAAAGAATTAAAACAGTCACAAAAGCATCCCTGTAGAATACACTTTAAAATTATTTTGTTCAGTCACTTTATAACTGTGTGAAAAGAGGAGACTACTTTATATTTCACCCTGTGAACCCTGTCATTTCTTTAGGAGTAAATGAACTTTATTTGATAGAACCAGGTACAATATGCACTGAGAATGACTTAAAACTTGTAGGTTACAGTTTTACAGATCATGATTTTTTCCACTGCCCAAGATACAGGGCCAAGAAAAGAGTGTATTTCTTTGTAAGATTAGACCTAATCTTTTAAACCCCACCTTCCTCTGAGCTTTTTTCTTCATTTGCTAGAAAGGTGAAGAAGTTATTGATGCTATTCAGTTCAGAGAAACTGGCGATGAAAAAGATGTGGCAAATACCTCTTTAATCCTTCATTAAAACTCTAGTCAATCGGAGAAGACTGGTTCCATGCCCTGTTTGTGCTACATATACTATTCCAAGATGAAGTCTGCTGTGCAGTGTGCAACATAAAAGATAACAAAGGCATCCAGCTGATAGTTTTAAGTCAGTGATGGTTGTCACATGCATAGTAAATGCAGGACAAGACACAAATCAGTTTGCTATCTGCATTTAGCATTTTCAGTTGCTTTCACTTTTCAGGAATCAATAGAACATTGAACTTTACCAGGCAATCAGGAACCTGTATTACATACATCTTTTTGCATTGCTATATTTTTAGCTCTTTATGCTTCATCAGTGCTTCCTCAACAGTCCTAAAATTAAATGAATTGTCCTTTTGAGCTTGCTGCCCCACGTTTTTAATTTTTGCCTAAGATTGCTCTTGGCACTTTTGGAAAGCAATTATCATGCCATGTCACGAGTCAAACTCACTTCAAGTTACACTCCTACGGAAACCCAGATATCTACCACAACAATGAGGCAGCCGTACAATTGAGGCAAAGCATTTTCCAGCACTTTCCAGATTGGAGAACTTAGGTTCAAAGAACTACCTCTTTTATTTGGAAAGTGATTGGATTTGCGGTGGCCTTTAGTTTCCTGCCAGTATGTCTTCTGTGATCTTGGACAAAATTCTGCCTGAGAGCATTATGTCCTCGACGGGTGAGTTTTGCGAGTGTGGTAGCCTGTTCCGTTGTGATAAGAACAGCATTATCAACTATGGTCATCAGCCTGCGCTTCCAGAGTAGGTATCCTGCTCCAGCTCAGGGTGGATTGGTATCAGTGATGATTTCGCAAAAGCCATTTCTGAGAAGAAGTGACCATCTCCATAACTTAATTAAAAAGTAAATTCTTCAATTTAATATGGAAGCTTCTCAATTAAGAATAGCAAAAAGTGACTCACAGGTATTGTGATTTAACCCCAGCTGGTAACTAAGCACCACACGGCCACTCGCTCACTCTCCCCCGGTGGGATGGGGGACAGAATCAGAAGAGTAAAAGTGAGAAAACTCGTGGGTTGAGATAAAGACAGTTTAAGAGGTAAAGCAAAAGCTGCGCACACGAGCAAAACAAACCAAGGAATTCATTCACTGCTTCCCATCAGCAGGCAGGTGTTCAGCCATCTCCAGGAAAGCAGGGCTCCATCACGCGTAACGGTGACTTGGGAAGACAAACGCCATCACTCTGAACATCCCCCTCTTCCTTCTTGTTCCCCCAGCTTTATATGCTGAGCATGACGTCACATGGTATGGAATATCCCTTGGGTCAGTTGGGGTCAGCTGTCCCGGCTGTGTCCCCTCCCAGGTTCTTGTGCACCCCCAGCCTCCTCGCTGGTGGGGTGGTGTGAGAAGCAGAAAAGGCCTTGACTCTGTGCAAGCACTGCTCAGCAGTAATGAAAACATCCCTGTGTCACCAACACTGTTTCCAGCACAAATCCAACACATAGCCCCATACTAGCTACTATGAAGAAAATTAACTCTATCCCAGCCAAAACCAGCATAACAGGTTTTGATGGAAAAGTATTTGCAAGATCTTTATTAGCAGGTTCAAAAAATTAATTATGTTGAATTTGTGTCAAAACTAAACTAAAAATGCACATTTTCAAGCAATCATATTTCGTAGTCTTTCCTATTTGTAGATTTACTACTGTATGACTGCATATATTTCTGTTTGTGTATTAATATAAAAATGCATTAAGGCCTTGATCTGCTCACCATGCTCATCGTGTCTCCTGAGTTATTAATATTGCCTGTAAGCTTTGTTCCAGTTGACCTTTAGAAGTGTCCAAAAGTTACAGTTTGCAATTCAGCAAGTTTGGCAGAGGAGCATACATGATTATTCATATCATTATTTAAACGGTAACCAGATGTGTATTGTTTTTCTTCTTTCTTTCACATTGTTTTTAAAAAGTGACGTTAATCCAAGATGTTAATCCATTTACAGGGTTTTTCCACAGCACCAAATTCCCCTTCGGTGAATCCTCGTTCCAGTAGCCTGGGTCCGTCACTGTCCCTTGGTAACATCTCAGGAATGGCAGCAAACCCAGAAGTGAAAAAGCGCAGAGCACCTCCTCCACCAGTTGTGACACCTGCGTTGCAGAACGTGGAGATGAGTGGACAAGAAAAGACGTCAGCACAGGTAACAGTGACAGCACAGAATGGGCTTCTTTGCTTGACGTGCTGGCTACCATCAGTTCATTCATCAGAGCTGAAGTCATTCACAGATATTTTGGCTAGTCAGTAACTACAGCTCACCAAAACTCTTCATCTTACAAAACAAAATTATCAAAAGTCTTGGAGTTTTGTACATATTTACTGAGCTTTCTTGAGACTGCCCCTAGCTTTCCCCCATGTCAAGAATCTTTCTAAATCAGCAAAGTTTTGTGAGGCATTATGCTAAAAGAAGGAGGGTGAAGAAAAAGTAAGGCAGAAAAGCTGGAAATTGTATAGGGTGACTAGGAATCCTTATTGGCCAGGGCAGTCCTGGAAAATGGGTGACAGTTCTAATGACTGATGAAAATCTTCAGCGTCCTGTTTTGCCCAGATGCGTGTCAGGCTGTCGCTTACATCCCTATTTCCAGTGCTGCCGTGGGATACCAGGAGATCATCTCTGCTTTCTGAGTTGTGCCATGTGACCTTTTAAAGCAGTGCTCTGTTTTTGCTTTTAAAAAAGGTCACTGTTCTGCAATACCGTTATCAAGAATTAAACAGAAATGGGGGGAAACCTTTCTGAGGGCCTAACCCTTTGAAAAGAATAGACTTAAAGGAAAAGGAAATTGTTCCTGTTTTTATAGTGACATTCAGGTATGTATGTTACTAAACATACACAAGCGCATTAAGACTTCTGGTTCCACCATCAACAAAAAGTATTACATTCTAAATGTAAACTGTATAAAAGTCAGTGTGTAAAGCAATATATGGATGCTAAATAAGAATGCAAGGAACCAATACCTTCAAGGCTGGCTAATGTGGACTGACTATATCTGCTTAGGGCTTGTCACCTCTACAGCAGACTGGTCTTTGGAAAGCGAACTGTATTAGTGCAAAATGGGAGTTAGGAAGGAATCTTTGAGTTCAGTATAGTGGAGGAGGAGGAGTCTGGTGCTCAGTCTCACTCCCTGTCACTCTTTTATTTATCTGTGTTAAGACATACGTTAAGTGCCTTCTCCAGTGTAGCATTGTGTAAGCAGTTGATGCACGCTTTTGGTAAAGGATTGTGGAATCTTATTTTCCCGTTCTAAGGCTATCTAAAAGTATGATTGCTGGAACATAGTGGCGTTTCATCTTTCAAAGTTGGAATAGGTGCCTTTGAAATAGCACTCATTTATAGACACAGCTGAAAAGAAACAACAGTGTCTTCTTGCAACATTTGGTGCACTTTCTTTTTAAAAATATCCTTTTGAAATTCCTACTGTAAATACTTTGATGAAGTTTCTTGTGTTCCCCAGAGTTAAACATTTAATGTGTTTAAGATAAACAGATCTTTTTATACAAAAATACTGTGGCTTTATAACTCTTAAGTTTATACAAGTGTGGTAATCACAGACTATATTATTCTGCCATTTTCTTAGGCTTATTTCCATGCAGTGTGGCATTGAGATTTTAAATTGTGTTGCACAAAACCACTGAAAATCTAAACTCTCTTTAAACATGTTAACATTTCTATTTTCAGCATTGTTGCAAATAGATTAAAATGCTGACTTTCTGAAGCCATTGGGAGGAAAGTATTTATTTTATTTATCACAAGTAGCATACAGTACAGTGTCAACTTCAAATTCTCTTAGTCTAAAGGAAAAGCTATTTTGAAGAAGGGAAACAGATGAAGGTTGCGTCTGAGGATTTTCCATGACGAAGTTAATATGGGGCAATAGAAACGTCTTGTGTAGCTGACAAAGCCAATGAAGAGCACAGTAGATTATGAGCACGGTTGCTAGAGTCTGTTTGGCTGCATTTGTTGGGTAAAGGACGTCTTTCTGAAAACGGTTGCATAGGTCAAAATATTAAACAGTGTGCTTCTGAAGCTCCCAGGCTGAAAGTTGCTCACAGGCTGCCCTGTAGTTCGAACAAGAATGTGCGGAGCACAGTTAAAATGAAGCACAAGTTCCATGAAGCAATCAAAAACCGAGGGAAGAGATTAATTATTCAGTATTATGTGGCGAGGTAGCAACAGGGATATTGTTTATAAGAAAACCCAAACAGTTCTATTTTATCTACGTGCAGACTATCCAGTTTGCTGTGAAAATAGAGTAAAAAATCTCAGGGTGTAAGTTTATTTCTTTAGTTTATGGGAAAGAATTAGCACTGATCTTTTTTTTCAGGGAAGGACGTCAATTCCTTATTAATGGACTTCCTTCCATAAAAAGATAAGATGTTTGTTTAGAAAACTTTATTTATGTGCAACTGTTACTAACAGGAAGATCCTGCAAAAGGGGAACATGTTTATTTCCAGTAGCACATTAATAGAAAATGAAAAAGGTGGTATTCTGAACTTTCAGAAGGGTTTTTCTTTTTTAACTATCTGGTTCCATAAAGTTCTGTAGAAAAGCACATACTGTAGCTGTTACGAATACCTATAGTTTGACTTTCCAACCCAATAAGCCTGCTATTTTTAACCCATTGTTAAGCTCCAGGGCATTCAATTTTCTTTACAGCATAGATCATGCTTTAGGAATATATATCTCATCTCCCTGCCTAGTGGTTACAATAAAAAATTTTCATGTGTATGAAGACTGGGGTGTTTTAATTTATGCTTTAGATTTAGATTTTCTCTACTCGCTTTTCTGGGTAGGTGGATTACTGCAATATAATTTTACCATATTGTAGCTTTTGTTTCTGTGGGGCTTATAGTAATTTACCTCCTTGAGGGTAAGGCCCCTGCAGTAACTTTAATTACTTTTTAGTGCAGCATCATTAGTTTTCCATGTCTATTTAGAGGTAGTGTTCTCTCTGTAACTGTTTTAAATCTCCTTTAGAAAATACTCATTTCTGTTCAGAGCACAGCTGAGCAATGTTTCAGAGTGCGCTGAACATGCACTAAGTAGTTTGCAAAGGAATGTAGAGTCAAAGAAAGGAGTCTACAGATTTCTTCCCTGGAGACTTCCCCCCTGTTTTTTTTAAACATCTCCCAAGGGATGCTATTTAGAATAATGAGAAGTCACTTGAAAAAGTAGTCTTCAAAAGACCAGGGTACGGTAACATTTCCAGTATGAAATCCAGAAGGTTGGATGCTTTAGAGGCAAGGAGGTCCCCTCCTTTCTTAAGTTGCCATGTGGAGCCCACACCATCTGGAGAGTAGAGCAGAACAGTGTAGAGGGTGAACAAAAACTGAACCCCCTTTGCAAACAATCTCTGTTCTCTGTCACAGCACTTTAGATTATGTGCTAGCAGAATTTGGGGCCACCTTACGGTATGTATAGTGTAAGCTGAATCCCAACCCCAAAAAGCATGTACCATATAGACAAGATATATAAGAGAAAACTATATGAGTATGCCATTGTAGATAGAGCACACAGAGAAAACCCACACGTGAAGTCTGACAGAATTAAACACATCTCCTCAGAAGCTTATTCACTGACCTCTCTTTAAAAGAAAAAGAAGTGTGTTTGGGTCACTTCTTGGAAGAACTGTAGAACTGAGTATTTGAGTCTTTTGGAGGTCAAGACTATCGTGCACTGGTGAATTAGTTTATGGGAATAATTACGGTTGGTTTTTTTTTAGTGTGTATGGGGAAATACAGAAATTGGAGTGAGGGAGGATGATAAAGAAGGCCTCAGGGACTTTCTGTAAGAGCTTTTTCTATGAAATGGAGTAGTTTATTCAGAATAAAATCCTGAGGCTCTTTGGAGATATCAGAATTAGAAGAGGGCTCTTCAGTGCCTTCATCTGTATAATAGCTCTGATGTCAACTCCAGAAGCCAGAAATGCAACTTGTAGACTGTGATAAAGGAGCCATGTGCTGTTTCAGCTGCTGTGATTTTCAGAACAGAAGCACTTTCATATAATATGTAGATGTAACAAGAGGCATTTGGGATTTGTTACTAGCCAGTTAAATTCCTGTACTAATAGAAGAATGGGGCGATATAACAAATACATTATTCTAACATGTTTCATGGATTTTAATCTTAGTTGTAATATTGCAAGACAGTGGGTTTAAATAAAAATTGTATCGTTGCTTTTAGTGTGGGTGAGGAACTGGCCTCACGCTTCCAGAAGGTACCATTATAAACAAACACAATTTTCAGGTTTATTTCAATGTTTATATAGTTTCCTGGGGGTTGTTGTAGACAAACGAACGTATTTGAAATACTGTGGGTTTTGCCCTGCTTCTTACATCCCTCTCCTCTGTTTAGATCTCAAACTTGAATTGCTGAGGACAGTTGTTGACTCCCCATTCTTGGTCAAGGCCATACCTTTAGAGCAGACTACTTGCCCCTAGCGGTTTATCAAGGCTGATGTTTTCTCACCAAGAATAACTTACTAATTCACAAGGCTTACTCACATGAATAAAAAGGAATATTGCAGCCAAAGAGATTCACAGTCATGCTCAGATCATTGCTGGCAGGTTTCTTTCTCCCTACCTCCAGTTTATTTTTGACCAATTTTATGCCTAAATTAGAAGTTCAGCTTTAAGAGAATCATTTTAACATGAACAAATATAAGTGAGACTTTCATATCTTTCCTGGAGAAAGTAAGATACTCACACTAAAAATGTGCCAAATTTCTAGTTTATAGAGAAAAGATACTTTCAGTATTTGATGTACATCTTGTTAAACAGAAGGAAATTAAAAATGTGGAAATGCAGAGGAAATGTTATTTTTGCCATCTTAGTTGATAATTTCTAATACTGACCACCACAGGGTTTTTATTCTTCTTTCTTTTTTTTTTCCTTTTCAAGTGTTTCTATACTCCTGTTGGAGACAGCAGCCTCCTGCGACACGTGGTGCCCTGTTCCAGTGCATATTGCACTTGAAAGAGTTCTGATTCTGCCGGCAATTAGTGATAGGAGTGCCGCAGAGCTGGCAGGACACTGGGTTAGGCATCTTAGCCATTTAGTAGCATTTTCATGCCTTTGGTAGGGATGCCTTTCTCACAACAGAATTTGTGTTACAGTGCTATTCACTGTCCTTTTATATATAAACCAATATAAATAGAATACATCAGTGATTGAAAGCTTAGGTCCCCTCTGGTTGATTGAGCATATTAAGAGTTTGTCAAAAGGAGGAAATACTCTAGTGAAACGTCCTGCTGAAAGCCATTGAATTTGTGCCCATCTGCAGGCAACCCTGAAATACTTTAAATGACATTGCAAATGAGCACATCATACAGTGAAAACATACGCGCAATTCATTCTGCCAGCAAGAACCACAGAATAATGTTCAAGCAGTAAAAATAAAGGATAGGCAGTGAAGGAAATGTATGAATAAAATGGTATTGAAATCATAATTAACATACTAAATTGGTTCAAAGCGTTATTGAACCATAGATTCACCCAAATTTCCAGAATCAGTCCCTGAATTTGCAGTTCTCAAATTTCCCATGTGTATGTGTGTATGCTACAGGCATGGACTTGGAAGCCACTTGGAAATGTGACTCGTTATCTTCCTTAGAAGTAAAATGTTTTTTAAAACAGTGGCCAAGATTTTTAGAAATGGTTAGCTCAGCTGTCCATAAGTGGGAAGCTGAGTTCGTAGCTTGACGTTTTCTGAACTTTTAAGATGTCACAAGCTACGTCTGGTTGCTCAGCAACTCAGTATCTGGCCACTGTGATTTTAATATCATATTATTCTTCACTATGCCACCTTCTGTTGCAAAAGGAGTTTAATTTGAGATTGTTAATATAAAAATCTGAGCAAAGCAAGCATTTCTTCCACTGATGTCCCCCCCAGCATAGCGGGGTTTCTTTGCACAGATACCTTTCTTGCACGTTTGCACAAAGTGATTACCACTCTTCCATCTTCTTCATAATCTAATGCCACAGATTCATGGTTAGCTTGATAATCTTGGTTGGTATGAAATCACACTGTTACTGCTGTTCTCCTCAGGTTTTCACAATGACATATTTCCCTGTGGCTGCAAATTAAGCCCTAAAGCAATGAATACAGATCCTGTAGAACAGTGTAGAGTAAGGTACGTTCCTAGTATGCACAGCTGTGTCAGTAAAGATGCCATCAGTAGAGCGCTCTGTCTGTGTGCCCTGTGAGTTAAAGTTTCTTGAATCTGCTTTGTCCCTGGGTATTTTGGATTAATCTGGTATTTCAAATAATAATACTGTGGTTGGCTTTCCTTCTGAGAAACAGCTGAGTGCTTAGAAAGAACCTGTGTTTGTCTGGATGACAGCTTTTTTTCCTCACAAATTTTCTTGGACTATCAGAAGCATCATTTTATGGGAGAGGCATGATACCAGCAGGCACTGCAATTCTAGGGAAGTTGAGGGACAGAAGAATCACAACTGGATGAGAACATCTACCGCAGTTACCTACAGAACTGAGCTTTATCGTAGGCAGGTGTCTAAAACCTGCTTTCTTAACATCTGCTGTGATCACCTCTATAAGCACCGTACTCTTGCCAGCTTACTCTCTTCTACCTCTTCCTTTGTGCATCTGCTGTAATTCATTATTGTGAAAACTCCACTCTGATCAGAGTGCTGTTTCCCGAGAGGAAGTGTTTCAAATTGCTTTAGATTTACCTAGTTGGTTGATCCTACTTTTGTACAAATTATTATAGTCCTCCTTGGGGGAGGGGCAGTTTATTTTTCGTACTGCAGCAGAATAGCCTTCTGCTGTAGGTATTTTCTTCCCTTTTACCTTATACTTTTTCCTGTACTTCTGTATAAGGTGAAAGGCAATGATCAGTTCATGGTGGAGACCATCTGACATTTGTACTCTGTTTTAATAAGGAGCCTAAAATTCAGCAAAAGGGTGGATGGACTCAGATTAGTTATCTCCCTTTCATAGCTTACATCTAAGTCAGAAACGTCTACTAGAAGTCAACAAGATATGAGTGCATGTTTTTTTTATCATCTTTCAGAGAGGAAGGGAGGTTTCTTTTGACTCAGAGGTCTTCTGGGTGAGGTCTTCTCAACCTTTCTCTTATGACACATTTCCTTTCTCCCTTAAGTGTTCTGTGAATGTAGTTTTGTTTTGCTTTGTGTTTTTTTTTTCTGTGGAGCATCCAGAAGTCTCCTTTGAGAATAACAGATACTTTTTTTTCACGTTCTGAGGAAGGATGCAATGAATCAGTTTCTGCTGTAGGAAAAAGCTGGTTTTTAAAATGTGTCTTTTACTTTTACAAAATACTGCATCTTCTAGGTCACTTCTCAGGTTTTTATAAGTTCCCCTGAGGAACTTATAAACTTACATGAAAGCAAGATTTGTTCTGAAGGAGGAGGGAGAACACCTGACTGAGTTTTTCATTTTTTAAAAACGTTGATTAAAAATAATTTAATGACTGGGTTTGTACACCTTTTTAGTTTGTTCTGGTTTGGTTTTCTTTTTGTGTATAAAGCAGGCCTGAAATGTGAATAGTGCATGTTATTTTTAAAAGTTCCTTTGTCTTTGTTCGTTAACTGAGGATATCATGAGTGTTAGCTATGATCTTCTCCAGTTTTGGTGGCAGACATTAGAACTCAAGCGATGTGTGATATCTCTCGACAGCATTTTTGTGATGAGGGCAGGGATATTGAATCTTTATTAAAGATGCTCTTTCTCCAGAATACTATTCAGGTGCCCAACTTGTGTAAGCATAAAAGAAGAATTTTATGCTCACATCAAATAAGCATAAAATTAAGCTTTTTTTTTTTAAGAAGTCAGCAGGTAGTCAAGAATGTATGAGATGTCTGTTCGTTGTTTAAGAATAAACCTAATGCTAGTTTCCAGAGTTCTTGAGATGATAGAGGGGTAGTACAGCTGCTAAGAAAACTTGTTAAGTCATGCTCTCTTCCTAGTTTTTGTATTAGAGTTTGGATATTAAGTGCTGGACTACGTACTGTACTGCTGTACAATGCCAGATCAAGAGGCTGGGAACTTCTTACAGAACTGGCATGAGGCAGTATTTTGATAAGGTCAAAGCGTAGCTGAGTCTATCTCTGTGTGTTAATACAAATAGATTATTAATGGATAAAACCATTAAAATTGGAGATTGTATTCATTTCTCTGTATTTCACATCAAATTCATGTAGCAGTCACTTAGTTTGGATGTACTAGGCTGTAAATACTGCATGGTAATTATGAAACTTTCCATTAGGCTTTTAGTATCCATCTCTCTTTGGGGTTTTTATTCCAGTCATTCTGTCTGAAATTTTATTCAGAAGCTTATTTACTTCATTTATGCATTTCTATAGATGTTGAGAGTTTATGGATAAGCTGGGGTCTTTTTCCTTTGCTCATATAGACATATAAAAATAATTTATTTTGCCACACTGACATAAGCACTGCCTTACTCTTTGGCCAGAGAATTGCCTACAGTTCTCCTAGGATGGTAAAACAGTTCAACTTTGCTTTACATTTTTCATAGGTTAAGGTTGCCCACATAGGCAGATAATGAACATCAAGTTTGTCCAATAGCATAGATAAGGAATGCACTTTAGTTCCTTTGTCTAAGGAGCGCGCTCTAGTTCCTTTGTCTGAGCAGTAGCTGTGCAAAGTATTCTCAAGATGATGCACCGGAGACTGCAGTGCTATCTGAAATGGAAAAGATTGTATAAAATAACTGTATCTGTATTAAGTCTCTTTCTACCATGTGGAGCAAAGAAATAGAGAAAATATTACTGAATACTATTGCTGAATGCTACCGATGCCACACTTTGGATTTTCTTAAAGAAATTCAGAGAAAAAACGTGGAAGTAGAATTGTTTTTTGCAGAGTATGAGGGAAATCAAGAACACTATAAGCCTCCTAATGTGGCTTATGTACTGGAAAAATTACTAAAAATATAATAGAGAATTAAATTAGTTGGCATCTCTATGAAGATAATGAATAGGGTAAATAGAGCTTTAGTAAAACAGAAACCCTGCCTTACAACTCTCTTAGAGTGCTCTTGACACAGCAAACAGATGGATATGTGTGATCTGGTTGATACAGTTGTCTGGGTTTCCACAAAGCTTCCACTGAGGTCCCTCACTGGGGATTTCTTAAGGAAACCAAGTCACCGTTCCATAAAGAGGAAGGTCATCTTACTCTTAAATAACTGACAGTAAAGAAAAGAAAAGAGGAATTGCGGGTTAGGAGTAAATGATCCGCTCATCTAGTGGTGGAATGTTGCAACAGCTTTGGAGTATTTGAGGATCCATGTTCATCACATTAAGAAGTGACCTGGAAAAAAAAACAGTACAGTGACAACGTTTGTTGCTGGTACTTGAGTTATCCAGATAGTAAGGACAAAGGCTGAGTATGAAGAACAACTGTTGAAAGACCTTATGAGATTGAGTGCTGGCAGCACTTGCAGGTGAAAGCAAGTAAAATTCTGTGTAGGTAAGTGTGAAGTGATACACATGAGAAAAGACCACTCTTAATTTTCCGTAATACCTTGTAAAATACTGGTCTCTCAGCTAGCAGTAACCAGTTAGGAAGATCTTAGGATCGTAAGACATACTTCTTTGAAAAAAGTCAGCTCAAAGCTCAACAGCAATCAAAAAAGCAAATCAGATGCAGAGCATTTTAGGAGAGAGAAAGAGAACTTTATTACACCACTGTACTGTGAGCTTTATTACGCCATCTTAAATACTGCAGTAGCATTCCCTTTGTTTCAGAAGGGTGTTACAAAATGGGAAGAGACTCATGGAAGGGCATCAAGGGTGATCAAAGGTGTGAGGTAGCTTAATCCAGGGACAACTGTACAACTTAAGTAAACCATGATTCTTCATCTTGAAGAAGTGGCATGAAGACTATGGATAGGGATTTGACTGTTCAACCAGCCATTACAAGAGCATCTGAAGCTAGTAGGAAGCAGGCAAACCACAAAACCAAAGAGTGTGGTTCTTCACGCAAGCAGTAGATCTGTGGAACTCCGTGCCAAGGGTTGATATGGGTGCTAAAAGTTTACATGGGCTCAAGAGGAGACTGAACAAATGCTGCAAGAATAACAAATCTGTTGCGAATTTTTAAATATAAACCACACCAGGAAGTCCCTGGCATGAAGATGGTTGGTGGCTGCAAAAGTATTAGGGAGAAGACAATATTGAACATACCTTCCCTTTTCTTCTGCTGTCCTCTAGGTGCTTCTGATACAGAAGCCTGAGCAGAACCCTTGATCTAATCCAGTACAGCTATTTTCAGAGAATACTGAAGAGATTCGTACCTAAGTATTTGTCTCGTATGATCTGATACCACTCCAGGAAAGTCACTGGCAGCATTCTCAATGACTTCACTAGGTCGTCTTATCACTGGTAATTTGATAACCAGGCAACATGTCTCTCGTTAAAAACAGAAACAGCTGTCTTTGATTGCTATTCCCAATTATTGCTCTCTTGTTTTGTGCTCATAAGTGCAAAACTTTGCACTCGCAGAATGAGGCCATAAGTTTTGCCAGTAAATCATATGAGCAATAAGAATTTTCCAGTATGAACCCTAAAGCAAATTGCCTGGTATACATGTTGCAACTTAGTACTGTAACTGCAGTATCAAAGAGCCCTACAGGACTCTGAGGGTCGTATTTGCAGCCCCCCTGGGCTGCATCTCAAAATATTGAGATGCAGGTATGCAGCTCAAATTACAGGTAGCTGGGAGCTGTATGGGTGATGTCCAGTGCACTCTACTGGGACATGTGCCTTTGTTGTGCATTCGACCCCCACGTTGGGCACGAAAAAGGACTTGTCATGGTTTAACCCCCGCCAGCAACTAAGCACCTTCTGCTATGAAGAAAATTAACTCTATCCCAGCCAAAACCAGCACAGCCTTTCACTGACCAAAGAAGAAGCAGCATGAAAGACCTGCTTTCATGGACCAAAGAAATGGAATGATCCCATTCCATTTTAAATCAGTATCAGATGATCTGATTTGGCATCCAGGTCCATGCCAAATATTTTCTAGATTGCAAGTCTTTTGAGGAAGGAATTATTGGGGCATGTCTGTCTTGTGCAGTGATGGGGCTATTGTTTTGCTTAGCAAATGGTGATATTTCTACCTTTCAGGAGATAGCAACTCAAATCGATCTCTTACTGCTTTCCTGGTTCTATCCAGTTTTGCCCAAAGGCTCGGGCAATATTTCTTTGAGAAGAGTGTGTAAGGGTGGACCTTTTCTTAACGACTTTCAGTTAATTGCCTTGTGTTGAAAAAGCCATGTACAAACTGTTGCCCTTCACAGACATGAAATTCTGTGATGACATACTAAATTTAGTTTTACAGAAACAATGGTCTTTTGTAACGGGTCATAAACCTGAAAAGTTTTATCTATTTAATATTTCCACTGGAGCTGAACCTGGCTAGTGCTATCCTATTGCATAGTCCATTATCAAGATGTACCAGAACCAATTAGTAGAAACAAGAGTGAGTAGTAAGAGCGGTCTGTGGTCCTTAAAAAGCCCTACACTGCAATAAATGACTAAGAAATGAGAACACAGAACAATTAATTTCCAATTTGAAGGTGATTTGTTCATTTTTCCCTAAAGAGCTTTAAACATGACATTCAGTTAGCTGAATGAGAAGTATGCAGACTTGTTCTCTTCATGTCTGACAAAACAATGCTCAGACGGCAAACATGAAACCAGCCGACAGAACATCAGATAATGTTTGCTGTGCAGGCTGGATGCTTAATTTAGCTAGACAAGTACACTCTAGTTTGGATAAATAATGCAAGCCCAAATTAAAAGAAAAGAGAGAAAAGCGCAATGATGGCTGAAGGCTTATCTTGCTGTCATGCAAAGCATCAAATTTAGGAAGGCTCAAAAAAAGCTGCTAGTGAAAGGGAGTAATTTGTACCTCTTTTTATGAGAAAAACAGCTCTAAAAATTAATTCTGGTACGTGCACACTTAATCAAACACATTAATTCTTTTAAAATAGTTATCAAAGGCTACAGCTAGATGATATATGCACTGTAGTGACTACTTTCTCAATATCTTCAAAGAGTATCAGTTAAGGGTATGTTAGATTTTAATATAATATTACAGATTTTTTTCTCTGTACATCTAAAGAAATTCCATAGTTTCAGTCCAAATTGCCACCCATCCTCTTTAGAGCTCCTAATGCTCAACCTTTGTGTTGCTGCACATTTATTTACTAGCAGCGTGTGTCCCATTTTAAAAACAAAATTTCAGAAAGCATTTTAATATCTTTCAGCAACTTTTTTTTTTAGGCAACCAACTAATTTTCCAAGAATTTTTGTCTCCCTCCCCCCTTTTTTTTTAAATTTGTAATTATTATACTTAATTTCTGACTCTTTTGTCCCATAATTTTAAATAGAGTAAGGTGTCCCAGTGTGATTAATTAATTAAAAGGAATCTTAGCTTTCTCAGTCACAAAGTGATTAAATGCAGTTGATTACATTTTTTTTCTGAAGTTTGGCCAGTATGAACAAGGATGTTAGTGTGGAATTTCAGTGGAGGTTTTGATGTTAGCCAGAAGGTGCAGCCTCTCAGAAGTGCAAGGGGAAGTAAGACTGCTTTTACCCTGGCCCTTTGAGAATCTGTCTTTACTCAGATAAAGTTCATGGTCAATTGATAGGTTTTGCACCAGAGGAACTTGAAATTTTAAAGTCTGCTTTAAAATTATGTCTTTTTCTGAAAGGAGAATATTGCTTGTTTAGCTTGAGGAAGAAAGCTGCTGCTGCATAAAAGGAGTCCACAGTGTGGCTTTATTGCATTTTTAGGAATAGTTATGTTTCGCAACTTTGTCCAGGAAATAGTAGCAATGTCAGTTCAATAGTGATTTAAATTGCTTACCTGCTTTAGCTGAAGGCTGGACTGTGTGAAGTGCTGAGTGTTTCACATTTTGACTTGGATAGGCTGTTACTGTAGAGGGGTGGGAGAATGTAATCTACAAAATTTTGCAAGATTTCTGTATGGCCTGCTTTCCTGTTGTTCTCTGCGAAGTAGTCCAGTCCTGCCCTCTAACCTGTGTAGGTACAATCTCTGAATTGACATCAAAGTCAGAGTGACCTGGTGATCCTTAACATGTTAAAAGAACCCAAGCAAGGTGAGCTTGCAGTGTCTTTAGTTTACCATTTAACGTACATCACATAATAATCATGCAAGAATACAAGATTTGTTTGACAGGAGGGCTTCTGATTTAAGATAGCAGTTAGTAAAATAGATCCTTTTATTTTTTTGCAAGAAAACATACATCTTGATAATTGAGTCCTTGAATTACGTGCAAGAAAAATTCTTGGAATAGTCCTTTCACCAACATCAATAACGTTCTTGATCTTTTGCAATAATCCAGTTGCTTCTGGCTGTGAGTTCATGGATCACCTGCCAGCTGTTTCTGAACAGACTATACTACCTGCCTTGGGAATAATACCACAACTTACCATCCGGTGAGATCATGATAGTATCACTTGACCTCCACATGTGGTCTCTGTCAAGCACTTCATTGAAAACTGGCAAGACATCAGGGCCCGAACATACTGTTCTATGCAGCCCTGAATTTTGGCAGGGTTGCAACATTTAGTAAGTAAACTTCATCTGGCTTGCAAGTCACAGACAAATGGGACAGGCTGATGTCATCGTAAGCTTTAACTCTCATTAAAGAGAAAGTATGTGTCAAGCAATTATTAGGCTTTGTTGGGCAAGGTATTTAGGGGAAGTTAATAGACAAAGATAATTTTAAGCAGCGAGGCTTCTGAAGAACTGGCATTCAGTAAGCAATGAAAAATGACCCTAACACTGTGCTTAATTTAGAAACTAGGTTTGTGTCGCTTTTCAGATTTTGCTTGTAACTCCACCTTTCTTAGATCCTAAATTAAAAAGGCAAAAAATTACGTAATAGAAAAATGAACTAAGTAAATGTGTGCTGTGTAAAGCAGGTTTAATTTAATGCCTGAATAGTGTTGCATTCTGGTCATTGTTTAGCCAAATAAGAAAGCAAGGAAAAACATCACAGGTATAATCTAGTAAAAACTGTTCTCTGCTACTTCAAGCTATTTTTCGTTTGAGTTATATTCACAGTCATATCCCAAAAGTAATAGAAGTGGGGAGAGGGGAATGCAAATCCAGTTCCTCTGAGTGCATACCACTTCAGTTTTTCACCTCTTTAGAGGATGGATGGTGCAGGTCACTGAGAGAAACAGGCACCTCATGTTGTTTGCAGTGTGCTCATCTTAATCAGAATATAATAGCTCAACAGACTACCCCTGAGTCCTGCTCAGCTCTATGTTGCTGACACTTCCAGGCACGGATAGCAACCCACCCCCACGGTGGGTTTCTCTAACAGATCTTTGCAGCAGAGTCTATTTGTAATTTTGGGTGATAAAAATCTTGTACTTGTGAGGGGTAGCTTGATGTAGAGCCATGTTACGCTACAGTCACTAGTAATACATCTAATTGACACCATGGTACCACTTTGCTATTCCCCCCTCTTCTTGGTTTCTGAAGATTGTGGAAGTAGGGGCTTCTGGCTGCCCTTCGTAAGTGCTGGAAGGAACTAGACTTGAGTGGAAATTTGCAAGGGGCAGTGGGAAGGGATGGCACAGACTAGATGACCTTTAAAAATCCCTTCTTACCAAAACCTTTCTATGAAATTGGAAAGGAATTGGAAACTATCACTTGACGTATCGCCCAAACCAGGTTTCCCAGGCATTCTGTGTGCCTGCAGATGGAGAGGGCTGATATGAGGGGGTTGAACACTGGAAATGTCAGGTATGTTTTTCTCTAAATTGAGAAGACTTCTGAGATGATTGCCTAGGACTTAGCACTAAGCACTAGAAATTCAACTTGGCTATCTCTACAGAAGAACATTTTAAGTGTAGCGAGAAACGGAAGCTCCAGGGAGGTATGTCGCTTAGTGGCAGTAGAAAGGATATGGTTCTCCTTGTTCCTGGTCAAACGTTTGTGTGATTGCCTTCCACTTTCTAGCCCTAACAGATTTTAAGCTACAGCCCATCCTTTTGGCACAAAATTGGACAAAGTTGCAAAATCAATTTTGCAGATCTTCAGCTGGCGCATAACATCTCTCAGATTTTTAAGGACAGACAAGCAGACCAACCAGTCAGCCAGCCTGTAATCCTGGATGTGAGACTGAGGAAGAAAAGATGATGTGTAAAATCCTTATGCCAGTGCCTTTCCCAAAGGCAATGACTCAAGGAGATGACATTGATCATGTCAAACTCGTTAACAAAGTTGTCAGAAGAAATACGGAGCTGCAGTTCTACTATGTATTCTAAACTCTTACAATGTTCATTTGTTCTATTAATTGTATTGCTCTAACTGAAAAGATAAGCACAAATACTAAATGAAAATTTGGAGGTGTTTTTTTGCCTTTTTTGTTTAACTTCTCTAGAGGAGAAAGGAATCAGTAGAAAATCAGTTTGTGGTGGTTTTAAAATGTGATTTTTAAATGTTTGAGGGTTTTTTGTTGTTTTTTCCCCCCCTAAATGAAGACATAAATGAGGAGGATTACATTGTATTCAGAGAAACAGAGGAAGTTCATTTCTTTGCCAAAGCCAACATCCGCAGACTTGTGTAGTCTACATGTTTCAATGCATGTGAAAATATTTGGTGTTGTAGCGTGACTTCCTTGAGTGGAAATAATACTGCAGCTAGTAATGAGATTTTGCAAAAGAAGGAAATCACAGCTATCTTAGTAATTTAACATCTCAAAGTTGTTTATGGATAGTTTCCTGTCTGACACATTTAACTGAACAAGTTGAAGTGTTTAAAGAAGATTAGAATGACATTAATTTTTAACTGCCCTTGACCATGACATTTCACAAAGGGCGTGTTCAATAAAAACAGATGGAAAAATGAGCTTGCCCCTTCACCTTGTAGTGGCTTTCTTGTGTCAACTGATTCAGCTTTCTGTCGCCAGTCAGCTGAGTATTCAAGGACATCCTTGGCTTTTGTCTTCTTCATTTTATGAATAAAATAGCACAAGAGCATAGCAATTTCTGTAAAATCCAGTAATGCTAAGCTTTTTGTCTGTTGTTAAGATTGAGATGGTTTTGTAGTCACAGCTTTATTTTTGATAAAGAATACTAAATTTCGTTACAAAACCCTGTTTAACACCAGAATTATAAATGAGAAAAGATTAATTTGAAATTAAGCAGCATAAAAGTAGGCAAAATGATACAATATTTTGTGGCATTTCACCAAAATATTAAGGGTATTTTCAGAAGAGCAATGCAGTTTGCACCCTAGTCGTAAGCCAGACTTCCCACTTAACACAGCGCCTGAACACTTCCAGCAGCAAAGCAGCTCAGAAGCTGAGGCCACGAGTATGGCTGGGGTGCGACCATCACGTGGGCCAAACACAGTACAAGGAAGCATGGTGCAGAGCTTCAAAGTCAGGAGGAAACACCATGATACGGAGCGGCGTAGCGTCATGACACGAACATGGTTGTCCTGCTTGAAGAGTTAGTTGGTGTTATATTGTGGACTTGGAACTCATGTTGGCAGTAGCTTGGAAATCTCTCATCTAAACTCATTCCATGTGAGAGTGCCGTGTCCAGAGTAACACGAGCTATTGGGTCTAGTCAGTCCGAATGTCAGTCTTGCTATCACAGCATGCATTTCTCAACTTCATATGGCTTGTTTTAAAAACTCCCTTTAAGTTTATTATTATTCATTTTATTGCCAGGTTTGTGAGATCCAACACTGAAAAATCAAGATGTACAGAACTAAAATGACCGATCCAGAGAAACTGCTTGCTAATTTCTAAAGTGTAGTTATTTCTATGCATTTTATCAAAATGACAAGTTTTTCAAATAATACCCTCTTTAAAACTGTTTCCATGTGCCAGATTTTTTAGTATCTCTGTGTATGTTGTTTTTGCAGTAAGTTGTTGCATTGCATGGGATACTAGTAAGCATTTTAAATAACCCACACAAATGCATTCTGCAACATGAGGACATGTTTTTGGGAAACATCAGACTGCTGTCTTTGAATGCTGTTGGTAACGTACTTGTGGATTAAACATTCAGCTTTTAATCAAATGAAATGGGGGACTACCCAATAAGGAAACAAGGTAGAGAAGTTCAGTGCTGAATAGACAATTTAATACAATGTAACTTACAGTGGTCAGCCTCATGAATTGCTCATACGCCCAGTTTCTTTGAGAGCTCCCTGAGTTTTCCTTTGTCAGTGTATGCCAGTGAAAAGCCTAATGATGTATGACCTGTCCAGGGAATATTAGACATGTGAGTAAATGTTGTTTAAGACACATTAATGTTCAGTTGGGACTTCTTGCGGTTTCTAGTGCTAGGCATGTTGAAGCATCTGTTGCCCTGTGAAAATGCAGAATCAGCTGGATAGAATAGCTTTTATATCATCAAGTTTGGTGGCCAGATTTATGTCTCTGTTCTGCAGCTGAAAGATTTATCTCTCTGCTTTTCCTAGAATGGCCCCTCTTGGGTCAAAATATTTTCTTCTCAACTGCTTTAAATTATGTACAAAATCATAGCAAAATATTTTTAAAAACTCTCAAACCGTAAATCTTACTTACATACCAAGCTACCACTTGTCTTTCATGCAATGCCATAGAAGCATCAGTGCAGTTACGGTTATATCAAGAGTTTAAAACTGATTAATAAAATGTGTGTCTTTTCTTTTTACTGCTAGAGCTTCTTACTATTTCAAAGTTTCTTAAAATTCTTTGTGAAGGGACAAGGGTTGGGATGGTCCCACACATAGTTTGGGGTGATACTGTTGTTTGTTCAGTTACAAGTTAGCTCTGAATTTTTCTGTGGATCATATTTAAACAATCTTGTAATGCGATAGGCATTCTGAGCCCACACGATATCATCACCAGCAGGTGTATCAGAATCTGGCTTGCTTAAATCAGAGTGTGTGTCTAGTCAGTGTTGGATGATGGAAACTAGTTTGTAGTCAGGGCATTCCAGTGATTGGATCCATGTGTTCTTTTTCCAGTCCTTTTTATTTACTTCCAAAAATAATTTCTACAATCACTCACTGTTTCGCCAACCAAGACATTTTGTATACAAATTAGGTCAGAGTTGCAACAGTACAAGCATTCTATAAAACAATAAAAGATCCTGATGTGTAATGTTTCATAAAAAGGAGAAAGAAGCAAGAGAGTATATGAGCTTTCTTCACACAGTTTATATCATATGCTATACAATTTTTTATTTATATATGCTAAACCACCATGGGACAAGCCTTAAAACCAATCGTTATTCCAGACATAATCCTATTGCTAATAGAATATGCATATCACCTGTAGCTACGATGTTTGAGCAGAAAGAAAATTGCTTTAAGGAGGATTTTGTTAAATAGCAAACCTGGAAAATTGTTAGGTTTTCAAGTTTCCATTTTTCCTTTTCTATGGCAAAATGATAGCAGTGAGAGTAAAAGGAAAAATCTGTTGCCGTAAGACAAATGTTTCTTGTAATGTTTATGAAAATATTGGGAAGAGTGGTTTGGCTTTTGAAACACAAACTATGCACTTTTTTTTTAACATCTCAATCACTTATTGACTAGATCCAGTGAGGGGTTTTCTGTTAAGGCACAGTTAGAGCTGTTTAGATCTGTCTACCAATCGTCCAGACTTTCTCCAGTAGGTGTGGAAGCCAACTACAACACAGATACCTGCAGTTATTCAGGGAAAACCTGTTCCAGGTAACTCAAGAAGGTGCTGTTTGCTTTTAGTGTGCAAGTCCAAGAAAGTCTTTCCATGGCAATTTTTAAGTTGTTCTTCCCTATTTGTGTTCTTGGTTGTGCTTCTGAGCTGAGATCACTCAGCTTTTTTCCAAGCTCTTTCTCAGTCATGCAGAAAGTATGTGTCTCTCGTATGTCCACTCTTCTCCCCAGACATCCATCTTGGGAGAAGGAAGAAAATATGGCTCGTTCTCCTGGTCTCTGTGTCCCAACACAGTAGTCCTTGAAGAGTATCAAGTCCCGCTCAGCTATTCAATAAATGGGCAAAACTTGTTGCTTGAAAGGCAGTAGTTCCCAGAAGGCACCAAAGTGGCCTTCAGCATCCAGTTTAGAAGTTACATGGTATTTTTCCCTCAAGCCCACAAAATCCAGCTGGGCTTCTAGTGTTAGCTTAAGAATTTTTACCTGGCTGTATCACCATTTTGGAACACCTTGGTAGTTGCTAGGTTCTTTACTAGTCAAGATAAAGCTGCAGTAATTGCAACATTACAGTATTTTGTTATTTAACAAAGATGCACTATGTGCACTTTCCAAGGTTGCATTAAGCCCAGTCCCTTTTTCTCTACCATCCATGGCAAGTGTGTGTGGGCTGTCCTTAACAGAACAGACATGGGTATGTGTGGCTCTCCGAGTATGCTCTTGTAGAGTCTTTAATCTGTTTTTGGAGACAGTAGAGTGAGATTTCCTTCTTGGTCAAAGTAGTGATTCAGACAACTGAGATACATAGTCAGTGTCATCAAGTGGGTTGCGAATGTTGGTAGATACTGGAGGGACAGAGGAGCACAAATTAACAGTATAGTTTCTGGCTTACAGAAGGAGGATCAGTTTCGGGAGCAGTAAACCTGCAGTAAATTTAGGCCTAGTTTGGTCTGTGAATAAAAGAAAGGTGGCATTTGCCAGATGACTTAGCAAGTACTTCCATAGATACACATTTCTGTTACAAAGATTAATAGGGAAGGGTTGATAAATACAAAACCAGCGTCTGACCTGTAAGTAGAGGACAGGCAAGGCAAAGGAGTGGAGCTCACATTGGAAGTTTATCTGAGAACCTTCTTGTCTTTGAATGCTTGATGAATTTTTGGTGGTGGTGGCTTTTGTTTCCTTGGGCCTCCATTAATATTTTCCATGAATTCATATTCAGTGCAACCTAACCCAAAGAAAATACTGGACTCATGCATGAGGAAACTCAAACTCAATTTACACATCCACTCTTACAGTATCCACAGACCTTTTGCAAGTAAGGTGACTGTCAAATGCTACTCATTGAAAATTTCAAGCATTAGCCTTGTAGGATTCTTTTCCACGCAATTTTGACACATAACCTCCCCATGATGATGATGTTATGCTCTAAACATACTCTGAAATCTTATCTAAAGCCCTCAAATTTTAATAAAGATGTTGAACTTTCACAGAAAGAAAACACATTCAGCACATTCCTCAGATATTTTCTCTGCAATATTGGAAGTATTTTTCAAACAGCATGTGAGCCATGACATGAATTTAATGGAAAATTGTTTTTTGCATCTTACGTGGTCTCATCAATACGGGAACAGAAGTGACACTGTTTGTCAGACTTAGGTCCTTTTGGCCCAATTTATTCATCTGTAGCTCAGTTGATGGTATTGATTATAGTCAGAGAACACTTATTAACATCTTTAAAAATTATGTATTTGTTGCATAACAGAAGCTGACCTAATAATTTCTTCTAGTTAAAAATGCTATGTAGGTGAAGCACAAGTGCTAAGACTAGGAAATAATTCTGTTATGCTCAGAGGGGGGCTCCTGTAACAAAGTTTGGATGGGAAATTACTTTAGATAATGTTTAAGGCTTGATTTCTTTATAAAAGAAGCAGCCAGCCATAACAAATTATTTTCAAGTTCTATTGTTTTGGTATATATAATTGCAAGAAAGAAACAGTGTTCTTTGTGTTTTTTCCATTTATGTTTAGCCTTATAGGTTTACTGAGGTTGGCATTAAAGAACTACTTTTAACAATTTTTATGACTTGTTCTTGAACTAGACACTTCTTATATACATTGTAGTGTGGCTGGCTTTAAACAAGCTTTTCATCTTCTTTATGGTGTTTGTGAAGTATACTGCACTTAGCTGACAGTGTAATAAAAGCATTTTTATGTGTGTATTTGACCAAACTTGCATTATTGCAGTTGTGCACTAGCTATTTGCTAGCTTTTTCTTTAGCTGTAGCAGCGTGTTCATCCATACATCTATCTAATGTTCCTCAGAAGATTCAACTACATGAGAATTCATAGAGCTGAAAAAGATAAGCTAAGCTCCTCTTAGTAAAAGCAGTAATGTATCTTTGAGGAATTCGACTATACCAAACTAACATCCTTCACTCATCGGGTACTTGGGGAAGGGTGATTGGCGATCTCTCTAATTTCAAGTGGCAACACAGGTTTCCTTACTTTCTGCCTTGATTGTCAAGATTTCCTAGACTTACCTTCTAAACCACCAGTCCACCTATTTTTTGTCCTCAAGTAAAATGACTTTTCTGTCTGGAGAGACAGGAGTGAATGTGGAAGCTGCAAAATGCCATTAAATAACCACAAAAGTCATGGCTTGCGCTTGTGAAATGTTGGGGAAATTCAGATGCTGCCTGTCTCCCAGATGATTCAAGTTCTCCGTAGCTACTGAATTTTGGAGACTTTGTAGTCGGATTAATCGAAGTCCCTACTTCAATTTTTTTTTTTTTTTTTTTTTTTTTTTTTTTTTTTTTTTTTTTTTTTTTTTTTTTTTTTTTTTTTTTTTTTTTTTTTTTTTTTTTTTTTTTTTTTTTTTTTTTTTTTTTTTTTTTTTTTTTTTTTTTTTTTTTTTTTTTTTTTTTTTTTTTTTTTTTTGGTAAGATAGTGTCCTGAAGAATCAAGATACAGTATTAAATGCTCACACGTCTTTAGTTATTTAAAATGCAGTGCAGAAGAATGTGGGGGTTTTTTCCAAGTGCCTATTTGCCAGTTGCCCCAAATAGACATGGAGAAGAATGCAGCATTAGTTAGCTGTCCTCCATGTAATTCCTCCTCTGTAAACCAAAGCCTGATGAGTCTGTTTCACTGAACAGAGTTTCCCGTGTTCAGCTCAATATTGGGCATTCTGGTTCTATAAGAATTAGGGGGGTTGAGGGGTGGGATTCAACTTCAGCCAATTGCAGTCAGTTCCTAACCACTGGCAGGCAGTTTCTTCATCAGGAGAGCGGCTCCATCTTAATATGGAGCAACACCATAACTTTGGGCAAAAGTTTTGCAAAGGAGCTCTAAAATTTTGGTTTATCCATTCCTGAACGTTTGGCCTGGTGCTCTTTTCTGGGTATAAGTGTAATTTTTCAAATTCCCTGAAGTTTGGTGACCAAAATTGAAGTCTGCAAAATCACTAATTACCATTAACATTCTTGCCCGTTTACTATGCCTAACTTTATCTCGATCGGCCTCACTGGCTTTAGTCATGCGCTGTATCCAGTGAACCTTTAATGTAAAATGCAGAAATAATCCATAGTAGTAGGAAGCAAGACCAGGGCACCTTTATTTCCCACCCTCCATCCCCTCTGTCTTATAGAGACTGTTTGCCACAAAGCTGCAGCTCATCCTGGTTAACGTGCTCTATGTCCAGCGCAGTTACTGCCAAGTTTCTCCATAGGCAGGATGCAGGTTCACCAAGAATGGGTGGAGAGTGTCCAAATGTTATGTGGCACAGTGGTTAAAGCATTCTTCTGAAAGGTGGGAACTGAATGTTTGTGTTTTATAACCTAAGACCCTCCTGAGCGCTTTTTAAAAGGGAGGTTCTATTCATGTCCTACTCTTTGTAAAACTCATTTATTCTCAGAGTTTTCACTCAGCGTAGCAAACGACGCATCTAAATGAGTGCCTTTCCTCTGAACTCTGCTTTGAGCAGTATGAAGCTACTATTGGTTTAATGAAATCTCCCACAACAAATGTATTTTAAGGGTTTGTTAATCCTCTGGATTAAAGGAAAGATTATTATTATTTTAGGCCTTTTTGAAATACTAGAAAACCACCAGGCCGTTCTGTATATTCGATATCTTCAGCTATGGGGAGTATCAGGACAGACAGAGCAGTTTAGGCCTTTGAAATATTAGAAAACCACCAGGCCGTTCTGTATATTCGATATCTTCAGCTATGGGGAGTATCAGGACAGACAGAGCAGTGAAGTGATGCATGTGAAGACTGAGGATGCCATGTGTGGGCAGCTCCCATTACCCTCTGCCTCAGCTAAGCCTGGTTCTGTCTAGTGTTGTCAGTACCTTTCAAATATAAAAATTCAACAGATTTTCCTACATGGTTTTGGTTTTATTATTATTATTTTTCCGGAAAAAGGAAATATAGCTAAGTTCCAACAAGCTACAGAAAATATTATGCAACCCAGTGAAACCCAAGTCACTTGTAATAAATTTTTTTGTATTTTTAAAAGCAGTGTAAACAGTAATGAAGTCTTGGCTTGCCAACCGGCATGTTGCAATTATTGGAAGCCGAGGTGTTACAGATCTTCAAAAGTACATCTGTGAAGTCCAGTAGACATAAATAGAGTACAGTATGATCTCATATCATCATGCAAGCAAACTTTCAATTCTGATCCTTCCCTCAGAAGTCCTTAAACAAGAATTTGAGAGGACAATCAAAGAAAAGAGAGAGAGTTTATTCCCTACACATACCGATTGGAGTATTTAACCATAATTTAAGGTCTGAAGAAATCAATGGAAAAACAAGATCATGCTATGGCTCAAGCTTAACAACACACGTAGTGTCATACTGTGCATTGCTGAGTGTTGGGCTCTCTAGTTCCCTTTTACCAAAAACATCAAATGTCTACCAGACTGGTATTTCTGCTGTGACATTGATCTGCAGTTCTTGTCCCTTTATTTCTCTGAGTGCAGTATTGCTATACCTCTTCTGATCTGTCTTTTTAATCTCCTGTTGTCACTATAAATACTCATTATAAATATTCTGTGCTGAGAAATTAGGTCATATGACAATCACATTTTTTTTTGTTACTGACAATTTACAACACCGACAAAACATATCCTTTACTGTGCCTATTTTTCAACTTTGCTAGATTTCACAAGGAGCATCCCTAAACGATTTACAGAAAAAGAAGAGGCGTGCCCCTCTTCCACCAACTGCATCTGCTCCACCCACTCCTGCCATGCCAAACAGGACAGAAGAGAGGGAAGACAAGAGGAAGAGCACAATGGGTGAGAGCTGTTCTTTTTTCCTGTGTAATCCCGTGCACGTGCTTTCAGTGCTCACTGTTTGAAGTTTCCTTAATTCCGTTATGCTGTGAGTTTGGGAACTTTTGTAACTTGGGGAGAAAAACGCATTTCTCTGCAGAATGAAAGTCTGGAAATAAGTGTTTATATATTACCTCTTTTTTTAATGCCACCATTCAGAGTACCACAGGGTAGTAAAAGGTAGATAACACTCATCGGATGATCTGAATATTTGATACGAGCTGGATATCCAAAAGCACTAGCCCTGGGCCTATCCTGCATCTTTAAGGTCATGGTGGTTTTGCTAGTAAACAGAAATACGGAAATAGAAAATGGAAATGCTGGTAAATGGAGACAGGCCAGGCAATACTGAATGCATCTGAAGCCGTGGGGTTCTGCTGGAACTGAAGTACAGTCAGGCTGGTTCAGTATCTCCTCATGTTCCTGAAGCCTGAAGACATTTTCTTTTCCTGTGGTCCTCCAACAGTTTGACATCAACTGACCATATTCAGTGAAGTTTTTCTTTTGAATTTGGTCCTCAGTTTTATTATAAATCAATCTCTGCTGAGTCTTTAGCTAATCAGTAGAAGCAAAGAACGGGTGCTCTCAGAGGAATGCCATACATAGCTGGAGACAACAAGAGAAACTCTAGTCTTCGGCTGTGTGTGACACCACATTTACTCTCATACAGGAAGACTGAAAAATGTTCTCCCAGACCTCTGTCGTTATCTGACTGCTGGCTCACTCAGATCGGTGGGAGCTTTGCCTGAGTGAGGACCCCCAGATTAGGCTTTTAGCAAACAAAGTGATTTTATGATGGGTAAAGATATGAGATAATAACCCCACATATTGGAACTCGTTTTTCAGTACATTAAGAGAATCATTCTTCAAGTGCTGTAATGCACTCAGTGCACTTCAGTTCGTGCCTTTGACCTCATGTTTCATAAAGTGCCTAAGACATACAGATATGACATCCTGTCATACATAATTGCTTACATTACAAATGCCTCACAGTTTAGAAAGAAATCTCTTGGCTTTGTTCCAACATTTATTTTCAGTAAATGCTTCACATTTAATGCCTCAGCATTTATGTAGCAGCAGGAGTCCATTATCTTGTGACATGTTCGACTCCATTGACATCTCTTATTTAAACCCTCTGAGGGGAACGTTATCGCTGTGCCATATAACACAGGAGTTTTCAGCAAATGGGCTTACTTTTAACCATTGCAGATGTCACAGTCTGTTGCTCCTCGTGCTTTGCCCTACTGCTGGTCACTTATTGATGACATTTGGTGCTTTAACTTTTTATAAGTGTTTATTTTATTTTGTATCAGTGCTTGGAACGTTACAGATGAAATAAAGCACAGCAGAGCCACTTCTAGTCCGTTCAGTACTGTGTACATAAGTGCTTGCTGGCCAGACTCTGCTGATGTAGGATTCAGTAGTATCGTTTACTTTAATGGAGCCTTATTAATTTACACCGACAAAGAACTCGTCCCACAGTAGCCCTATCTTCAGTGCTTTTCATTTTCTGCTACTTTCTTGAATGAATGCGTTCATTAACAAGAAAAAATGTTACAGCAAGGGAAGGTTGGTAAAACAGCCTCTCTTCGGGGCCCTTGCAAGAAAACGATGAGAAAGCACAGATGGCTCTGAAAGCAAGAGAGAAAAGCTGTGAAAAAAGCAAGACTGTAGTGAGGGGAAAAATGTGCTGCAAGAAATAGGCAGCTGCACAATGGAAAAGGATTAAAGCTACCTATGCATCTCCCGTTAGCCACATGAACCTATCAAAAATATTCTCAAACTGACAAATTCATTTCAGTATTCAATACTGAATCACTTATTCTGACCCCAAAGTATTGTGCCCAGTTTTCTCAAAGCAGTAAACAAGGGTCTGCACATTTGCCAGCATTAAATTGTGTCTTGAATCTCTGGAAGCTGGTGACTCCTAAGTAGAACATCATAATCTTTTTTCCTCCCTCTCGGTGCTGCTTCCCTTCTCAGCAGCACCAGAGCATGAGCCTAAGAGTATAGGAATGGTCAGAATGGATCAGACCAGAGGTCTGTCTCTGCCAGCATCTGTCTTCAGCAATGACTACAGCAGATGCTTAAGGCAGGGTATGAGAGCAGAATGAGCAGGTAGTCATGGTTCCTCAGCGCACTTTCAGCCTGTAAGGACTTTCCAAATTGCAATTAGCTCTAGGTCTGTACACTACAAACTGGCAGCAGCTTTTTAACATTGCAAGTGGTTAATAGAGTATAGTGCAAAGGTGCATGTATTTATTTAGTTATTGCACATAGTATTGAAATAAGCCGCCAGCCAAAGTTACGAGCATTTCCTTTGATAGCTTAAAACACTGTTTTGCAAAAAAGAACTTAATCATCTGCTTCTCCACAATGTCAAAATAATAAAAAACCTACTCAGAAAAAGAAAATACCTACTTCAAAATACTGACCTGAGGCATTTTCCTTTCTCTCAGAGAGTCAGGAAAATAGTCACATAAAGTATCCTAGAGGTCAACAAATTTAGGCAGTTTGACACTTAAGAAGATAAAAATAAAACACATTTTTCACATTTCCTTACATAGCTTTTTTCCATTTTTTTTTTATTAAACCTTTTTTTTCTCCTTCCTTATGTCTGCCAAAACTGGTGATTTTAACTGTTAGCTGTGATGTACGCATATGTGCTGGGCCCAATTCTGGTCCCATTGCTGTTGGTTTAAGAGAGACCTAGCTTTTCCTTTCTCCCTTAATTATTTTGGGGTAAATAAGAGCAGACTTAGATCCAGAGGGACTTTGGATGTGGGTAAGGGAAAATCAATGTGTGTTTCAAAAATAACAATAAACAGAGCGATCATTATCTTGACAATGAAGTAACTAGTCAATTGATCCCCCTGTAGGTGATGGACGGCAGGTGCCACAAAAGCCTCCTAGAGGCACCACTCGTGGTCCACCCCAGTTAGTGATACCCCCACCCCCACCTTACCCTCCTCCTGACAGAGACATTGTGGATCCAACAGTCTGTTACAGAGAAGCAGATGTTACGGCACCAACAGAGCTGGTACCTAAACGTATGTTTGAAAATACATGTATTTGCATTTCCACTCTTTTGATGGTTACTCTCAGGGTTAGCTTTTCCAGACTTTCCTCTCTGCTCTCTAGACATGCATGTCTGTTTTTTCCCTTTTTTCCAGCCTGTTGTCTTTTAAAATGCCCAATGCAGTGTAACTAATTAATATAAACGAAGCACTTGTTTGGAGACAGTTTTGTGGATGACACCTGGCCATTGTATGGAAGCATTTAAAAACAACCATCAAACTATGTGACTTTGTGCAGCTGGAAGCAAAAATCTGTTGTCTTCTATTAATTCTCCATGTTTGTTTTTCTGTACTAACGTTTTTTCTGTCTCTCCAGAGACAAATTCCTTTGAGAGTCAATAGATCTATCAGTCTAGGTTGAAAACTACAGGGTGTCTCCCTTAGGAAAATTAAATCATTTACAGGAGCTGTATATTGTTAAAGGCCTTCCCGTCCTAATGTGTACATCTTCCTTGCCATCTCTGGGTAGTCCTTTGTGTGCTTTTCCCCTTGGGGCATAACAGTTATCAGACAAAGAAATACGATATTTTCCACATCCTTGTGTATTTGTGAAAGCATGTTTTCATGCTACTTTTTCGTGCTTATCCATCGACTGTCTTTAAATCTTTGTACACAATCCAAGTCTTTGATCATGTATTACGTTCTCTGTGGGCTTGCCCTGCACACCCATGTAGATCCTGTAAAGGCAGCAAAGCTCTGAACGTTACGGCATCTCATGGACACACTTCCTTTGAAGGTTAGGAGGGTGTCTCCTAACCATGGGATAGAGAAATGTCTCTATTAGCTGCTAATTTGACAAAAGATCTTTTTCCAGGACATTTTCTTTACCAAAATTATTCTGCAGGTAGCAGTTACTCTGATGTTGGTGTGTTTGCTGTTGGATACCAGCTAAATCTAAAGCATTATTTTTCAAACCTGTGCTGAGGAGATACAGATTGACAAGTTTTGTTGGGGGGAGAGAAGGAAATTAAAGAGATCCGTACTAACAGAAAACCTGAATCTTATTGAGGGTTAACCCTAATTGATTTTTACCAGCATATGCACAGAAATCATATCATACTTAAAATCTTTTTTTGCTAGATACCATCAGCTTGCCTACAATGTTTTCTTTATTAAAAATCTGTAGTGGCCTTCTTTGCATTAATATTTCTGCTTCATTTGAGTTTCTACCAGTGTTCTTTTGCAATGCTTTCCTGATCTAACTTGGTGATCAAATACCCTTTAATCAATGCAGCTCTGATTTTATCAGCCTGATCATTTGCTCTTAAACAAACACAATATCCCAGCCAAAAGGATTTGATTAAGCTCGTACATGGAAACATAACATGAGCTTTTATTACCCTCAGTTTATTGAGAGCAAGAGAGTAGTGCTTAGTGGGTACTTATTTTAGACTTAAAGCATCAGTGTTGGAGAGGGACAAGTTTAGCTTTGTAATTATGCTGCGCTCTATCTAGGTAAAGATACGTGTATAGATTTACACAAGAGAAGTGTGTATAGATGTACTCATGAGAGAAAGCAGCACGTATGACAGATGCTAATTTTATTGCCTAATGCCATTCTGAAAGGTGCGTAGATACTGTAGTGATTGGGCGGTGTAAGAACAGAGTTTTGCAATGATGTTTTTTATTGCCTGAGAATGCCTCAAGCAGTGCAAATAGGACTTTGGCGGTAGATTCAAAGAACAAAATTTTCAGTCTTCCTAACTCTAACCTCAGTAAATGTGTTTTCTCATAGAACAAGGTGGGAAGGAGGATAAGCTACTGATGCCAGCTATTGATGAAAGGCATATTTGTTCTGAAATCAAAACAGCTTTCTCTGATGAGGATTGTGGTCTTCCTTTGCTGAGTGGGTGACTGTCAGCAGCAGTTTGTCTTTCACAAGATGAGATTCCCATTCAGAAATTAAAATTCTGTGATTGTGTGGAGTTTAAATTCTTGTTCCTTACGATCTGCCACTGTCTGTGGGGCACCGTGCCTCACCCCTCATTCCTTCCCAGCAAACACACAGTTGTCCCATTGTGCTTTGGGGAACCCATGTTGAGGAATTTTCATTTCATAGAGGATGGTGGTAATCGCTCTTGATGGAGTTTTCCAAACTTATGTGGAGTGTAAGTCATTCATGAATAGGGCCTTTAGTAAGATACTCGGGCTTTTCTGACTCTAATGGTAAGAATCTCTTCCACAAACAAGAGTTACAATTGTTCCTCACAGTTTTTGCTCTTTAATCTTTTTATTCTCATGACATGACCTTTCCTCTTAACTTTTGGTCTGGTAGACCCTTAGCTGCATGTTGTGTGCATGTCTAAAATGATACGTTTACGGGATCCTTTCTCCTTCCTTATCTTACTAATCAGATTGTTCATGGCCTGTGATTCTAAGATTGACAGCACTTTGGGAATGCAGAAATGGAGATTGTCACCTCAGTTGCATGGCGTTTGGTTATATCACATAGCTTGTGAAGTTCCCAATAAATGAGTCAACAGTAAGCTCTGTGCTACTTACTTCAGGTAAAGAATGCACATGTTGAAACATTGCTGCACCTAGATGAGCAACTAAAACATGCTGCCTTTAAATGTTTTCAACTAGCTCATTAGAATAGATGCAATATTCCTGTGAACCTCCATGATTAGCCCTTTATTTGGCTTGTTATGAACTATCATTAAGAAATGCCGTAAGAAATTAAAAGCTGTTTGAAAAAGAATAAACAATTCACATTATTGTAGAGTGAGATCCTGAAGTTAAATTCTTCACTCTGACACTGGATAAAGTACTAGTGAACTCAGGGTTCGCACTGGCTAAGGGCTTGACAACTGATTGATTTTTAAATTTTGGAAAGCGTTCTGTCCGTAAAGAAGTGAAACCATGATTTGAGAGTGTCTTTGTTTTTAACTATAGATCAAAATAATCAATCATCACTTAACCAGAAAGTTTGAAAGAGATGAAGGGGTGGGTATAAGCATTTCCAAGTTATTTTGTGTAGATGACGTGTATACTACTAGTTGATGGATAATACCAGGTTAATTTTAAGGAACAAGGAGAACAAAAAGGAGCCTTGTCCCCATATCTAATTTTTAATGTTTTTTCATTATATCATTGATATATTAACAGGTAATACAAGCCACTTGACAAAAGCTGTCACAGTTTCACAAGCAATTTGGTCATATTTCTTCAGTCACCTTAGATATATATCTAGTCTTTCACAGTCATTGGGGATAGTCTCTAAGGGTTGGACTTTGTTAACTTGAAGCAAAAATAGTAGAGAAACTCACAGAGAGGAAACTACATTTTCTTACATGTGGTTCTAAATTAATTGAGAACTGCAGGCTGCTGAGTAGGGATTTTTGCTGGCCTGTCATAGTGCCCTGCCTCAGAAGGCATCTGTCAAGTGACCCAGCCTTTTCTTTCTTAGAGATGGTCTTTAAAGCAAGAAAACTTGCAAGTGTGACTTAGGAGTCTTATACTGCCATCGCTGCTCTTACTCATCCAGCCTGATCTGAGGCTAAAGAATAAAGTTGAATCTCCAACATCATCTATCTTGTACCTTCTGGAGAATAAAATTCAGGCCAAGTAAAGCAGAATTTGTAGACATGCTGCCTGTCAGTAGGTGTCGTGCTGTTGGGATTGAATTAGCTTATACATGAACCCAGGGAGTTAGTCTCAGAGCATCTGTGGGATTCCGAATTTTAATACATGTGCCCATGCACCTACACCTCCTTTGGGCGTCTGATTCTTTAACGTTACTGAGCATGCTAGCCATTCTGCTCTGACCTACACAATATTTATAATTTTATCCTTTTACTTTTTTCCTCCAACAGTTTACTGTTGTGCATCATTCCCTGCATATACCAAGCGCGTCTGACAGACCTTGCCTCTTCCTATGACCTTCATACCTCTGAACCTCCTGTTGCCTCTGCTACCCTGATTCTTCTGTTGCCTTCCTTCCTCCCTGCTGGAAAAGAACCTTTTTTTCTGGCTGAGATTTTGGCTTCCTTTCTTTTTGAACTCACACATTCTCTTTTAATTACTATTGATTATTTTTGGCCGTGGTTCATACTCATTTGTGAGATGTATGCTCCAGAACTGAATGCTGTGTTATATAAATCTATATATCAGCCTCAGAAAGATTATCCGTACATTTGTCTGTTCTTTTTCAAAAGATTCTCTTTATTTTGAGCCACGGTTTAATTTGATTTGGTGTTTCAAAGAGTGTGTTTTTGGGACGGGGTGTCTTACTTTCAATACTATCTAAAGATTTAATGAAAACTTCCTAAGAACATTTTTTGTTTTTTTCTGTTAGCCTAGGTATAACATTTTACATCCTCTGTTATAGTCTATTTTTCTTTCATTGCATATGTTTTGTTCCTTTGGAACAAAACTAGAACTGGGCATGGCCTAGCCAAGTTGAAGTGCAAGATTCTTTCTGTATCTTGGCTATCAATCAAGCTGCCGAGAAAAAAAGAAAGATCTGTTGGATCTATAAGGGGCCTAAAAGGAATACTAAGAACCAGTACCAAATGCACTAATTCACAGGCTTTATGTCTGCTTTCATCCTGATGCTTAGTGTGAGTAATTTTATCTTGATGCTGGAGACATCCTGTGCAAATCAAGGTGTGTGTTCTATTTCTGTAACAAAAGATGCAAACACTGTTTGCTCAAGATAAATCTTGTTCCACAAGTCTCCTTTTTACAGTTGTACTAGGAATATTCAGTGAGTTATAATTAAAATATCAGCTATAGGATTGTACTTACCGAAAACTTCTTTGCGCTGAAGAAAATTCTTCATGTGAACGGCCCATAAGCCATGTATTTTAATCATTCTGAACTATAAACATAGGTTTTATGAGTTGCAATTGTGCACACACCCAGAACTATTCTGACCTCACATGTACTGTGATTTAAGACATTTATGTTATTTAAATGAGTGAGTTGCAATTCATAACTCTAATTTAAATGATGAAAAATTATTGTTTTACCCTCAAGCAAATAATCGCGTTCGTTTTGAATCCTTTCCAGGTAGGCAAAATGGAGAATAAGAAAGCAAAGCTCCTGCAGATGTGCACACACCCAGAACTATTCTGACCTCACATGTACTGTGATTTAAGACATTTATGTTATTTAAATGAGTGAGTTGCAATTCATAACTCTAATTTAAATGATGAAAAATTATTGTTTTACCCTCAAGCAAATAATCGCGTTCGTTTTGAATCCTTTCCAGGTAGGCAAAATGGAGAATAAGAAAGCAAAGCATTCCTGCAGATAATGTGAAACGTGACTAAAAAGGGTTTTGACGGTTTTTAATACAAATACGACATGCAGTTAATAAGTTTTAAGTGATGCTTCAGAAAGTATACTTAATACCCTAAGGGTCTTTAATAAAAGTGGAGTAGAATTGAACTCTCTGCACTGCCAGGTACTTTGTAATAGCTTCTTAAGACAGGACAATGGTTTAATTGTAAGTCTTCTCTTAAAAAAAAAACTAGTAGGTGTTCACAGTGTGAAGATTAAGAACCTAATTTACCCATTCTCATTACTCTATTTACATCCTATTTGTAACTCCACAGAGTTACATGCCCCATGGAGTTCAGACTAGTATAAAAATGGAATAATGAAGTGGTGAAACAAAGTTTTTTACATTGAGTATGATGTAGAAGTACAGTGTATTGTAAATGCAGTTCTTTGCATTGACACCAGTTTAGCTTAAAGGAGGCTCAAGTTGTCAACAAAATCACATTTTTGATGAAAAAGTTTCCTTGCTTTGAAGGAATACAGCTATGACCCCTCTCCACATAGCTGAGAAGTTTGCTGTTAAAAGCTGTCTCTTTTCAGGTGGTCTGCTCAAACTTTTGAAAGCTCTAAGTAAAAACTCAAAAAGGTCATTACTCATTGTTAATTTACTTTTTTTTAATTAAAATGCAAAATTTGCCTCTCAAAATATGTTTGTGGGAATTAACATTTTCTGTGAAATTCCTATGTAAAATATTTTAATGACCGGTTTAAGCTAGCCAGCTCTGCCTTTCCAAATAAAAAAAAAAATTCCTTGCTTATGCTAGCTCATATCCTTTGTTTCTTACAATTTCCTAAGTGCCAGGTACATATATAGTAGTAAACAGAACTTAAAAAAAAGAAGAAAAATCGCTGCATCTTTACAAGAAATCATCTTAATTATAAGAAATTATACTTACACTATAACATTAGCATGTTTAAAACCTCCCATGACTCTACACAGTGTGGGAAAGAACTTTCAGTGACACTCATTAAATACAAATCTGTTCAGTGGAATTGCATAGATACTCTGTTTCACAACTGTTAATTTATTAATAGTGTGTGTGCAAGGGGGTAAAGTGTTTAAGCAAAGCGTGATTATGGGAACGTGAACTCGCCGGAAGTTTGGTTCACGAGCACCAGCTCAGCGCCGAGGCACAGTCAGGGAATCCCTGCTTGTTTCAGGCTTCGACCCAGGATTTCTAACGTCGCCTCAATTCGGCTTCTGGAAGAGAATGAGAGTTTTTCTGTCGTTTTCAATGAGAGGAAGAAATGTCAGTTTAGCTCAGTTTGATGGAGTCTTAGGTTAGCAGTGATATGAAAGGACATTGGCTCGGTTTTACTCCTTTTATTTTAACCATGGAGACATTAGTAGTGTAATGAGAATGACACGGAGAAGTTGATAACAAATTGACTACTATACTACAATTTTTCACCAAAATGCTCTTACCAGAGTTAGTAAGAAACACATTTAATGTATTCAGGATTTTTCTGCACTACCAAACAGCATTGCTAAAATACTGTCCTTCACGGTAAGATATCTGAGGTGAAAAACAAATAAACAAAAAAACCCCAACCAAAATTGGAAAATATTATTGAGCCCTTTCAGGAGGACAAGTAAATGCATAGATAGCTTATAAATCAAAACAAATTCCAGTGTTACGATTCCAATGTCAGTGATATTCAGTGCTGTTAGGAAATAACGACAGATGTATAATTTATGATTAAACCCCTTCTGATAGATGATGAATGTGCTCAACCCCTACGAAAGCCAGTGAATTAGAAACAGATTAAGCTTCCCGGAGCACAGATTTTTACCAAATGGCCATATAAAACTTTTTTTATGTTGACCACCAGAGGGAGCCGATGTTGTCACATATCTGCAGTAGGTAGCAAGTAAGAATAATGCTAAAGATGAATTTTAAGCTAATAGATACCACATTTATTTATACAAAGATTTTCAGTTCTTTAAGAATGCCATAAAATTAAACCTAGTTTACCGAGTTGTTTTGTTCAGCAACTAAAAAGAAAAATAATTCTTTTTTCTAGATTTTTTTAAAATAGTTTCATCACAAATAGGAAAATGAAGATAAAATCATATTTGCAGGTGATGCCACTGTGATGGCATCTTCCAGACGTAAGCTCAAATTTTTACTCTAGGCATTTTTGCAAAGGGTGGTGCCATGTTGGGTTGGCTATTATATTGCATAGACATTGCCTGTATATTTATGGCAGCTGTGTTCAAGGTGTGGAAATTAGTGCATATAGCTGGTGTATGTGCTTAAGAACAAGTGCGTAGGAGTAGGTCCGGTTTAGTGCCAATATAGAAAGGTGTGCTCTGCTAGAAAGGTTTATCAGCTTGAGTTTTAGCATTTTAAAAGCATGAGCAGATTGTTTTAGTATCCATCCTCTTTCACAGACAAATGACTTCATTACCAGCAATTCAATCATTCAGAGACTAAAATCTAGGATTCAGAGACTCTCCAAATGTCCTTAAATGTCTTTTCTACATGTAATGCTTTCTTTTTTTTTTCCTTAGGATTGAAATCTTTGAGGATTGAAATGAATGTTGTCTTTCTCACTGAGCAGCTGGATTTTTTTCTTTTCCAGTGTCAGGGCTGTAGAATACTAAACTTTGAACTCATTCCATTTTTATCTTTAGAAAATGTGCTGCTGGTTCAGAACCAAAACTTATTCTGGGCAGGTAAAATATGGAGAGAATATTCTAAATATATGAATGGAAAAAGGAAATACTTCTCTTTTTGTTCATTTTTAACTGGAACTATTTAAAGCTGTCCATGGCATCTAGAGTGCTCAAGTAAGTGCCAAGGGAGAGTGAGTGGTAGAGAAATCATCCAGTCCAAATTGTATGATGAATTGCAAAGGCCTATGATGCATTTATTTATTAAACATATGGCCATGCAATCTATCATATGCCCATCATCTGTCCCTGTATTCTGCATTTGTAAAGTAAACGCTGTGGTCATGATTCTCATACACTCATCATTTATGTTTACAGCCACTTTAAGCCCTCTTTATTGTTCCATTCCCATATAAAAGTGCCTCTTTGTGAGAGCTGGGCCGTGTGTGTGTATATAAGACAGCAGTACTGTCTTCCGAACTTGGCTTCCAGTCACTACCATGACTCTCAATATATATTTAGTACATGCAGTAGGCACCATTTAACTTTCCATACTAAAATACATGTTATTTTAGAAGACAGAATGTAACTTATTCCATCCCTCCAAAATTACAGCCATGTTGTGTTCTAATGTCATTGCAAAACTATGAACTCCCTCCTCAAGGACAGTGAGACAAACTTGCTGTCACTGTTTACACACTTCTTGTTCAGATATCTCATGTATAGTATGCAGATAGGCTTCTGTATAGCACCTGTATGGCTAGAGAAGTCCACTGTTCAAATTCATAAGAAGTTGACAGAACAAAAAGTGACATAATTAATTCTTTGTTTATCCAGAAGAGCTTGCACGTAATAAACTCTGCTGATTTTTGCTCAGGTGGAGAAGGGGGAAGGTGATCTCGTATTTTTGTATGCAAGAATCAGCTGCTTCATTCCTTGTTTATTGCATATTCTTCTCTGATGCTTTGACTTCAAGTGGTAAATGACTGTTGAAAGGATCAAGCCCAGTGGCAAGAATGAACTGCTTTAGAAGTTGATAACATACTGAATAGGTATCAACTACTGAGTCCTATAAAGGGAACATCCCTTGAATGTTCCTTGAAATTGAAAGATACTTTTTTTTCCTGATCAGTTCTAATAAGAAAGTTGTACATTTGGGTCACCGGATCTGCTTCATTTTTTCATGCCTTGAGAAAGTTCTGAAGAAGGAGGCTCAGTCCTGGGTAAAGGTTACACCGGTTGGAAAGGAAGTGTTTTGTATTCCCTTACATGTTCACTCTGCTGCCTGCCACAGTATTGGAAATAATACCTGTGATTTTGCAGACTTTGAGGCAGAAGTCAATCCTACTGTAAGGGAGCACAATTCCTTTGAATATAACAAAATATTTTCTGGTTGCGTTAAGTATGGAACTGGACTCCAGTGAATCTAATAGTCTTTCTAGCCTCATTTCCTGATATTTAAGTTTTTAACTGGTTATTTACCTATTTCATAGAGCGTGGAATAAACCTTAGCTTCACATTTCCCATCCTGACTAAACGTAAAGACATTTCTCTTCTAATTCCCTTGCAGCCCAGCTCTGCAATCCAAGTGGTCTGTGGATAAACTGTGAATGTTTATTCTAAGTGAAACCAAATTCCCTGTTTTCCTCTTCCTTAGTCAAAATAAGAGCAGTTTAACTCCGTGAGCCGTACCTTTAATAACTGAGTGGCATCTTAAATGTACTCTGTTCTACTTGAACAGTGGAATATGAAGAAATCGTCACACCCATACAAGTAGAGAGACTTATACTTTATCAGTAACAAGCTGGACTAAACATCTGTGTCCAGCCGAATACATGCACGAACGTGGGGGGGGGTGGGGGGGTGAGAGAACTTTAATCGTGGGTATGAATGTGAAGTTATGCTTGATTTACAGATTAGGTATGGGCCAAATCAAACTGGAAGGTTGGTATTTGAAATGGCATTAAAATTTGTGGTGCAAGATCCTACTGATTCAAATGCAGGCAATGCACAGAGAGCTACAGAAAGCAAACTGTTGAAAATTTTTGTATTCTCTGTTCCAGGTGGGTGATAATACCCATACCAACGTACTTGTCCGTCCTTAGAGATGCTCATACTCAGCTTTTCCTATTACCACTTCTAAGTCAGTAAACACTGACTAAAATGCCTGCCTGCTTTCTTCTAAGAAATTGAGAATTCTGGCCATGCACATTCACTTCTGCGTTTTAGGGCCTGAGGGAGCAAAAGGCTGAGAGCGGAGACAGAGTTTCTTTTGTCAGCTCCTTTTGTGGATTCCATAATTGGTTCCTGGCATGGATAAAAGAATTACTTTCCAACCTACTGTACCATAAGCAAAGGTGGGGTGTAATGGAGGACAAAGACCTAAAACAAAAGAAGACCGAGGAAAGAATGAGAAAGGAGGACTATGACTGACATTTTTTTTTTCTTTTAAGACTATTGTGATTAAAAGGTGAAAGTAAAGTTGCTAAATATATGGTAACCTCCCATAAACAGTGAAGGACTGGTAGGGGAGTATCTACTTACTTGTTAGAGCAAACAAACAAAACAACTAATTTTTTCACTTCAAGCATCTAATGAAAATTATTATTGATACCTGATCTTTAAAGCATGTAGGTTAGCATTTTTCTTCTTTTCTCTCCCATGATTGTTTCTTTCCTCAATTTTTTCACTTGACAAGAAGTTAAAAACTAAAGGGGAAAAAATTTTTTCAGTTTGTAAAAACATGAAAATTAATGGAGAATGTTTTTCAACATTTTCTCCTTAACTGAGTGAAAACATGCAACCAGCTCTATTTATAAGGTGTGTCTATAGGTGTAACAGTAAAGACTTGAATGTAAGAATTTAAGAACACTTATAATTCTTGAATTATAAGAATTTTGAAGGCTTATATAAGAATTATAAAGACTGTAAGAAAAACTAGTCTCCTAGCTTTAAGTTCAAGATAAGAACTTTCTTTACTTGACTTTTACTCGTAAGAGATGGAGCATTTTGGAAGCTAAACAGACTCTTACACTTGACTTGTTATACAGAAAGCCTCACAGTGGACTGCTAAGGTTTTTTGGGTACTACCAGTCTCTCAGACATGTTAAATCAATGCTCGGGAGTGACAGGATTCTTTTTTACCAGGTAAAACTTATCCTGCTTTCTCTCCAAAAAGAGGAAAGAGGTTTTTTTTCCAGAAGAAATCTTATTTCAATTAAACACAACGTATGTGAACATTTTATTGATTATTTATAATTTAAAATTTTTTTTTTTTACTTCTCCGCTTGCCTTCAGAAAATGAGAACAATATGCTGATTAACTGACCAGTCAGTTAAAGTAACTTAGAGGTTTGAGTGTCCAAGTTTTCCAAGTGAAAACATTTGGTTAAAAAAAAAAAAAAAGCACGCATATACTGTAATTTGCTTGTTTGCTCCACTCCCTTGTGGACATGCCCAGCTTCCTCTGTACCTGGCAGCTTTCCTGTTCTGTATTCATCAAGCTAATCAATGGGATTCAGATGTTCCTCAAATAAAATCATTTGTCTTCAGTCTGCTCTTACAAAGGACACAGATTGTACTAAAAAGGCTTTTCTTCACTTTCAGGGTACATTAAATACATGCCACTGTTCATAATACAAGACTTTGGCAATGTATCGATTGCATTTTTTTACACAAAAAATCCTTGCACGGGGAAACTCCTTGCGGTTTTTCCATGGAGTTAAATTAGTGCCTCTAAGAAAATTAGCAGACTGAAAGCAATGGAGACAGAAATCTTTAAACTTACATGCTGTAATGTGAAGAGTAATAACAAACCACCAGCTTGATTCTGTGCTGGTCTGATAGGGGACACTCTTGAGGCGAGAGGAGAGTTTTATAATCTCATGCTGAAATTATGAGCGATCAGGAGAATGAAGATAATGTTTCAGCATTACTGTACAAACTGTACTGTACAAAGTGGAACAATGGCCACTCAAACCTGCTAAAAAATTTTCAGAACACAAACCTTGTGTGGTGTTTTTAGGGAAAAAAAAATTAACTGGTTCTTTGGAGTTTAAAAGAGGAGGTGCTTGTTTTTTAAACATTCTTTTTTAGTTGAGCATAAGGAGAACAAAAGGGGGTAATAATGGATAAAAAAGGGAAAAAACAGATGGAGGACAAAATCCCAGAAGCTTCACCTTCTTGCTTTTCAAATCCAAAATGGATGTTAGGATTTGGGAATGTTTCCTTTTTTTTTTTTTCTTTCTTCTTCTCCCCCCTCAGACCCCATCAAGTAATTCCATAAACATTTCTTTTGGACTTCTGCATTAATGACTCAGTTCTCTGATATCTAAAACCCAGCACACTCTGGGTTGAAGCTTTGCTATTGTTCATAGCATCCTTCCCTCAGGTATCGCTGGTAGATAATAGAGAATGAGCTTTTATGTCAGCACATATATGAAGAAAGTCTCCTTGCTCTGTCCTTCTACCTCTTTATGAAACTTTTGGAACTGAACCGTAGAGTGTTACCCTTCCTGACTAATTTAGGAGAAGTTGGCAGCCAGTTTAAAAGTTACTGGAGGGTTTCATAGATAGACTTACAAACCTGCAACAGTGTGACCTTCTCAACCTAATTTCTTGAGGAACTGAGGCTAAAAAGAAAGAAACTCAAAGATGTTTCCAAATTTCCCGTAGGAAAAATGACCTTTTATGCTGATCCTAATTAAGCCCATTAACTCAGGTGAAAAATTCCCCAAACTAGCTTGTCTGTTTTGAGGGTATGATCATAGTGAACCTTCAAATTCTAGAAATGGCCCTGCTCCAGCAAAGCACTTAAGCATGCTTAATCAGGTACCCCATTATACAGCATGCACGTTATTATTGAATGAACTGTGTAAATGAAAGCCTTAAAATGCTTCACGTGAATAAAAATGCAGACAGATTTTCCCTGTGGGGATTCATCCCATGCAGGAGATACCTGCAGCTTTGCATTTTAATCAGTGAGTGGTCCGATCCTGCTCCCATTGAAGTCAGTGGCAAAACCCAGCTGCTGAAGTGGAAGCAGGTTCTGTTAGTAACAGTGCAAAATATGAAAGGGGAAAATTTATTCCAAGTGGGTGTTCAGGTGATGACCCATTTCTTGCATCAGGCTACTGTTCACCATAGCACCAGAGATGACACTGCCATTAACATTTTACTATCCACAAATCAGTACAGAGCATAACATCCAGTTACCACTCTTGCGTGTTTGCATTTCTTCCTCCTGGTATTTCAAGTTAATAGGGAAGGAGAGCCCCAGGGCAAAGCACGATTGATGAGATAATTGACTTCACAAGAGGACTATGAAAGAGTGGGCCAAATTCAGCTCTGACTTAAGTATTCCCATCTCTGCTTATGTCTGAAATAATCTGATCTAGAGTCCATCTGCTCACATCCAAAGAGGAGTGGTGGCATGACAGCAGAGCTCTTCTGTGAGCACTTTGTTCTCCACCTGTCCAATCTTCCTCTCCTTACTAGGCTCCCAGGGAGAGCTTCAGTGTACACTGCTGAAAAAGATAACCTCATCGCTAGAGCCTGAAGTGGAGTTCATGATACCCCACATTTGATTCTTGCCCCATGCAGTGATTTCTTGGCTATGTCTGTGTTACTGGAAAAGAAGTCTGTCTCTTGCCATCCTTCCATATAACCAATTGCCTTTATGGGCTTCTGCAGCATGTCTGTGGCTCTTTGCTGCTAGCATGGCCCCAGGGTGCCTGGCAGTGTTTTAGGTGGTGAGTGTGCTTGGCGTGCACTGTCCTGGCCTCGCTGCCCTCGATTTGCCCTCATCCCAGCATGGGAGTCTGGTTTTCAGAGTGCCTAGGAAATGTCCTTTGAAAATGGTACAATGCCCCTGTGGAGGGTATCGCACAAGATCTTCAGGGAGATACTTAGCGTATGCTGGTCCTCAGTTTTGTTCTCTGCAAGAATAATTCTTTCTTCACTGGGCAGTTTCAGACGGCAAAACGTCTTAGTGATGAGAAGTGTCCAGGTACTCCAAGCAGTGTCTCTCCAGGTAGATACTTCTATTGACATCGTTGGACGTCTTAAAAGCTATGAGAAATATGATAGCAGAGTAATCGAGTGTGAATGTGCAGTAGAATGTGTAATAACTAAACTCAGAAAAGAAGCATGCTTTTCTAGGTTAAAATATTTCTAGAAATATAATTGCCAAAGTAAACCACCAACCAAAGTATATTGCAAAGCCTGTTGTTGTTTGAACTTTGGAGAGGGAAGAAGGTATTCCATTGATCAGGAGGTCCAAGAGGAGTCAGTTAACGTACATGAAAAGAGGTCAGAGTAGAGTTTTGTGTCTTCATAGCACAGAGGTGTATGAAAATATTTTCATACCTATATTTGGAGCTAGCTGCTGAAAATCTTCTGTGAAGGTATTTATGTTATTGGTGGTTTGGCTGAAGCATGGTTTGGCCAATTAAATTGAGTTATTTTGTGCCGTCCTAATTGTAAGTTAGACAGGTGGTTTGTGCATGAAACATTTAATTTTCTCAGGGCTCTGTCTGACTTCAGATGATACTATAGATACTATCCTATACAAAGATAGAAGGTGATGTAAGGGAAAATGATGGATGCACTGATGGGGAACTGAAGGGTGACATCACAGATCTGAATGGACTGAGGTGCTGTGAGGATGGATAAGAAAAAAAATCTACAGGAGTGATGAAATGCTATTTTGTTAACGACCACTCCAGCCTGGAGTTCACTCTTAGCTTTTGGTATTAAGCAAAACCAGTATTTGTTGCCATTAATGCCTAGTAAGTCTGCATTATTAGGAAGGTACTAAAAGTATTTTTTCTCATTTGTGCAGCAATTCTCAATAGAAGTGCTTATATGCCCAAAGCAAGTATACTTTGTCCCCATCAACAGAAAGCAACTGTTCAAAATGTGTTATTTTTAATGTGTGTAATATCTAATGGCTTCAGTAATAGATAGCTTATTACAGATTGACCTGATTCTCTTCCACATTTCCTAACTTCTAAATCACTTTTAATCAGATATAAATACACAACTGTGAGTGGAATGGTGTCTCTGTGCTATGGAAAGAGCTCTTAAATCCCACAAATGTGTGTGTATGTATATGTATGTGCGTTTGGTCTAGGGTTGGGTTTTTTTGTCCCTTCTTTGCTGAGTTTGCTGGCAGCTGGTCTCTGGGGAAGGAAAGTATAATTACAATGCAAAAGTGTTTTATGTTTTTCTCCTCTGCATTATGCTAGAAATATGAAACTGTAGTAGAGATTTTATAGAATTGTTAACAGACAAACTAAGGAAGAGAATGAATTGATAAAACAGTGCATGAGGGGGAAAGATGGTGAAGTTTAAAAAGAAAAGTTGAGCAAATGGCCTTTTTTCTGTGGTCTTAAAAATCACCTAATAAAACATTGTTTTATTGCATAGATGCACTAATCATTTCTGGTTTTAATCGTTACACCGCATACGCTTTTCAGGCAATTTTATAGAGTGTGTTCTCTAAGGTGGCTCATGAAAATCACCTTCACAGTCCATTTGTTTAGATTCTGCAGTGTGCCTGAATGGAAGCTGACCCCCTCTGTAAAGGATGCGGATTGCCAAAACTATCACTTAAGTCTGATAATTCCCAGCAAAATGTGGAGAGTGGTTTATTTCTTCACCAGGCTCATTGTACTGGGCAGTCTCTGGTTTTAGATCTAGATTTTCCTTTCCCGCAGAGGCCTCCAAAGACCCCCATGATCGATCACAGCATGTTACCAGTGTTACACATGGTGATATATGAAGTGCAAGTCCAAAGATATCTATTATATACTCTTAAATATATTTCTTTGTTATCCTGCTCCTCCAACCTACATTGTCTGCTTGTTCGTAGTCTTTTTGAACTGCATGGATTAGGCACACTGCCCCTCTCCTCACACCTAAGGAAAGGACCTACTAGAGCCGGGAAAGCACCTTGTGAGTCGTTCTAGCTTGCTGTTAACTTCAGATAGTGAACACCAGGAACTGTTGTGAAAGTCTCCCCATCATACTTTATTGTGTATAAAAGGAAATGAACAACTCACTACTGACTCATTTTTAAAAATATATTCTTCTCCAAGTGGCAATGTTCTCCAGTTAATCAAGGAAAGATCTACTTTGACACACGATCCTTTTCCTGTCAAAGAGCATTTTGCTCTTCATGTTGCTTTTGTGACATCTGATCCCTTCGAATAAGGAAGGCTGGTTACTGGCTATGGTGTGGACTCGTCAGAGCCTCAAAACAAGGCTTTTATAAAAGCAAGGAATTAGTAGGTTCAAGAGATTGCCAAAATGCAGAGGATGAAAAGCAGTTTAGCAATAGCAGCAGCATTCAAGGTCACATGGGCTTTGCAGAGGTCAGAGAGACTTTTTCAGTCATTGAAGAAAGGATTGTGGGAAAGAAATGGGGATTATAATAAGTCCAATATGTTAGTTTTCCCCTGTCTGAAAATCTGTATTGAATTAGTTCAGAAATTTTTATAGAATCATAGAATCACAGAATAGTTTGGGTTGGAAGGGACCTCTAAAGGTCATCTAGTCCAACCCCCCTGCAATGAGCACGGACATCTTCAACTTGATCAGGTTGCTCAGAGCCCCGTCCAACCTGACCTTGAAGGTTTCCAGGGATGGGGCATC
>NW_008795693.1:870578-911302 GCF_000699145.1 Aptenodytes forsteri | reverse complement strand
TGCTGGCTGTCTCGAATCACCTCCCTGTCCTCCATGTGCCTTAGCATAGCTTCCAGGAGGATCTGTTCCATGATCTTCCCAGGCACAGAGGTGAGACTGACTGGCCTTTAGTTCCCCGGGTCTTCCTTTTTTCCCTTTTTAAAAATGGGGGTTATGTTTCCCCTTTTCCAGTCAGTGGGGACTTCACTGGACTGCTACAACTTCTCAAATACGATGGATAGTGGCTTAGCAATTTCATCCGCCAGTTCCATCAGGACCTGCAGATGGATCTCATCGGGTCCCATGGACTTGTGCACCTTCAGGTGCCTTAGGTGGTCTCAAACCTGATGTTCTCCCACAGTGGGTGGCTCTTCATTTTCCCAGTCCCCACCTTTGCCTTCTGCAGCTTGGGCGATGAGGCTTGAGCACTTGCTGGTGAAGACCGTGGCAAGTCTTCTTGTTTGCTTGTTTGGCAGGTGGTAAAAATAAAGGTCTGAAATGGGAGAGGGTATACTTGAAGTGGTAGTTTCCTCTGAGTCTTTGTAGAGGCAGCAGACAGTCTTACCTAGTGTTGTTTTGAGAGAGAGACTTGACAATAATTTTCAGCATAGGTTTGAAGAGAAAATCAAATGTTATTGCACAGACCTTCACAGTTGCTTGTACATGGAAAAAACAATGGAGGGACTGGGATACTCTTCAGTTCCCGCTCCCTGGCTTGATCCTATCTTGTATTGCCTTTGGTGTAGGAAACACCATTGCCAAAAAAGCTTTTGTAAAAGTTACAATACCTTTGTGTTCTGATATCAACTAACAGCAGACAGGTTTAACCTCAAGGGAATTGCTTAACTACCTCAAATTGGTAAGGCAAGTTAAATCAGTCCACATTGTATTTATTTTTCAACCATAGGAGAGTAGGTCTAGGTAGCTAAGTTAACTGTGATTAGCTTGGGATCGACTGTGGAAATGCTGAAGATCACAGGGTGTATCTAGTAATACTCCATATGTACCTTTCTGATGATATGTCTGATGAGACGTCCTTTGTGAGTCTTTTAATTTTTATTATTGGCTAGTGTGTAAAGGAATGGATTTACTTTTGTTTGCAGGTTTTGTGCAGTAAGAATGACTGCAATTAAAGAACCTGTTGGAAAACATGAGCGTGGGGCGCAAGACTAGGAAGGAGACTGAAAATATCTCATTATGTGAGAACTGAGAGTCACATGCAGGACTGCGTGAGTCAGCAACGTGCCTTTACGGTGATGAAGCACTAACCACACGCTGGGTTGCACTAGCAAGAGCATAGCCAGCAGATCAAGGGAAATGATTACTCCCCTTTACCTGGCTGCCATGAAGCCACATCTGTCCAAAAGTGGGTTCATTTTTGAGTTCTGTGGAAGAAGATAGTGACAAACCAGAGCAGAGGCAGCAGAGTCTGGTAGAAGGCATTTAAGATATATATGAAGGTGCTGAGGCAACAGGGCTTGTTCAGCCTGCAGAAAGGAAGGGTAAGGAGAATTTGAATGCTATCTTGCATCTGAAGGAGAAGGAAGAGCAAGCCAGAGTCTTCTCTGAGATTCACTGCAAAAGGCTAAGACTGCAACAGTGACAAGTTGCAGCTAGAAAAATTTCAATTTGGCATAAAAAAATGTTTTTTCTTTATGGGGAGAAGCATTAAACATTGCCCAGGGAATGATTTGTGATTTCCTAGGGAGGCTGTGAAGTCTCCATGCTTGGAGATTTTCAGAACTGAGCTGCTCAAGGTCCTGAGCAATGTTGTCTAAGCTGGAAGTTAGCCTTGCTTTGTGGAGGACATTGAACTAGGTGACCTCCAGAGGTTCTTTCCAAGTTAAATTATTCTGTGATTGTATGACCTGAATGAGCTGAACCAACATTAAGCTGCTCTACATCCTCATTTTGGAGGAGGGCTGGAGCTGCAGAGCATGGTTCCTCACCTCAGCATTTCCTGGCCTCACCTTCAGTTTCTGCAAGGCAGTTACAGGAATTGGGAGAGAAGGAGTGCCTCGGAGTTAAATCCGCTCCCCCACTCCCGCCATGCTATTGTTAATGTATAACAGTGGTCATTTATTTTCTCTTTGGTTTTTTTAATTTAAAAAAAATGAAAGTATGCATGTAGGCTGAAATATGCTAAGAAGCATATTGGATTAAAACAGACTTAATTGCGATAAATAGAGAGAAGTCCGCCCATTCTGTCTTGTGCTTTAACTGCTCACTGAATGGTTTTTAACACCTATCTCTACAACAAGTTTTTGATCGATGAGCAAAATGAGTAAAATGTAACCAGAACATATTGTACCTTTGTGAAAACTCTTAAGCTAATCCTGTGTTGTCCATTTTCGTAATCACTGTTAATCATTGCCATAATAAACGTTCTCTTTTCCCATTTCTTCCACTAGCCTTCTTCCAACTGTATGAAAAAATGTACACTTTTTTAATACTGGTCTTTTGTGATGGTCTAACTTTTTACTGCCAGTACAAATAATTAGAGCAGTGTTTCTTTCTGTTGCTAGAAGTTTTAAGTACTGTCAGTGAAATAATTATGTTGTAATTTGGGGATCATTAAAGAATTAATATTCTTTAACATCATGAAGTTTGTAATATTTTTTACAACTTCATTGTAATAGACCATTTGAACTACAGCAAAGCAATTTTAGTCCATGAAAAGAAAGTTTTTTGGCAGTGGAACAAGTGATGAAAGAAATTGGAAAATAATTACCAACCTCTTAGCAAGAACTCAGAGGAATTAGAGGAGCTCTGCATCTCTAAAACCATTACGAAGTTCAGATTATTCACCATGTAGGGGTTAAATCAACTGTTTCCTCTTTAAAAATGCTTTTGGATATACTGTTTCTGTCATTATTGAATGTGACAGTCAACCACTAGCAGTGCTGTAAAACCAGAAGGTCACAGCACTTAGCGAACAGTTAGAGCCTGACAAGACTTATGCCCTGTGCCCATTGGACTCAGAGGGAGTGATGGCTTGGGCTTTGGTGACTGATTTTGTAAGTCTGAGTAGGATATGTGTCTTTTGAACACTTAGGTCTGATTCTAATCTCATTCAAAGTCGGTGGTGGTTATTTTCATAGTAGTAATCAAAGTGAGTACTTTACCCATGGTAGTCTTCACCTATTGAATTAAATCTTCATTTCTGAAAGTGTTGATTGGCATTTAAACCAGGTGAGATTTATCTGTCTCCCCATCATTGGTATTCTGTATGAGTAATGTGTACATATATGCGATATCAAACTGCACGAGTGCAGATATGACTCCTCTAAACTTGGGAGTTCAGTGTTTTCCTAATTACTTGCAGCCTATTGAGATTAAAGCGACAAGATCTCTTTTGTGTTAAACAAGAAGCTCACATTCTTTAGTGATGAGCTACTCTCCTCTTTCCCTCTTGGTGATCACGGGCAACATTCTTGCAAACAGACGTCCCAGTCCCCCCCCCAAGAAAGCCTTTGTAACTTGCGGTTGACCTCATTGTGCAGTGACAGCGCTGCTGCTGCTAAGCAGGGGCAGTCCCTGGTATAGCAGTTGCTTGGGCTTTGCACAGTCTGCAACCTGGAGCAGGACGTAGGTAAGCGGCAATGCAGGGCATTGAGGGACACTCTCCAATTTCACTTGTGGGTGAGATGTCCCATGGAGATTTCAGTATGACTTGGGGACCATGGGCCAAGTTCTTCACCCCTTTCAATATCACACTCCACCTGAAGCCAGTGAACGGGGTGTCATGTTACTGAAAAAAAGTTCTTGGCATTGCTATATGTTTGGAAATGCAGACAGTCTTCTGAGGTACAGCAGTGTTTCAGTAATATATTATCTGTGGCAATTGTTATTTCTGTGTCCATTCCTGAAGTACTTGCTGAATATTCTGTCTTAACCTGGATGTGTCTACATGAAGTCTTGAAGATCAGAGCCCATACTGAAATCTTCTCAGTGTCATGACGGAGAAGAGAGGAACAAATGTTGAGATTTTTCTTTATTCGACCAACAGATAACCTCAGTAGCCGCCATTGTTGTGATCACACTGTGCTTAGTGGTGGTGGTTTTCTGCATGTGCACTCCTCTTGAGAAAAAATATGCAAAAATCACAAAGCAGAATCACATCTACTGCTGCGCGTTACCCAGTTCTCTGTGTAGAATTAGAAAGTTTTAAAAGGTATTTTCTGGCTCCTGGAGTCAAGACCACTCAGTAAGGTTGAGGTAGGCTTTTTTCATGTCATGTATCATTACCCAGTAATGCCCATCCATCTTCAGTTTGCACCAGTGGAGACGTAATCAAGCGTGTAGAAGGAAGAATAGATTCTTACTTAAGCCATCCAAGGATGGCTCAACTTTAAAACAGGGGTGTTTTAGTGCTGCTCTTAGCTGAAACAAGGTTGTTAGCATGACACAGAACTGTAGCAGTCATGTTTTATGTGTGTGCTTTCACGTTCAGACTAATAGTAGTGGCAATCAAAATGGTTTGCCTCAGCCAGCAACTCTGTTCAGTGCCATATCTTAACCAGCCAGCAACTCTGTTCAGTGCCATATCTGTTAAAAATGTGTTAAAAATTAATGGATCTTCTTGATGAAGATAAAAGATTAGGGAAGCACTTTGACAAACTGGTAGGCTTGAAGAAAGGGGGACATTTTGGTTTTCCTTGACACAGGGAATTTAATCGTTGACTAGAAAGATGTCTTTCTGAAGTTCTGTGCCTCAGGATAAAACTGCTGTTGAATGAGGAGGTTCTTACACTGGACTGGATGGATTCAGCTGCCGAGATCCAGACGTAACAGATAGGGATTGATTCGCACGTGGACCCTGATAATAAGAGAATTGGTTTTTGTTTTGTTTGTCAATATGTGGGAAGACTGGGCTGGGGGATGGAGATCCTGCTGTAGAACAGCTTGCTGAATCACATCAGAGACTTGAGTGTTGTTACTACAGTAGGCAAGTAGGGCTGTGTGACCAAAAGGGTCTAAATCCCTGAGCAGAAAGATGCAGGAAATAGTTGCAGGCAGGCGAGAAGAGGATGAGGAAATGAGAGAGACAGCTAGGGAGGAAAAGCCTGCCATCCTTGTGTCAGGAACTGGAAGTGGGTACTTTGTTATAAATTGCTGTGCCAGCTATGGGATGGAGGTCATTTATGGCATCCTGGTGACAATAGATGTGGCCTGTGTTATACAGAGGTCTCTTTGCATCAAGGTATACTGCATTGTGCATTGCTTCAAAATCTTCTCATGTGCTTCCACTCTTCAACTTCCACTCTTTAATTTGATTTCTTTGCTATCCTACTTTGTTCTGGTTTTAACATATTGTAGCTTTTACTAATGCTTTGGTGGTGAGTTGTTACTGGGGGGTTTTGTTTGTTTGAAAGCCAAGCAGGCCATATAATCTTACCTGTTTGTTTACTGTCTATTTTTGTGGGGCTTTATTATTTGGAATTTAATGTAAAATTATTCGTATTTCTCCTTGATGTTGGTGTTTTCCTAACTGTAGTTCTGTCATGAGCATATTCTAATCCATTCAGTGACACGTATGTAGTTCCTATAATTGCCATTTTTAGATGGAACGATCTCTTGGATTAAATCTGAAACCTAGAGCTAATGTTATAGAAAATAAGGTCAAAGAAATCAAGTAACATTACTTCCAAAGTCGCAATAGAGTCTTTGGATCATCTTCCATCATTAATATCGATGCTTGACAGCACTTACAACTTTAATCATGATTTGTAACCCTCTGAATTTTATTGCTTCTGCTGTCAGAAATCAATTTCAGTACTTAATGGCATCTTGTAACCTCAGTCAAGGAGAATGTTGGTTTGATTTTTATTTTAGTTTTACTCAAAGCTTCACTGCTAAGCTACACCCTTACAAAATTATTTCTGTGATGTTTTTTAACAAAGTTGTTTTCAGTTCTCTGATTTAAAGAAAATACTTTTGTGTATACACATAATACAGAAGTATTTCTCTCTGTTGATCGTTTTTATTGACCTCTAGCTTCATGTATGCTTCAAAAAGTTGTAGATTCTGACCCTAAAAAACAGTGGAGTGTATGTTTAATCTTAGTCATGCTTGTAGACCTGGGACTTCTCATATAATTAACATCCACCACAAGTGTCTGCAGGATCAGACCATAAACTATAGTTTAATCTTCCTTTTGCTTACTGAGGTTGAAGAAGAGAACGGAGCACACTTATAATTCCAAATTAAACATTTAGATTAGTCTTTATTGATTCCTTTTAATCAAAAGAAGTGTGTTTGGGCTTGATTCTGTCTTTGGTCACTAAATAATTTCAGTCGTTGAAATTATTGACCTTGTTGGGAGTTTCCCTTTAATGGCATAATTGCAGCATGGAATCTAGAGTTGCACATTTCTTAAGGGAAGTAACAAAATTGTATTTTTCACCAAAAAAACCCCAAAACAAACGAAAACCCAAGTAGCTCATAGGAACCAAACTGAAACAGAGTACGAAAAATTGTACTGTGTCTAATCTTCTCTCAAAATTTGCAACTTTTAAGAGAGTTAAACATGCAAAGGGCCTATCCCTTGATCTCCTTTATAAATGACTAAACATTGGAAAAGGTTCTGCTTTAAGCATAATAGTGTCTACTTTTCTGTACACTTATTAGTAGATTTTGTATGCTTTGAAAAAGAGACAATTGTTATTCTCCCGCTTAACACATAGGAAATTGAAGGGTGGTAAAATAAAGTGTCACCCAGTGGGCCAGTAGATCTGTGCTGCCCATTTTTACCTGTGTATAGACTTCTTATTGGAAATGTCATGATCTGTTTGGCAGCATGGAAGAGGAATAATGAGATTATGTTGTCAGAAGCAATAACAGGAGTGATTTCTTGCACCACATGATTTAAACTTTGGTCTAATTCCCCAAGAAACTGTCCCTGGAAAGTTTTTCTTCATAGAAGTCAGGAAACTGATTTGCTATGAAAGTTATAAAACCCAAACTCTGCAGGACAGGCATAGCAAACCACCTTTCTAAAAGCAAAGAAGGACAAAATTTTTGTCACTTTTCAAATCATCTTTATCCTATACAAATATTGAGCTCTATCCTACTATTTCTAATGTATTTCATGTGTTTTTTTCCAATTACAAAGGAATAGCTCTCTGTGTTTGATTTATGTACTGATGACTTTCATCTAACTTTCCTTGCTATATTTCATTTAGAGAGCCTGCTGCCTGCACATGAAAATGTTTATGTAGTGGATGACATGGTTCTGGAGCTATCAGAGGTGGAAGAAACAGCATCAGAAAGCAGCTGTTTTGCATCTGAGGACACCATGGAAGACTCGGGTGTTGTGAGCTCCCCATCTGACGTTGTATCTTTGGATTCACAAAATGACGGTATGAAGTTGAGAGACATCAAGCTGGTCAATGGCTATGTGGACTCAGCTGAGGCAGATGCAATGTATGGCGCAGAGACATGCCCTGTAAAGAACACCTATTGCGATAGCGTGGGATCTGACAGTGCTCCACAGAGGTAAAAGTTTATTTGCAACCAGCTCTTGGAAAATATCTTGCCTGTCCTCTTTGTAGGGAATCATTTAAGAAAACCAACTTCTTCTTTCTTCTGCTCTTTCATAAACCAGTACCAATGCCAAGTGACTCCTCCCAGTGAAAAGCTCACTGCCAAATCCCCTCCAGTGACATACTTGTAGCAACAGGCAAAGGTCACTTTTCTGTTTGAACTTGTAGTTACATTTCTTGCAAAAGACCGCTGCCCTCCAGAGTTGATTTCTCCAAGAAGTCTGAAATAATTTTGTTACAGTTTGGTTTATTTTGTAGTTCTCACAGCATATGAAGTGCTTAAAATGTTACTATATATTGATCTAGAAAAATGACATGCAGGTCATAAAATGGAAAATTCATAAAATGGAAAAATCCAAGCCACTGAAAGCCAGGTGGAAAAGGATTGTATTCAGTGAAATTTGGGGTTTGGTTTGTGGGTGTGTGCATGCATATATATGTTCACCTAATGCTAACCTCCACTGGCATTATACCTTGGGGGGGTTTTTTCAGCATATTTCCTTTTTTTTTTTTTTTACATAAACAAACATTTTCCTGCAGTTTTTGCAAGAAAATACGAGAACCTCAAATTTAAGTAGAAACTGCCTTCAAGCACAAGTGACTCTGACACTGTTTGTTTGCCAAAACTCACATAGTTGGTGGCGGGGCTGCAAAGGGAACCCAAAATTTATAGGACTTTGCAAATACAAACTGGCCAAATAGGAAGCTGTGCCTCCAGCAAGGAGGGTGGCCTGGTAATACTGACAGGGATCCGCTCTGTGTGATGCTGCAGAGTCATGGGACAGGGGCCAGAAATTCCTCTGAATTCTCAGTTGACACAGAGTCTGTGCTTTCTGGTCTCTCTCCATTCAGCTGCTAATCTGTAGTCCCTTCATAAGAGCATGTATCATGACCTAGTTATTTCCTTCCACACATTTCTGAGGGAGAACTTCACCTTGGATCATGCAGTGGGCGATAAATTAGGGATAAATTAGACCAAAGTCAGTATTTAACCTATTGGAATGATCTCAGGGCTTTTCTTTATCTATCAGTATCAATGGGGACAAGATCAAGCCTCACTTAGATACTTGCTCAACAATACATTTTTCTCATGATTTGTCCTTTTACAGTTTCTTAGGTCCTGATGCAGTCTCTATTTGGAGGATCAGATAGACTGGTATAGTAACTGCAATTAACATTCCAAACCTGATCCAAAAAAGCAGTATTCATTTCAGTAGACTTAGATTGGGCCTTGTAAGATAACTAAGCAATCCAACTTTCCTCGAAATGCAGCATCTAAACTGGTTAGGAAAACACATGTGCACATTGAGTTGTGGGGGGGGAGGGGAGAAGTTACCATAATGTTGAGCAAAGACATCAAAGCAAAGCCCTGTCAGAACAATCCTAATCAGCAAAAAATATTTTGGACTTTTTCTGGTTTTCTAGTCAAATAAAAGATTGACCACTGGTCATTGAGTGACACACTCCCTCTTGGAAGTCAGTGTTCTCTTGAACACTTCTCTTGAAGTGTTCTCTTTCACTTCAACCAAAGGTACATACTCTGTACGTTGCACTGAGATTTACCTTTGCCACACAAACGCACAAAATTTTTAATAGTTGGAAAGAGTGCACATAGAAGAGACAATGGGACATTCCATAAGCTGGCCAGCAGGACTGCTGCTCAGGGGTCTTGCTGAGCCAAAGGAGTGGAAGCTGGAAGGATAGTGTGGTGTACTGCCCATCACAATCAGGGGAGTGATTACTCCCCCTGCTCAGCCGCTGTGAGGCCAGTGCTGTAGTACCGTGTCCAGTCTTGGGCCCCCAATTCAAAAGAGAGATTGGCGAACTGGAGAGAGTCCAGAGGAGAGCCACTGAGGGGGCTGGGGCACTGGAGCACACGAGGTACGAGGGGGAGAGGAGGCAACTGGGTTGTTCACCTTGCAAAAGCGATGTGGGTAAGGAGGGACCTGACTGCAGTCTTTCCCTAAACAAAGGAGGACTATGAGGCTTTTTAGGGATACACAGTGAAAAGACAAGAGGCAACCGTCACCAGCTGCTGTAAAGAAAATAAAAATTGAATATAAGGAGGAAATTCCTGAAAATGGGAGCAGTTAAGCAGTGGAAAAGGTTGCCTAGAGAGGTCAAGGAATATCCATGCCTGGAGGGTCTCAGAACTCAGACAGGCAAAGCCTTGGGCAGCCTGGTCTGGCTTTGAAATTAGCCCTGCTTGGAGCAGGAGGTTAGGCTAGGCTTCCAACTTAATCTTTTTTGTGATTTTATCATGCTAAATATTCTGTATTTATCTAATATGTCCATAATTTTAAAAGAGTGGTTTTAGACTGAAATAGGAGACAGTTATTGTTGTTTGGGGAGTGCGGTTATTTTTCATAAATTCTGTTTATTTTTTAGGCTCTGGGACAGCAAAATTGCTTCAGATCAACTTTAGGGTATAGCAGAAACTTAACATTTGTGATTTATTTTAATCTTATGTCAGCAACCACTTAGATTGCCACAGCAGCGATGCTGATAGTAATATCTTTTACACTTTTATGCTCTGAATGTGCCAGTAATATTTGAAGGTAAATCCAATTCCACTCCTAGCCTATGTTTGTAAAAAAACCAACTTTGAAAATTGTGCTTGTCTAAATCCTTTTGAGGTCAACTTGCTAAGTTTTCAAAAGCCACTTCCTAAGTGTAGCGGGAAGGAAAAAAATAAGGAGGTTTTTTTAAACCTATTTGTATGAAATTCTTGTTTTGGTGGGATATAAATCAATTCTGAGTACAATTCTGAGTACAGCCAAATTTGGAGAACATCAGTTTCAACTTCCACTGTCAGAGCAGCTGCCACCCCACTAATAAAATCTGTTGGGAGCTCTGAGATTGTATATAGTTCTTGTGATGAACGGGCTACTTTCAGGACCAAACCAGCCTCCTAAATTCCCAGACAACTCAAAGTGCAGTTCATGTGAATAATTGATACCAAGCTATACAGAGTTTTAAATATGTTTCATAAGCTGCAAAACTTAAAGGAAATTTTTACATGGAGTTTATTAATTCCTTTCTATCTTCTTCTAGTCGTGTACCAAGATCTAGCTCAATTCTAAAAGGAAGATAAGAACAAAGAAATTGGGAGAACACGTCGCTACTGTAAAGTAGCAGTGGTTGGCAGCAGTGAATCGGAGTCCTCCTTGAGTCTGAGCTCCACTGAAGCCAGAAATTTTATTTAGTGACTAATTTGGCCGAGGCTTGGGAAAAAGGGTTAATAAGAATAATGGAAATATTTAGCTTGCCATTTTAAATTGTAAAGCTGACTAAAGCTTGGGCTTTTCACCCAGTGAGATAACTAATTCCTAGGAATTTATAATGCTGTATACTAAAATTATTTTGTACTCTGTGGGCTGTGAAAAGTACCTTTAAAGTGGAAGCAAATTATATTTGGAGTGTGAAGGGCTATAAAGGAAGTTAAAGTGGTATTTTTCACATGTGAAGAACAAGTTCACTGTGAAGAACTGCAGTGAAGAGCAGAATCAAGTCCACAGTTCTTACCTAGGTTTGGTGCAGAGGCTTAGCCTGTGCTCCAAGAGATCAAGAGTATTTTGCCATGTTGCTTACTCTGGTTAATTGTATGTTTAGTTTTAAATTCATTTTTCTTAGAGTTTCTGGAATTGTTTACTGGGTGGCCTGGGTGGTCTCTGTGTAGCTGAAATGCCTGATAGCATTAGAATATCACAGCAGGGTCTGCACCTCATCTGCTGATGAAGTCAAGGAAAACTGTGAGCATTTAAGGGTACAGTCTTAAACATGCAATAGGTTTGTCTGTACATAGCAGCATAATAGTATGGCCAGGTCAGAAATGGCACGTACCACAGGCTTTGCACACACAGAAATGACAACAGCAGGAGAGCTCAAATCTCATTCAGTTCCCAGAGCACAGAAACAGAAATTTCTAAAAGAAGGTCCCCAGATTCCAGGGTTTCCAAGCTGGGGTGTTTCCTCCATGGTTTTGTTTTCCAGTACATGGGAGCAACTTGCAAGTACACTCTTTTTTGTTTTGTTTTGGGATTCTTGTTCAAGCAATCTTAATCCAAATACACTTATTAGTTAGCATGTAGAATATCAAATCAAATGTCAGAACACTCTAGCTCTACCCTTGGCTCTGCCTCTAACCTGTTAAACCATCTTTGTCTCTCCGCCTCTGATATCCCCTTCAGCCACTGACTGTTTTTTTACAGTAAAAACCATAATGCAGCTATCATATCTCACAATATGTTTGTACAGTGCCTAGTGGAGCAGAATCCAGACCTTAGCTGGAGGTGCCGAGGGCTAACACCATATAAATAATTGACTACATGCAATGTTTGACTGCGAATGTTTTAATATTAACTGCTGACTGAACACTGTACTACATAGTTCTCTTTCTTCATATCCTTTCTTACAGTTGATTTCTTTGTGCTATGTATCTGTTCACCAAATTTTAATATATAGTGTTAAATGAGTAACAAGAAAACCACAGAGAAGCTGAAATGTTGCTTATGTAGCAGTAAGTACATCTCATGATCTCACAGTGTTGCAACTCTGTCCTCCCATACCCCCTCCTTTCCCATCCCTTGTATGGTGTCATCACGCAAGCTCCTAGGGGCAGGGATCAGTCAATTTTATATGCCTGTAAAGCATCATGCACACCTACTGTCTGGAGCTTTATAAATAATTACACATTAAAAATTATGTTAAAATAATACTATTAGGGATGCTAGGTCAGGCGCTCAAAGTTAGGTAACATTAATATTAAGGCTGTCTGTGTAACCTTAGCTTCCCCCTTTAACCTTAATTCCCCCCCTTTTGTGCAGTATGATAAAGTCTCTAGTTAAAGTGATCATACTCTATTTTGGTTCATTTTCTTTCTAAGTTTCGGAGCTCAATTAATAGAGCAGGTGTACCACCGTTCACTCTCAGTTCAAATTCTCTTTTGGAGACAGGACTATTTAATTTCCTTTTGCTCTTTTTATCTTACTCATCACACTAGTATCCATGTGCCATACAGACTTTAATTCATTTCACTGCACAGTACTCATGTGAGATGAAAAGATGGCATTATCCTATTTTAGAGAAGGAGAGCTGATGTGCAGAGAGTCAAGGACCCCTTTTTTTCAGAGGACTGAGCATTAAATAGCATTTCATGTTTCAGAATGCAGCTCTCCTTTTCCTCCAAACTCTGTTCTTGGAAGACATTTAACCATTTTAGCTGAAATAAAATAATAGAATGATGATGGGCATGATATAAATTGTCGCATTTGGACTGCCACCTAGCAAAGATGTATAATGTCTCAAAGTTATAAACAACTGAAATCAGAGGTTTAAAAGGTGTCATAAGAGTGAGTCGTTCCACCAGCCTCTCTCAGAGCAGGAAAAACACTTCAAAATACAAAACATTTTTTTATTTTTGAAAAGGTTTTAAATGTATTAAAATCTTTAAAAAACAAAAGTGTTTTAAATTGTAAAGGGAACTTGACAGTTATAAAGCTAAATAAATACAGACTTGTCTGGGACAAAAAGATAAAATACCTGCCAAAAGTCTGAAAGGGATTTTGCCCTCCCTTAGGTTTCTGTTTCAGTAGCCATGAGAGAGGAGTATTTTTTCACGTACAGCTAGTGGAGGGCATCGTGTGGGGGTGGGGGAACCCTCCTGAGATCGGTTCATGCTGTGGGTCTGGACAGGGATAATCCCATTTCCTCCCTTTCTCTTGGGAGAATTTGTTACCGTTGGCTCTGGTTGGGGTAGTTGAAGCTACTGGGAGGAGAAGAGTCCTCTTCGTTACCAACCTGAGAAATACCCGCTGTTTGCTACAAAACTGTTACGAGTTTTGATGAGTTAGTTTAAAACAAAAGCTTGAAAGGATAGGGGTGGGTGAACTTGTTCTGCTTAATTTTCAGCCCATTCAAATTCAAATGTTACAAGGTTTTGTATTCCACTTGGGAAGGACAGGAGAGAAAGAGAACTCCATAGCTGGAGAGAATTCAGTGATGAAGCTGGTCAGAGGAAGAAAAAATGTAATAGTGAGTGGCAGAAGACAGGCAGGAAGGAAAGAGAAAAACTGTGATGAAAAATAGCAGTGTATGTATGTATTGTATTATATATACCTCTTTGTACACAAACACGTTCTATGTAATTACATGTCACTTGTAAAGATCTCTGAGAAATATGGGAAAGTTTTATTCTGTTGTTTCTCTATAGGATAGGCTTTATTTTAGCTGGGTAGGCACATGTTTTACTTTTTTGAAAACAGAAATGTAGCTTCAAGGGGGAGGAAGGAAGAGAAAGGGTTAAAGCGACAGGGAGAACTTCAGGGATGAAAAATTACTTAATTAAGACCCAGATGTCTGACAGATTTGCAAGCCTCTGCTTCTTACATAGTTTTGCTAATTTCCTTCCTTATCTCTGGCTTTCCCTTTCCCCTTGTTCCAGAAAACTCTTTAAATTTAGATACTCTCATGCACTTTTTTGCTGGCAGATATTCATGGAGGGAAGATATAATGATATTATGGTTAAGTAATAGATACTCACAGTCGTTATAGAGCAAGAATCCAGATTAGCCTTTCTGTTAAACTCATGCGCTGGAAAAATGCCGTATACTTTGGAGCTGTAGAATATTTTACACATTAGGAAGCAACTTGGGTTGCTAAAGGTGTAGTGCTGGCTTCCAGGAGAGAAAGGCTCTGGTCCTTGCTCTGTTTCTTATTTTTCTGTGTAAAGCAAGAAAAGTTATTTAACCTCACCATGCCATCTTTTAACTTGCAATGTTACATTGCCCAGGTGATGTGGTTGTATTAAGATTTAAATCATGCTAGTCCACTTTCCTGACTATTTCTGGCAACGCTGTCCGCCTGAGGGCTTTCCCTTTGAGAAGCTGTTGCCAGAGGCCCGTGTGAGGAGGGGGGAGTGGGGGCATGCTTCCAGCTGTATAGCAACTACAAGCTGCTGCTTATGCAGCAGGACCCTGGAACCGACATATGTTGGGGGACTCTGGAAGCTTAAATCACCCTGGTGCATAACAAGCTTAGAGATTTCTAGCATTAAAACACAAAATGATACTAAGCAAAAGCATTTTCATTTGCTTTCTGTTTAGGTTTTTGACCAGTAACCATGGAGGAGGACTGTAAAAGGACCATAAACCCAGCTGCCGCTGAAAAATTACATCATTCTCCTCCTCATCTATATTTACAAGTTCTTATTTTTAATTGGGTGATTTTATATCTGAAGGCACTGCTGGACCTCTGTGTTCTAGGATTGGGAAATAGTTTAATTCAGTCTGTGATGGTTTTTATTCAGCACAGATACAAATGCAGTCTGAAGACCTTTGTAAGTTTGATGCAGTCCCAGAGAGCTATAAACAGAACACAAACTAAAAAACCTGGAATGGAAATTATACTTGTACCTTGCTCTCAAAAAGTATGTGCAGATTTTCTTTTATCACTCATTGAAGAAATAAAAAGCAAGGTTATCTGGCATTCAACAGAATATGACCATGTACTTTTTCCTTTTTCTAGTTGCCTGCCACTTTCAGAAATTTTGCATCAAAGGCAAGCGATGACTTTGTTATCTAACCAGTCCTAAGTTGGTTGTGCAGTCTACAAATTTGGCATTTTAACAGGCTTTGGTCATTCGAACATTAAAACTTTTGCTCAAGTTCACAGGAGGCAGCAGAAATGGAGAATATTGCTGGTCAGGTCATAGCTTAGGTGGTCATAAAGTCCACCACTTATACTAGCTGCTCTCCTCCTGCTGTTATATTCCTTTCTTGAAAGGAAATTTTAAAAAGTCACCTAGCCTAAGAAATAGAAACGATGGAAAAATGGTCCCTAAGATTTTGTAAACTATGGCTAATCTGGAAAATAGTTACCTCCACTTTTGAAGAGTGCTTTCCTGCATCAATCACAAAACCCAATATATAAACACTGTGAGTTTACTTAATATCATCTCTCTGGCCTGGTTGAATAGAAAGTTGTATTCAAAAAGGATGCACTTTCACCCATACTTTCTACAACTTAAAATCGTTCCGCATCAGTCTCCTCTTTAACACCCACCTTGATATATACCTGAGGTAGGACCATTTCTCTTTCCAGCATTTATGTAAGAGGAGAATATTGTGGATGCATTTGGAAGAGGAAGAATTTGGAAATGCACATAAGAGTTGAAGTAATTCCTCAGTATTGGATGGAGAAGACTATCAGAGCTGGGAAAGGAGCCCAGATGATCCAAAGCCCAGTCTGGAGAAACCTATCAGCTTTCCACATTGGTCAGTCCCTGTTCGCTGCTTAAGACACGTGTGAGATGCTGAACGCTCTTGATGTCCATTGAACCGCCTCACAGTAGTCACTACTTCCCTGCGTGTGCTACTGCACAGTGTGCCTGTCTGGATTTGACTCTGCTATTTACCATGTCTCTGTCTTCCCTCCCCAGCTAGTAACAAATTCACAGGAGCCATGTTCTCGAGTCCTTTGATACAACAAACGTAGTGCAAAATGAGTGAAACTTTCCGGTCACATTCAATTAACCTGAGAGACATCTACTGCCATTTCATCTTGCCCACTGCCACTCCAGCAGGACATGGGTCCCCCTATGTTCCATATTATGTCTACCAGCCCCAGACAGATGTCTTGAATATCCCACAGTATTTCAAATGGCACCAAGTGCCCGAGTTCAGACAACTGAATTTCTTCCTCAGTCTCTGCAGTTTACATAGGTCTGCGTTGTATTTTCACAATTACAGTGGGAGTTGTGGTCTCTACCTCTGGTACCATACATGAGGCTCACCAGAACTCCTGAGAAGGGCTCAAAGACACTCTAGTCAGTTTTATCATTTGCAGACCTCCAGGTAAAGCTGCTCTAACTATAACAAAACGGCAGTTTCTGTCATTGCAACAGTCTTACCACTGTTTTGGGTTTCTTTTTAATGCAGCATTTCCAGCTAGGTTTATCAGAGGTTTTTCTTCCTTTCTTAGAATGTAAACTTTCTCATAAATGTCCATCTCCCATGGCACTAATTTGACAAAATGCTGCTGTAAGTTTCATTTTGTCTCCAACTGCGCAAATGACTGCTGAGGAGTAATTATGCGTTGTAGGCTGCACTCAGTGGAGCACTAAAGGCTGTAGTTTATAGTCACTTTGCCCCGTTCTGTGCTCTTGCACAAATCTCTGCTAATCTACATAAGTAATAAGTGTGCAGGCTTCCAGGAACCATGCACATTTGCCTTTTTGAGCTTGGGCTAAATGCTCACCGGTGGTGTATTTTTAGTGCCTCACATTTTACCAGAAAGGCAGCATAAAGGTTATCAAGTTCTTCCCTAAGTCAAAAAAAGTGTGTGTGAGAAAATACCACTGGTAATGTTTATTCAGAATGTAAAACATGCTATCAGAATAAGTCATATTTTTCTTGGATTCTGGCCAAAACAGAGCTGTCAACAAAAGAAAAGTGTATAGGGTTAGAAGGGAAGAAGGCTATGAAAAAAAAATTGGAGGCCCTTTTGTTTTCCTTTCCCAAATACCGTGGTGAGAAAGAGTCTTCTTAGGCATATTTATAAATCATGTGAGCTACTGGAAACTACCAGCCCTTCGCCTCACAAAACGCATATCACATTTTAAATTCCCGATGCTAAGAATTTTAAGAAGAGCCCTGGGATTAATCTATACCTTCTGGCTTGCTTTGTAGGTGAGTTTGGAGAGGAACTGAACAATAGCTCTTTTAGGAATTTGGAAGTGCAAAAGAAAAGATCTGCTTTTTCTGAAGCTCCCTGTGTAAGAGCAAATAAGAATCCTTTCATTTTCACTGCGTTGTTCTCTTTCTTTCAGAAAAATTCTGTGAATTGGATATTATTATCCCAGTTGTCTAGATAAGGAGATTGAAGCAGAGGTTGAGAGGCAAATTATGTATAGTCACTGCATAAGTGCACAGAGGAAAATGAAAGAGACCTCTGCTGACTGTTGTGCCCATCAAGGAGAAGATAATTTTGCTATAAGAGTCATTGAAAGATTCCCATTGATTGGCACAAGAAAAGAGCTGGTCAGTGCAATGGAGCCACGCTGCATGTTTGGAGCCCAGGAATCCCTGTTCCAGTCCCAAATACGTTTTCCTAGATAAATTGCCTATAAAATTCTCAAGCCAATAGTTTCCATTATTTCCTGGAGAAAGCCCAGCACGGACAACCTTAGTAATACGGATTTTGGCTGTATTGTAGAACAGTCAGGCAATAGAAAGATACAATCAGGTGCCAAAAAGATGGTGAGCTGGCATGGCCTTTGTGAAATGAGGGCTCATTTTCTGATAGATACAGGTTTACACATTTTTCTTCCAAGGTTTTGGAAACAACTTCTTCACAGTAGCTTAGAGAAAGAGTCTCAATTTGCATCAGTAATTTGCTTCCAGCTGTGGACAACTATCCCGCAAGATCAGCTTTGTAAAAAAGAAAGCAATATTTGCCTTCCATGCTGGATAGACCTGTTGCTTAGCTGGTGCACAGTTTTAATGGTGCTCCTATCAAAAATGCTTTCTCTGAGTTTGCAAATAAATTGTTTTAAAATGCACTCAGAGGAGAGCGAGTATTTTTTATTAACTTTAGAAAACTTTCCACTGCAAAACAATATGAAATTCAGTCAGTTCATTCTTTCTGCCACCTTCAAGTTGAGAGTTTTGTTTGCCAGACTTCTGTTCAAATCCGAATGCTGCAGTAAGCTTAAATCTTTGTGTCAGATTGCTCAGATCAGCAATCTCATTGGTTTGTGTGTGTGTGTGTGTGCGTGTTTCAGGGTACAGTAGGACTGCAGTCTTATAGTGCCAGTTGCCTCCGCTGGAGGCTGTGACTGATTTGTGCCACCTTTCTCTTAATCCATCAGGGGGAAAACTCAGTTTACCATGAGTCTTGCAGTGTGGGTGCTGGCCCTGAGCATCATCAGTTCACGTTGGCTTCTGGGGATGTTCAGGGCCTGTCAAAGCTCCGGTCAATGGCAAATGCCGGAAGAAATTGTATTCCAGTCACAGAGCACTGTGTCTCTTCTTCTGTATTCAACCAACCAGTACAGATTTCTGTCTTAGATTCCAGTTTAGGAAACCACCTAGGCACTTATGTAGCCTTGCCATCTTGAATTCATCCCATCTGTATGTTCAGATACACAAGGATGTGTATGTGAAAAAAGTTTCGGAAGGCTTCCTTGCAGGTGTGTTTTGCTGTTTTCATTGATCCCACATACACGAACTAAGCTTTGTAAGTGCAAGGCAGTTTAGATGTGAGTAGAAGAATCGGGCTCCAGGACTACTACAAAAGACATAAAGAAAGGAGAGGTGAATGTTAAATAAATAAATAAATAAATAAATCAATAATAAAGTAAAATAAAATAGAATACCTGATGTTTCAACATGTGCTTTCAGTTGCTCCTGGTATAAGCAAGGGAAAATCAAACAATAAAATAGCAAAAAAGGAAGCTACATTGTTAGACATAATTTAAATCAATGTCAGGAAACATCCCTGAATTTTTATTCAGATTATTATCTTAAAGGGCAGCAGAAAAATGGCATTTTTCAGGTAGTGTTTGGTAAAGTACCAAAAAAAAAAGTCATCTGTTTCTGTATCTGTGCTATTAAAGGTTTGATCTTGAAAAGGGCAAATCTGCTTCACCTGACCACAGTTAGTTTAAGTGTGGCTAGAATGGAAAATGATTTTTTCAATAGGCTAATCACAAGGGCAAAACTTAGATACAGTGTCACAGACGACAATGTCTTAAATTCAGGTAAGGGACAGGTAGCTGGAAAAAATAAATTGCCCAATGTGAAATCCTAGCTTCAGTGATGTAGATAGAAAGGTTCTGCTGGTCAAGATTTTTCTTCCTAAGAAACAGAAGGTCTGTTGTGTAACAGGTTGCCATGTGTATTTTTTTTAACTTTAGTTATTTTTTGTTAGGATTTTTCTTAGTTTCATCTTCTTTTTCTTTTTTTCTTTTAATAAGCCACGAGAACACATGGCACTCATTCTGATTTCAGACTTGGTTTAGATCATTGTACAACGTCATCAAAAACCATGGAGTTATTTTCTGGCAAAATCAGGTCCCTTGATATGTTTCGTTAGAAACAGCTCTCAAGGGATTAGTTCTCGTTCCTCCTCCCCTCCCTCCCCTCAGGATGCTGAGTGATTGTCTAACAGTACTTAGCTGTATTTATTTTTCATTGCCGTGCAATTTTTATTTAATCAAGGTGCAGATATATTGGCACAGTGGGTGCACAGGATGGCTAGTGGTCTGCTTTAAAATTGTACGGGTATGCAAAACCTTTGCCTTGGCATATGCTGCTTTTCTGCAGCCAGCTGAAATGCGTACTTCACAGTGAAGCCAGACCATTTCTTTGCGACAGGCTTTATTAATCCTAATCCTTTGATCGCCAGCACGCTGAGTATCCTCAGGCACTGCAGAGGTCCTTCCTAGATGTGGATGTGTCAGCGTGGTGGTGTGTATCTCTAAGGCTGCGTATTTTTCATACTTTGGGGAAAGAGTTTCAGAACCCCAGTGGAACCAAAGGGGCTGAAATAAGAGTGTATTTCAGAGCAACAGTGCCAAGCAAAAAAAGGGGGAGACCCAACCTTTTTCTCCTCTTTCATTTAGCAGAAGAGATGAAGAAGTGGCTTCGGCTTTCATTCATGAGAATGAGGATATATTCATTGCTGCACAACTCCAGCAGACTTTGGCTGGACTGGATGAAGATTTAGAAGGTAGGGAAGTGTGTTACCTCTGAACTACAAAAGAGAGAGGCATAGCCAGGAGATGCAGGGTCAAACTGTACTCTGAGGCATCTGCACATTTCTCACTAAGATCACTGGGAACAACTCACAGGTCTAAGGCAGAATGTGGTCAACCCAAAGTGGCTGCTCTCCCTTTGCTTCTGGGGCAGCTCTTTACAGACTGGCACTGAATAGTTTTCAAGCTGCTTGTCAGATTGTCATTGTATTTCGGTGTCTGCTACCAAAAAGAGATGAACAGCAGTTTATGGACACCTTTTATGGGCCAAATTTGGTATAATTTCATTGACTTCAGTGAAGCTAAATCAGTTGTGAATTTAGCTCTGTTTAATGAACAATGCCTCTGTTTTGTATTTTATCCTAATGAGGTGGAGAAGGGGGGGACATTTTTGTACCCAATGCCTCCTCTGCATTAGCAGACATATTTTAAAGTTAAAAATAAAAAAACATGAAAAGAAACAGTGGGAAGAGATAGAATGTCATATTGTGCTCCTCTTTTTCCTACTGTGAATAAAAATATTTCTCTATTAATGGTTTGTCACCAAATGATGTTGAATACTTTTTTAAAACTTCCCATCTTTATTTCAGTACTTCTGCAGTGGACTTGATTCTGATTTAATTTCTGTGAGTTCTCTAACACTGCAATTTCTTAGCTTCTGTGTTGTAACTCTTGACTTATACCAGCAACTTTGAGAGGAGAGTTAAGCTTCTTGCACAATGAGGCTTCTGGAGTCACTGGTAATGAAGGGTGAGAAGAATGGAGAAAAAATATAAGTACTGTTTGTTTGCTTGCTCAAGGAAATCCTTCAGCTGAGCTGTTATTAGTAACCAGGTCTGGGAAACATAATTTGGAGTTGCTTGCTGTTTCTCAGAAATGTTTCTCCTTTGGAGTCATGTGGTGAAATGTTTATCACTGAGAGAAGTTAGTCAAAGATAAGGTATGAACAATAGATTAAATTCTGCTTTCAGCTGCATTTGTATGTTTCCCACTGGCTGAAGCAGGAGGACTGCAGGAATATTTGGCTGATCCTAATCAGCAACCAGACAATAAAAAGGACCCAGATCTCTCCTTTTTTTGTAATACAGTCATAAATATATTCCCGTTAGTTTTAGCGTAGCTAAAATATCTGATCTGCTTAAGCTTGTACTGGCTGTTTGTGTAATTTGAAATCATATTGCCTAAATACTGCCTATATGTAATGTTGTATGTGTATTTTGCAGCAGTGGATGGTATAAGTAACTCTGACTCCGAGTACATCAATGAAGTGTTGAGCCCACATATAAGAAAAGTTGAGGCTGCCCAAGATGTTACCATTTCTGTTCCAGTAACAGTCATAGATGATGCTCTAGAAGTTAGCACCTCTAACTCAGCTGGAAATCAAGAGACAGAGGCAAGGGTTTCACAAAATACCTCAACTGACTCTGTTAATACAGGAAACTTTACAAATAAAAACAACAATGCAGGTTCCTTTGATAAGGGACACATGGATGGTGGAGCTGTATGCATATCCAAGGACCTAATACATCAGCAACCATCTGAAAATGAGTTCAGTCACTTGCCTGTGGAACAGAGGAGAGATATGTTTGAATCTCTCACATCTTCCTTTGAAAAAAGAAGTGAAAAGAACTTAAGACTGGAACCGCCTCCCAAACATGGTGTGAAGTCTGAGGAATGTAAATCTAAGCTGACTCCATCTCACTCCAAGGCCACAGCTGAAATCAGTACAGCAAAAGAAAAGATAAATCCATTTAATGAATGTAGTAACAGGGAAAGATCTCTGAAAAAAAGTAAGTCAGAATTAGAAATCAAATGGCCACCAGCAAAAAAAATTGAAGTAGAAGAAGTCCCATCAACACCCACATGGTGTCATCGTGCCCAGAATTCAGGAACAAACTACGAACCTAAAATGGGTTTGACAACCTTTAAAGTTGTCCCTCCGAAACCTGAAGTAAAACATTTCAATAGAGGAGTTTCACTCTCCACTGGTGCCATTAAGATAGATGAACTAGGCAACCTTATAGGCCCAAACACTGGTGTCAGTAAGCACATACCAGGTACCTCTACTGATGAAAGCGAGGAAATTTGTCTTGGGAAAGTGAAGGCATTCTGGAGGTCAAGTTCTATGGAAAAGCAAAGTGATGACTCTGCTGAGCATCTTCCTAAAAAGTCAGCAGTCACCACAAATTCTAAGCCCTTTACTATAAAACATGAACACAGACCTGTCTGTCTTGCAGCTCCAAAACCTGTAGCACCACAAACTGTTACTACCCAGGTAGCTGAAAGACAGTCTGAGAATGAAAGGACCAAACCACCTCTTCCAGTTACACAGTCTCAGGTAACACCATTAGTGGCCCCAACCATTAATAAGGACAAGCTGGAGCTTCCATTTCTAAAGCCACATAGGAGAACTTCAAGTCAGTATGTTGCCTCTGCCATTGCAAGACACATCAACGTAACTACCTTTAAGTCTGACGCTATGGAATATCATGAGAAAGATGAAAATAAGCAAGGGGCAGGAGAGGTTAAAACTGAAGCAGAAGTTTCACCAAAAAGATGTATTATTGTGGCCAAATACGGCCCTGTGGAAACAGAATCAGCAGAAACAAGAGAAACACTTTCAAGTATTTTTACTTGCAGTCAAAAAGCATCCCACAGGTTTACACCTGGTGATAATTCTGGCATGGAAAACAAAGTAGTTAACAACAGGGCACCAAATCAAGCAACTCCTGCAAGTTTCTATAAAAAGAATGCCAGTGTCCCACTTCCTAAATCCCCTTCAAAGGATAACAACAGTGCAGAAGATGATCATGGTTTAAACAGCAAACAAAGTATAGCAGAGAAAAAGACGCGTCTTTTGTTTGACCAGAAATGTGAGACTTTGACCCATACTAATTCAGCCTCATCTCTCAAGTCTCCTGATCTCCAAGGAGTCCCATCCTCTTTCAGCCCATCTTTGCGAGTCACTAAATGGCCTCCTGCTAACAGCGTACAGTTTAGTTCACTTAAAGCTTCAGCCGTGCTAAATGGTGCAGCAGCAAACGCAGAGTCAGAACAGGAGGAGAAACCTGATGATTCAGATATTAATGCTATCAGTGAACTGGATGTTAATGTGCAGACCAATATCTTTGGACCAAAGAAGAAGTTCAAACCTGTTGTCCAAAAACCAGTTCCAAAAGACACATCACTGCACAGTGCCCTAATGGAAGCCATTCAAACAGGAGGGGGAAAGGAGAAACTCAGAAAGGTAAAGTGGAGACTTTTTTTAGCCTGTTCAGACTGCAGAGCCCTGTATTCACCCTGTCAGACACCAGAGGTTTTATAACCGGTACAGTTGCTGGTGAGCTGGAGTACACGAGGCATTTGAAAAATTTATAATGGCAAAATACAGACCAAGCCACTGCTTATTCTGCACATCCTGGATATTATGCAACACCATTGCTGCTGCACTAGCTAGAAGAGGCAGAGGGTGCAGAGATACAGCATAAAGGAGAGGTAATTGAGGTTAGCCTAAGAGCCGAACCCGCATTTCAGTGTGTTATATAAAAACAGGAACACACAGCATGGAGACTGCATTTTGTATTACTAGGTGATACTAGTTTGCCACTGACTTCATGCTCAGGGGATATGAGACTGCATCTGTAAGTACAGCATTACTATCTACACGTATCCTCACCATTCAGTGTGAGTAAGGGTTGTAAAAGCAGACCTGAAAGAAGACAGACTGATTAGTCTCCATAGCTTGCATTCTGGTACAAGTGCCAAAAATATTTTTAATAGTGTTTCCAAACTATCTCTAAGTAAATATCTAATAACAGTGTGAGGTTTATTCTTTTCATATTCTAGGTTTCAGACAGTGCACTAAATGGCAATCACAGGAAACCCTCATGTGCTGAGCCAGAGAATGAGCGCTCAGCCCTACTAGCAGCGATTAGAGGCCACAGTGGCACCTCAAAGCTGAAAAAGGTAAGAAATCAAGATGGTAAGTTATCTTTTAAGTGCAGTCTGTTACTACTGGATGTTTCAAATAAACCCAGATATGCCACAAACTAAACGTTGTGCTGCAAAGAGAGAAGTTGAGGGGGAATAATATGACATAAGACCAGACCTGACTTCAGCAGACAGCATAGTGGGTCCGATCCTATCCTCTGCTATAAAACTTAATGTTCTTTTAAATGGTGTGCTTTTAGCTGAGAAAGAAACATGTAGAAATCCAAATTACAGGGAGTGTACATAGAAGACATCAAATGTTCGTCATTTTCACATTTAGGTGGGGTTTTTTTGTACTTCAGGAGTATGCAGTTAGATTAATATATTTGCATTACTTACCATACGCATCCAGTCCTAGTTACCTAAAAACACACTAGGGCTTCTTCATGCATTCTGTTTATCTGTTAACATGAGCTGGTGCATGCAAGTTGTATGCAAGTAATTGATATTGATGGAACATCAACATTCACCACAGCAGGATGATTCCTTCTGTCCAAAAGATTTACCTAATCATTAAAGCATCTCTTGCTCCTAATAGCCAAAACCTGCATTGTTCTAGCCTTAGTTTTCACTCAGTTCACTAATCCAGCCAAGGATGTATATTTGGCAAGGAGGTTCCCATTTCCCTTGTGCAATGACTCAGGCCATTAGCACATATCCAGATAGCTGGCATTAGATAGAAAGAATCTCTTGCCCGTGTTAGGCAATTACTTCATCCCTCAAAAATTTTACTGCCCTTGCTGCAGGTAGGGTACAGCTTCCTCCAAGCCTGAGAGCAGGAGGTGGTAGGCAGCAGCCATCTTCACACATACTTAACTGCATTCTGCATTCATTGGGAATAAATGTCAATTTGTGTAAAAGAGGCTCTGACAATGAAGTGGTGGTGGTGGTGTATTAGCACAGAGACTTTTTGGAACACTTTCCTCCAGCAGAGAAGCTTTTGCCATCATTTTAAAGGAAGTTGCCTAGAAACCATACGCTTCTTTTTCACACCATGTCACCTGTGCTAGTTAAAGCACCATGTTTGTATGTGTACAGGGCGAGATACAGATGTGCTATGATGAAAAGGCTGTCCCTTTCATGTTATCACAATTGTTCATTTTTTATCTGACATGACATTATTCCCATATATTGTGTGTGTGTGTACAGTGAAGGAATAGAATATAGGAACTCTCTGAATGTGGATTATTTGATGGGAAATGAATCCATTCATTTTTCACTAGAGAAGTTTTGTGCCTCAGTTTCTCTGAGAAAGGAATGTTAATGTAGCTGCTTGAAAACCTCCCATTTGGTACATGAGTGGACATGGTGGTGTTGGGTTGACGGTTGGACTTGATGATCTTAGAGGTCTTTTCCAACCTCGATGATTCTATGATTCTATGATTCTATGATTCTATGATTCTATGATTCTATGATTCTATGATTCTATGATTCTATGATTCTATGATTCTATGATTCTATGATTCTATGATTCTATGATTCTATGATTCTATGATTCTATGATTCTATGATTCTATGATTCTATGATTCTATGATTCTATGATTCTATGATTCTATGATTCTATGATTCTATGATTCTATGATTCTATGATTCTATGATTCTATGATTCTATGATTCTATGATTCTATGATTCTATGATTCTATGATACTGAATTTCCTAATAATTGCCAAATCATTGTAATTGCTAACAATTTATCATTATTATTACTAGTAATGTTGTTAATGGCAAAAATATTTGTTGAGACAGTTGACGGAAAAGCTGGCTTAGTCTGAGAGATTGCCTCCTCCCCCTGCATTCGTTTAAAGTAGGATGAGTTTCCAAGCTGGTAATTCATGCAGAAATTTTAGTTTCAGAAATTCCACAGAAACATACTTGGAAGAGCAATCAATTGATTTTGTTCTCAGTGCTTTCACGTAGTTCTCTCTAGTCCTATTTTATTTTTTTTTTTTAGTATGGCTGGAAACTTTAGGTTTAACAGCATTTTTTTCAACGAAGCCATGTCTGAAAGCTCAGATCTAGAAGAGCCTCCCTGTCATCTGAGATTATTTCTGTGCAGCCCAGACTACAAAAAGTAATGAGATTCCTGGGCGGCTACTGCAGCCTTAATATATCTTCCTGATTCCAAAACCCTTGTGGTTGTTTCCAAATGAATACCAAGTCCAACTCTCTCTCTTACCTTACATTCCAAGAAGAGTTACAGGATGCTGGAGCTCACAGTAAATAAAGATTGAGTTTCTGAAACAGAGTCAATGCCAAATCCTTGATGCTGGTAGTCAGCCCAGCTGAGTGATGTGAGTGAGTAGTAACAGATGTTCAACCCCATGAGCAAACAAAAGTTCTATGTGTTTTACATCATTCAAGCAAAGTGAAATCGGGGTACTGAAAGTGCATCAGATGTCACATAATTACAGTTTAGTCATGCTTGATATTAATTACCTCCTTTGAACTGCATCATGAGCAGATCTCCTCGTTGGCCTCCAAAGAGCTGCAGAGTTTTAGGAATGCAGAACTGTCCTTGCAGAAGGCAGAAGACCCTCAGGAAGAGCAGCTTTGTATCCCACCTGCCCCTGCCCAGCCGCCACCACCACCTCCCACTCAGCTGTCAGCAGCAGCAGCAGCTCCTAAATTCCCTGCCACGGCTACAGGTAACCCTGGGGAGGCAAGGCAAGCCCTAATGGAGGCCATTCGCTCTGGTGCTGGAGCAGCAAAGTTAAAAAAGGTAAACGTACTTTTATATTTTATTGTGGCTGAAACAACCTAGGCTTGCTGTGCTTTGAGAGCCATTTATAAGCTGTTCTGGCCACACATTTCTTTCTTCCATCAGAAGGTACATGCACTGTTTCCTCTAACTGAATCAAAGATCAGGAGTGTATTTCAAACCTTTGAACAGCTATTAAAACATACTACTAAGACTAAAACATGCCTGTGCATGTATGAAACCATATGAATAGTCAATACTTCTTTTTTAAAGAGAACATCAAGACTATGAATATCATTTCAGAAAGTATTTTCATGCCCTTTTCATTCTTGTGAATCGGAGATAATACTGGATGTCCTTTAGATAAGGTGAACCTAAGAAAGATCAGATATGAGACCCTGAAGCAAATTTAGAGCTAAGTATTCTCTCCTAATTCCAGTAGTGTGTCCTAGACCTTGATTCCCAACACTTACACCTTGGTCGCACGTGCTGAGAGCTGTCAGTAAAACTGTGGGGTCGTTTTAATGTCTGTCTGAACTTTATTAATTGGATGATGTGTGTTTCACCCCTGTGGTCAGCTATGGGTCAGTAAACTCCCAGATGGATAAATGCTCAGTTGCCCAGGTGTGATTTTTGGACTTAAGTTCACTTATCTCTTTGATCAAAATTTATTCTTCCTAACCTCAAGTTACACTGCATTTCTTGGTAAAGAGAAGCAGATCAATTTGCCTTAGTGGAGTCATCCCAATATTACACTGCAGTATCCAAGAATAGACTTTGATCCAAGGACTTTAGGGAATGTACAAAAGCAGATGTAGTTTTCCCAACACATGATTTAGCTGATGCCAACCATAAATGTGTAAATAGGCTTTAACCTTGCTTACTTGTCCTCTTTAAAATAATTAAAAAAATATGGTCAAATTTTAACATTAAAAAGTAGCCAAAAAAATCTTGTTTCTGATAAACCAGAAATTCCACAGAATCATACAAATGGCACAAACAAATCAGTGTTTCAGGGAACTTTACATCAGCATGCAAATACAAATCTGGATGTGCAGTTATTTTGCATGTGAAAAATTACATCTATATTATGCATACTATTACGAGGAGTGGCTGAGGTCACTTGGCTTGTTCAGCTTGGAGAAAAGAAGGCTGCAGGGTGACCTCATCGCAGTCTACACCTTCCTCAAGGGGGGCAGCAGAGGGGGAGGTGCTGATCTCCTCTCTCTGGTGCCCAGCGACAGGACATGAGGAAATGGAATGAAGCTGCGTCAGGGGAAGTTCAGATGGGACATTAGGAAAAGGTTCTTCACTGAGAGGGTGGTCACTCACTGGAACAGGCTCCTCAGGGAAGTGCTCACGGCACCAAGCCTGTCAGAGTTCAAGGAGTGTCTGGATGACACTCTTAGTCATATGGTTTAGTTTTAGGTAATCCTGTGAGGCGTGGGGAGTTGGACTCAATGATCCTTATGGGTCCCTTCCAATTCAAGATACTCTGATTCTAAGACTACAAATTATGAAGATATAATACTCCAGATCAGGTCTTTATTTCCCCACTTCACCAATTTACAGAAAAAAGGGGATTTGGACATTCAAGAATACTTCATGCAGTTGTTTTCTAGATCTTTCCAAATTCTCTGTTCTTCCAACTACATTACTCTTGAAGAAGTCTCTGAGGGGACTCATAGCTCTACTCATTAAAACAAGTCTTTATCATATCCTTGGGGATTTAGTTTAAAACAGTTAGATAGCCAGTGCAGACCATGAAAGTAAGCTTGATATACTGATGTATTTTGCGATATACTGACGTATTCTGCTAAATACTGTGCCTGTCTTCTTTCATTTTCAAGACAGAGTAATTTTTGGTAGTTTTGACATTGAAATGACAGAAGAGTACATCTCTTATTGTATAGGTCTTTTATGAAAACAAAAGACAGCAGCATTTTGTCCAAGATAGAGTATGATTTTGTTATTATTGTGCTGTCCTTCATGATACTGGATATGCAAGCTAAGTCTCGTATATGCCAAAGACATCATATCACTGACATCTGAGATCTCATGCCCTTGATCACTGATAAAAGTAAAAATATTGCCAGATTTCTCAAAGAGTTTCTATCCAGTGCATATTAGTATCTCTCCTAGCTTGCTGCGTTAAATGAGAGCCAAATTCTGATCCTTCCCTGCAGTTGGACAACTTGTGACAGCAAAAGTTGAATCGGTAGAGGAGAATATATGATAGCTGTGTGTCAGGGTTTTCTTCCTTTACAGCTGAAGAACACGTCTCCAAGGAACACTGAGTTTTTGGTAGACAGTGGCTGGCAGGTGGTTTTGTGTCAGGGCAGAAACAAGCTTTTTTCTTTGTTTTGCCTCCCCTGTCAAAGATCTATGATGTCATGATTTGGAGGTGTGAGCACAGAGCCATTTTGGGCTTTGCTTTCTTGAAGGTTTTGGTTGCAACTAGACAGCAAAGTAGGTAGTTCAGTTCTGTAATTGTGTCTGTTTCTCTTCCATTGTCTTCTCGAAGTTTGCTGGAACAAGGGCTTCTGATGGTGAAGTCATTTATTTAGCTAATATTGTGGGGAACTGGGAAGAATCTACATTGCTTAGTTATGTATGACTCAGTTTGTGCTTATTTATGAGGGGTTATTTGCAATGGAAGTAGATCAAACGGGGCTGTCAGGGGAACCAAACATAAAAAGCAACCAATTGCCTAGATAAGGAGCATCCCAAGAAACGTTTGAGCTCTGTTAATATCTGTGAAAAGGCAACTCCTCCACTCCACCCCTGATTACACAGCTGTTTGCTAAAGTCATGAACTTTAAGGTTAAAAGATCCACTATGCAGGAAAGGAGGAGAGAAATTGCTGCAGGCTGACCCTGCCTTGCTGAGAGTCAGGGTCTGCACCACACAGGCTGTAATTGGGTCACCCAAAACAAATCAGAGCAAAAATAGGTACTTGAGGGAAATGCCAAGTGTAGGTAAGACAGTATGCGCAGAGGTCTTCTGGCTGTTCTTTAATCCATTTCTTGGAGAACTGTGCCTGCTTTGGCAGATAAATCATACTTTGTTTTGGAAAAATGGCTTCTGTTTTATTGTACACTGTTGCTGTCCACAGACTCCCAAAGGAAAATTCTTGTTGATGCCAAGCCCAGTTGGGCCTGCACAGTAAAATGGTTCATCCCCAGTGCAGTGCAGTTCAGAGACTTGCCAGAAAGTGGTTAGACTACAGATCCTACCCAAAGGGAACGGAGATGCAGATGTGTTATTGGAAAGGGATGAGCTTACCAAACTGGAAAAGACCTGACAATGTACAAGAAGTAACCTTTTTCTTCAGTTTTCAAAATGGTCTGTCCAGGAACCTGGCAGGTGTTTAACACGTCCAAAGTATAACAGCAAGTCAGGGAGATGGCGTCAAGTAAGGCCACCAACCAGGATGGCTGACCTAGTGCCTTTGGCAGTTAATTGTCTTGAGAAACGAACGTGTCTCACTAGCGAGGAGCCTGCTTCCAGCCGTGCGGTCTGCCTCCTGTACGAAGGAGAATCAGCTGGTCTGGGAAATAAACAGCTGATCTGAGACCAAATTTTGGCCAATTCTGGTGAGCAAAACTCAGGTCATAGAGCTGTACCGTTTGAGCTTCTGGTGTTAAAAGTGAACTAGTGTTTTCCTTAAATTGTATCAAGCAACTTTTGCCACAATTTCACATACTTAAGATCTTTATATTAATTTTTTAAACTTTCTATTTCTATCTCAGAAAAAGCAAAATAACCTAGCTGAATTTCTGAAATTATGTATATCATTGCATGTGTATTTTTGTATCTGTGCAACTTGCCTTGGGATTTACCATGATTATCTGTGGAAAAAACATAACTACGCATGCAAATAACCCGTTAGATGTCTAGCTGTAGGTATAGTTGCAGCACAAGCCCATGCAGGATTGAAAATCTTACCCAACAAAGAGAAGCTATAAAAGTTGCCTTAGCTTATATGCCATCTACTCAGTTTAGGTAGAGTTGTACCCAGGGGTTTGGTAGAAATACTGCAGTGGAATATGCCTGCACAAGGTGGGGAGGGCAAGTTGTACATCTGAAGAACAGGCTTTTGCTCATGGTAGAATGATTGCTGTAGACCACTTTTTTAATGGTGCATGCAAGAGAGATTGTACAGATTTCACATGTTTTCCAATAAAGATTGGAGCTGCATCTAAGCAGCCTTTTCTGTTTGCTCGCTGCGATTTTTAAAATTAATTTGGCTCCATCACAGTATCCACAAGCGTTCATGCCATTATTCAGCATCGGCATTTAGTCACATAAACTCTTGATACGTGCAGTGTATCATTCTGTTGGCAATCAAAGGAGCCAGGTAAGGTAATTACTGCACCCATTACAATGAGTCCCTGGTATATGCTGGGATAATTTGAAGTCGGTTGCCAACAAGTAATGCATTGATCTGAATTATGGCACGTTGAGTGTCTTCTAGGAAGCATGGCCTAGTTCCATACCTTTATGTCAAGCAGTGGACTATTCTTCTCACATAATCAGAGAGAGATAATTGTGAATGAAGAAATACTGTTTCTATCATCAGTGTCTGTGGGTGCGATGACAGAGATTACAGACTCAAAGCCACAGTTGATGTTGGCATTGGTATGCTGGAAATGGGGCAGGAGGCCCCACTAAAAAGTTGGCTGAGCTTGATATACAGGTAGTCAAATGAGCCTATAAAGTGATTCTGGTTCCCATGCACAGTGAAAGGCAGTTGTTTGCATGCTATTACTCTATTTGAATTGAAAGATAAAATTTAATTTGAACTCTTCACCTCGCTAATAATTTGTACTGTGACCTATTTTTTCCCCCAAGAATAAAGCTTCTACTGTGGATACTAAAGCCAAAATGGAAGGTTTAGACTTGATCAAATACTTTATTCCTGTTTAGCTTTTGTGGTGACCTTAATGTATATCTCTGATAGAATCAAAGCTCAGTAACTGTGATTTTGGAAAAGCACCCTAGCATACATATTTAAAATTAAGCATATGCTTAGATGACCTGAGGACTAGGAAGGAAATTTGTTTAAGTATTTTCCTGAATCAAAGCCTTTGGGAGTTTTCCTTCCTTCAATCAGGAAGCAAAGTACTCATCAATTGATTTTTATGACCAGCAACAGCTAACCGATACTGAAGAGATTTTGACTGTCAGATATTGCGTACTTGCAGCCTGGGTTTCTGTTCACTCCAAAAAATGAAGGAAGTTCACAGAAAAATACATCACCTATGTTCCAGTAATCATGTAATTGCAACCGTTAATACCTAAGGATGTGGGGGTTTTAGGGAAGGATAACACCTTTCATTAGACCAACTGATGCAGCTAGAAAAAAGCAGATAAGCTTTAAGTAGTCTCAAGGAGCTGATGAAGAGACTAAGCTTGAAAACAGCCCACAGGAGAATGTTTGGTTAACAACGTCAACAGTTGGAGGTTTAAAAATATCTTGAATGGTCATGTGCTTTTCTTTGTTACAGGTCCCTCTGCTCGTTTGAATCCTGTATAAAGAACAGGTAATTGGAAAATCTAACCCCATATGCACCCGTAATCATCATTCAAGGTCTGAAGTGGCAAAAAATGTCAAGAAGTTTAGTTTATCCTCTTGTCTACAAGCCAAAATAAGTTGTAGTTAATTTTCTGTGTGTTCCTGCATAATGGTTCTAAGGGGAAAATACATTGCTCTGCTGTAAAGCTTCTGTGCCAAGGAATTGTGTTTTGCCTCTGAAAATTTAAGGTTGCCAATAAACTATTCTTGTTGGCAGGTTAATAAGAATATAAACACTGTGCAGTCCTGTGTTAATAGTTATTTGTGTTTATGGGCAAAATTAAAAGACTTTGTTAGCTATCTGAAAAGTAATACTCATTTCAAGTTGTTAAAAATATGTAACTATCTCAAACTATTTACTTGCTTCTTACTTGATTTGGAAAAGGACTGTAAGCGATTACGGTGAAAACCAGAATAAAGATCTATAAAAAACAATCACAAGAAAAAAGTTATGGTACATTATGAAGGACCAAAATTGTCATATGCTGGAGTCATTGTTTTTTAAAATTAGATGAACTTTGTATCTCTGGTGGAGCTCTGAGAAAGCAGGCAATCAATAATGAATGTGAGACAGTGGCTGTTGAAAAGTTACTTATGGGATATGATGTATAGAATGCTAATACGCAGAGATATACTGAACCCTAGTAACATTCATGGCACTTTAAAAATATTGAGACACCTTAAAGGATCTCTATTTGCAACAGACTGTGAAGGTTATAAATAAGGTTCAGAGTACTGCACAGAGGTCCAAGATCTAGAATTCGTTCCTGCACTGCAAAATGAAGTGAAGCTGGTTTATATCAGTAACCAGGACTTTTGTCGTCTCTTGTTCAGGTCATGCATAAGTTGGCCCTTTGTTTCCAATTCATATGGCTGTTGTATGTTGTCTCATGAGTATTTATAGCAGCATCTTTTTCAAATGTTAACTACTTTGGTAGTTGTTGTTGTTGTACATATTTTGAAAATATTTTGTTAAATTGATAAAAAGGATAAATGAAAATGCTTTTTCACATTTCCTATATTGTAATGAAACTGAAGAAGAGGAAGTTTGTACATTTACATTTTTATAATCACAGACCGGAGTGGTGGCAGATTCTTTTTTTTTGGAGCTGAAATTTAAAATGTATAGCTATGTAATGTTGAAAGCACGAGAATATTTAGCCATCTGCATTTAATGTGACTATATATTATATATTGTAAAATACTGATGTCTGTTAGTGCCACAAATAAAAACAAAATCAAAACCTGACATAGCTTGAAAGACTTTTTTTGCCAAATGTTTTCCATTTACAGAAAGAAATTAGAACTAGAGATGGACTTAAGCAAACCAGTATGCTGTGTTTGATGTCTCAGGTCTAATGCAAAATGTCTCAAGCCAGGAAGGGGCTCACAACTAATAATCTGGGAACACGGTAGAAATCACCAACTAGAATCAAGATGTCAGAGTTATATACATTTCGGTAATAATGCAGTACTGATAATGATCCAGTTCCTCATTAGGGAAGCTAATATATTCAGAATTAAGGTGCTCCGTCACACCCTAGGATAAATAAGATCACCTTTGTTGACTGGTTAGCCGCCTTTTGCCTTAAGAGTCTTCTCAGTATGCTGTAGATCAGGAATATTAACATGTTAAAAATGCTATCGCGGGAAAGGATTCGGTCACTCAGAAGCTTGAATGCTGTAGATAGTCCCACCAGCAGCGAATACCGCTTCCGTGGTTAGGTGCTGTAAGACAGAATTCAGTGCAGGTCTCCTTCTTCTTGTTCTTAGTGTTGCCTGAAGGCCCTGGGTCTGTAGCCCCTCCTTGCTAACGCCCCTTTAGTGTAATAATTTGTACAGGCACATACTTTTCAATGTAAGGGATCCAGAACTGGATTTTGAGATAGTAAGACCCTCCAGGCTTTGCGAGGCAAAGGGTCTGGGTGCTGGCACTGCATAGAACTAAAGTTTATAAAAGAGTTATTCATGGATAAACTTCTGAGTATTGGATTCCCATGGGTAAAAAACTGTAAGATTAAGAACAGCTGCAAGATGAGATGTCACCTTCACTGTGACAGCAAAAAAATTACGAAAAATCCTGCTGGCTCAGTCACAGAGCAAGCTAAAAATGGAGGGGGAGTTCAGCTGTCTACAGCAGGAAGCTAGACTGGGTGTGCATTCCCTTCTCATGTTGATGGGAGATGTGAACGCTCTTACATTGTCATCCAGGTGCTGTTGAATTCCCGGTAGCAGCTTAATTTAACCCTAAATGAACAGAACTTTTAATATAAACCTACTTTCAATGAAGTCTAGTTATAGGTATCACCCTTCCATATAATAATGTTGTATTAATGCTTTTAGCAGTCTTCATTTGGGGTGCAAACACGCGTCGGTGTTTTAGTGCATATCAGGCAAGTGCTTTTGGAGCTCTTCACCCCATCATCCCCTCTTCTACCCTGCTTCAGGACTAGGGAACTGGGTTCCTACTGGATGAAGCGAATTCAGGAGATGCGCTCCAGCACAAATTGGCATTCAGTCCATGGAACCAGACTGGAGCCCGTCCTAAGTTAAAAGAAAAACCCTGAAATGTGTCTGGTAAAGACACCGTGGTCCTCAGCACCAAGTATTTTGATCTTTGTATCTGCTCTTACTCTTACTGGTCCACGCTGTCTCCTAGTGCAGACACAGCCTGTGCCTAGAGGTATACATGCCACCAAGGTTAATCCCTGGCATGTCCTTTCATGTAGCTGGACAACCTGCAGGCTGGTTTCTTTTTTGAAGGACTGAAAGAAGGACAGTGAGCTCCCCTTTTCCCCCGTGTAGCTCTCAGCCTAGATTTTCCCCACATAGTCTTACCTCAGTTCAGCCAGAGGAAGGAGTCTGATACATGCCCGATTCATCTGGTCCTTTATATTGTCTTTTTGAGTAAGATATTAAAATGAGGTGAAAAATGGTATCACCAGGGAAATTGAATGGAGAATTTGGATTTGGTATCTTCATTCCTTGTACAGGTATAAATTAATGTTCAGGGCTTAGAGAAATCTAGTCTCATGTCTCAAATAAAATTTGTAGGTCTCCCCTCCCCTTTTTTACATGTTTTTATTAACTTTTTTTTTTTACTGAGCTCAGAGTATTACTCAACCATAAAGCCAGCATTAAATCGCTCTGATTAGATACTTACCTTTAAATAATATTGGCTGTCTGCATGAGCTATTTGACTTACGGGACTTCGTTACAGATTCTTCTTCTTGTACAGACAGCCTGCTGATGCTGGTCGTGCAAAATATTGGACCAAAAGACCTTTTGACATGCACATCAATCTACAGAGTTTCGAACATGGCAGGATCCAACTTCCCCAGCTCATACAAGTGATTTGCACAATTTATGCTACATTTACCACAGCCAAAAATCGGCACTTCATCAGTGTGTACGAAAAAGGAAGGGAACGAGAGATGCATTTATGAAACAGTGGAAAATGCCGCCCCGAGATAGTTTGTGATGTTTCCCTCTCCAGAAAAGAAAGAAGCAGTTCTGTTGTTCGGTGCTGCTTAGCATTGAGCATGTCGTTTAATCTGAATGCAGAAATCTGCACAAATCTTGATTTGAGTCAGTTTATCTGAATGAAATGTTCATAAATTGCTTCTTTGTTGGTGCAATATGAAAAATAGTCTTCTACAACAGCTAATTAGCAACTTTTACATATTTATAGTATTTATTTCTGTGTATTGTTTGTCTACTCATCTTTAATTCTCTGTTGAGTTACATGTGCGTTATATGTACCAACGTGCTTTGCCTCTCAGACTTCTGTTAAGATTTATGAGACTATTCCTATTCTTACTCCATTTGTTGCTGTTGAGCATACGCAATAAAATATGCTATACTCCTGCTATAGCCATAGCTGCCATTATGGTTGCATTTCCCGGCTTGCAGAAAATGACCTTTGCAATGGCAGAGCTCCTTTCTTAAAGACAAAATGAAAAAAACAAATTCCTGATTTTTCAGTAGTGTTCCCCTGGATTTGGTACAACATCGTTCTGATCTGCTTTTCTTCTTTTTGCTGAGTAGGGTGTGGAGTTTGATTCATTGATGATGTCTTCATTTGGCTGGAGAAAGTTTCTATGCAGTTGAATTCCCAGGGTTGTTCATCAAAGTATGCTAAGATGGATGAACCTTTCTAAGAGCAAAAAAGGTGTGCTTTTTTTTTGGTTATTGTTACTAAATATTATTAAGTATTTGCTAAAGAAATAGAATTTGGTGAAGTACTAACAGCCTACGTGATGCTGCACCACATACAGAAGTCACACTCATGTGTCTACCGATTTGAGGATTTTTTTTGTTCTTGTTTAAACGTTTTTCTGATTTGTTGCAATATTGAAGACTCTTTAAAAATAGAGGTAAATTAGAACTACTTAAGAGGAAATTTGCATGTTTTTCACATTTAAGGAATTTAAGAACAAGCTCACTTCCCTTGTTTGTTCCCTCCCATCACTCACTCCACACGTATGGGAGCGCGTGCGCGCGCGCACACACAGAGTCTCCTTCATCGTTTCGGGAAGTCAGGAATAGTTAAAAAGGCAACTTGACCACGGGATCCTTTACCATTTTTAAGAGTAGCTTTTTTTTGTCCTGTAAAATAGGAACTTTCAGAAAGGGACTAAGTTTTGACGCAGTCACAACAGCTATGCGCAGTCTGGAAGCAATGACTGCTGGAAGCAATGTCAAATCCAGCTCCAGATAATGCTGTCTTCAGCCCATTTCTTTTCCTTTTGCTTTTTTTCTTCCTTACTTTTTTGTCTATAGACTGATAAAAACATGTACATGCCATGTCTCTTTTCTGAGGTCTTTATTGTGCTCGAAGCCCTAAAGGTTTCCCCCTGAACAAAGCATAGTGTTGTTGCAGTGGAACGTCAGACGAAAGAGGACATTATTCATACACAAACACCACTGTCCAGTTTGCAATTCAGGAGTGGAAAAAGGAAACGTTATTGAAAGAACGAGACTGTGGAACATCATTGTCTTCTACATCGTAACCTGTGTTTACTGCAATAGGAACAAAGCAAACACAGTGCAAATCTGCATGGGTTTCCTTTGTCTGGTTTCATGCATTCAACAGAGGAGTTTCTGTCAGAAGCGCTGGGATCTGTCCCTTGTAGTGCTTGGCACGGGGATGTGGGTCACGACTTGAGGGTTCTGGTTTGGGTGGTACCACTGATCGGTTATGTCACTTTTTTTTTTTTGCCTTGCAATAAACCAAAAGGTGGCCTGATTTAGCCAGTGCTCGAGATGGCAAACCGAGCGCTTCCGCTATGGCGATGAGCAAAGGCTCTTCAGGTGAATGGCAGTTGAGGTGGAGAGCGATTCGTGATTCCGCCTTTGCGCAACTACAGTACCCAGATCCCGGGAGCCGGGAGCCCCCGCAGTTTCATCTCCTTCTTGAAGGAGAGGGAAATGGACGCATCTGCCCTCTGACAAAACCTAGGAGTGAGACACACGTAACCCAAAGAGCTGCAGCCCTCCACAGCAACACTTAACAGTGCAAACGACATACGGGAGTCACCTCGGTAAGCAGTAGGTCCACCAAAACTACTGGTACATCTGGATTTTGGAAGTCACCAAAGAGATCCTGAGACTGCGAGTGTCTCTGCTAATACAGCTGCATGGTCGGTTAACGTGCTCGAGACCAGACTCAGCTATCCCCACTGTAGACCCTTGGCTGATAAAATCCAGCCCTCAGTCCTTCAGTCAGCCATGGTGGTGGATGTACCCGGCGCGTTCCCTAACCAGCCAACACTGAGCACAGAGCAGTGGTTTGGCTGCCTGCACAGTGCGTATCCCCTCGTTCACTAGCCTCGCTGCTAATGTTCCAAACTTTCCAGCTTGGAAAGGAACTGTCAAAGGCAATTTGCAGATAGCCGGTGCTGCAGAAGCGCTAAGAGTTACGTTTTTATGTGTTGATGAATAATTTAGCAACAATTCTGTGTTATGTAAAATTACTGCTTTACTGCTGCTGGGGCCAGTGTTCGTACAAAGTGTTCTTCTAAGCCCAGTTATACAAGTTAAAGCTTGCTAGTTTTATCCTATGCATCTGTCATTAGACAGAATTTTTCCAGGTTCAAACTGGGAATCGGAGCAGGTCTTTCATTCCAGGGGAGGGCCGTTCCCCTTCCTCATTCTCATTCACAGTCCTGATCATCCTACCTATTTTCCCAACAGTCAGTTTTGCACTCGGTTGCATGTATCAATTAGTGCCAGTTTTCTCCACAGAGAAGGATGCTATGTAATGTTTTTCCATATAAACGCCATGGAAATCGTCCATCCTCATAGACCTTTGCTTTATATTAAGGAGCAAGCTAAGACACCATTTCCATGCAGAGCGGCCACAGGTTTCATCCCCCTACCCTGTGGCTGAAGCCTGTGCACTTAACGTGGGCAGGGAGCGCAGAATATGGACGGATTTGGATATATCTTGTTTTGGTTTCAGGTTGGAAATTGTTCCTTTGAGATTCTACCTCTTCTGTGCTCAGAGAGGGATTAAAAGATTAGGGAACGAAAACAAAGAGCAATATTATTGCCACCCAAAAGCACGCTTGTAAGGATGAAGTGAGATTGAAAAGCTGCAGTAATTCAACACCCGGACACGTCCAGAAATGGAGAAACTCACGGGTTTCCTTAGGACTCTGCATCTCAGCTACTGCTTCTGCCGTATTCTACAAGTGTTGCCAAGAGATGCTTAGTTGAAAATGCAAATATGTTCAAGGCTGAAGGATCAAAGAGCAATTAAATTAAAAACTGCTGACAGGTCAATCTTAATAGTCATTTCCATGCCGAAATAAGTCAATAAATCTTAGCTTGCAATAAATCTTACCACATAAAGGTGGGCTTGCATAACAGGAAAATGTAATAAAATATAGCAATATATTTTATGCAAATGCTTTTTAAAAGTAATGAGTAGCATGTTTTATTCATCTTGTCCTGGCATCAAAGCGGTCAAGAAGACATTGGACTTCTGGAATGGGTTAATCCTTTGCAGCAGCAGTATGCTGAGCAGGCAGAACGTCTTCTATTTATATTACTGTTTACTTATATTTGTAAATACAAGCCTTAATTGAGCTCCGGAGCCCTGCTGTGTTTGGTACTGTGCAGACACGTGAGTGGCTGTCCCTGCCCCAAGACCTTTACAAATTAGAAAAGTCAGAAGAAGAAGAGGATGGGAGCAAAGCAGTCAGGCGACTTGCCTGAGGTCACCCAAGATGTTAGTGGCGGAGGCAAAACTGGAGCTCGGGACTCCTGTGTCACATTTTGGCCCTCTTTTCCAAGCCATGCGGCTTCCTGGCCTGGATACTAAATACAGTAAGTATGGATGAAATAAGAAAGAAACTTAACCTCTCATGGTATAGTTCAAGCTTCAGAGAGACAGGGAAAGCAGCTGTTCAGCTGGCTTTCATACCAGACACCTTAACGTACCTCTGTGCTTTTATTTATTCTCCCAAATGCATAAAGTATGAAATATTAGATAATATTCCGAGGTACTTGTATCTATAACTAGACGCATCTCCAACAAACACATAATACAAGAGGGAGCTGGGATACAGCTGCTAAATTTAAAACACATTTTCTGCATGGTAGAAGTTCCCCAATTGTTACCTAGCTCGTATCTCCGTTACAGCTTCCTGCCCACCTGTAGCTATACTCCCCGCTATCCCCAAGGGAAGACCTGCGAGGAAAAAGTTCCCGATATTGCCGCTTCAACAGCCCCCGAGCGCTTTAACAAGGATCTTTCTATTAGCCCCTGTATAAACACAGGACGGCAGCCCAGGCAGGCGGCTCCGGGTGGAGGGAGCACGATCGTTTTAAATCAGTTGCACGTTCTAAATCATTGGGCACGATCTGCGAAAAAGTAGATCTTGTGTTACATACTGCGCTTGGGAGGCGATGGAGACTAGTTCAGGCTAATAAAATTCCCGACAAGTGACCCAGCACAGGAGAAGTCCTGTTCTCAAGGAAAAGCCTTACATCAGCACGGGCTCACAACTCGCCCTTCTTTTCACAGGGGAAAGACTGGGGAGTTTAATCCCGATTCTAAAACAAGTCAAAACTTGGTGAGCGCAGTAATTGCACAAGCAAAGAAAGGGCTTGGGGACAGCCTGTACTTCCCACCCCCCCCCCTCTTTTTTTTTTTTTTTCCCTCTTTATCTGC
>NW_008795693.1:801546-870348 GCF_000699145.1 Aptenodytes forsteri | reverse complement strand
AGGGTTGTGGACCCCAGCCTGTCCTTCCCCCCCCCCCCCCCTTTTTCTTTTTTTTTTTCCGCATTGAATCAGAAGAGCTGTTCTTAGAGTGTTTTTCCTGGCGCTAACAGTCCGCACAGAGCCCAACCCAGGGTAATAACGTGCTGCGTGTTCCCAAAACCGGGAACAAAAGGTGAGGATTTCTTGTTTTCCTCGGGATGCTGATCTCATGTTACATTACTGAGGGTGCAATGTGAATGAGATTTCAAAACTAATTTCAACCAGGTCCCTTCACGTACCTTTCCCTTTAACCAGGAGAAAGTTTTCCACTGTTACCAAAATGGGAGAAATGCACATTTGCCTCATATGCCCAGGACAGTAAATTCTCACCAACAATCAAAGGTGGGATTAGAAAAAATAGGTTAATTTTCAGGGGAGGTTTCTCCCAAGAGCAGGTAACGTTATTCTCCAGAGCAGCAAACCAGTCCAGCGCTGGAGTCTGCCAGTGAAATATCAAATGGAAAACATAAACCTGGTTTTATAAGAAATACATCCCAGCTCTGCCTGACCTGTGCCTAGGAGCAGATTTTATTTTTAAGTGTGTGAGGCAGAATTATCGGAGATGAAGAATCGTGAGTCAGACCCGCAAAATCATGAGACCGGTCTCCAGCATGATGAGGGTTGCATTTTTTCTGTTTTTAAGGGAACAGCTTCTGCCGTGTGGTTTGGTCTGCCTGATTTCTGAAACTCCTTTGTCTGTCCGTGGGGTGTGGGTACGACTGTCAGCGCCGTCCTCTCCCGCCTCGTCCCCCCAGCTGCGCTGCGGGGCCAGGCAGGGAAAACCAAACCGGCCCCGAAGTCAGTGGGTCCAGGAGAAGGGATGTTGTGTCAGCGCAGCGCTCGGCCAGCCCTAGTGAGCACGGCTCCTCGCTCAGCCCCCATCCACGCCAGTATCTCCACACAGGGTATTAATTGCTGCTTAAAAGGGAAAAGAACCAGAATAAGAAAGATTAAAGCACAATATTCCCTGCGAGCACTGTCATCGCGCCGGGAAGCCTCCCTGCCTGTCGGACTACTGAATATCCGACCCACATTTGCCAGTGAGCACTGAAAAGTAGTCCAAGCCAGCGCTCAAAAAAAATCCAGCCAGATTACTTACTAAAATGTTTTTTATAGTATTGAGGGGAAAAAAAGGAGCCTGTCTTTAAAGTTTTTGCTCAGGCCTGGTCCACTCAGGTTTTGTTCTGCATACAACTATTTCCATTAGAGGTGTGATATTTTTTACTGAAATAGATAAACCAGTATAACCACTAGTTGGGAGACACTGCTGTACTGGCACAAAGATGCTTTATACCAGTACAGCGTATTCGCCTTCTTGTATGGAAATAGACATTTCAGCATAAATAAGCACCTTTATACTGGTATAGCTGTTTCTACCCTAGGGAAATTATACCATTTTTACTATACCAGTATAGTTACAATTTTGTGTGTGGCCAAGCCTTCGCAGTGGTACACCTTCTGTGTAGAAAAGCCCTCATGGTGACCAGTGCCTCGCTGTGCCAAAAAGCTGCAGAAGGTCAATGAGATTATTCAGGTATTAGTTATTCAACTGGATCGGGCTATCAAAATCTGGAGGAGGAGGAGGGGTGCTTTCATTTACTTTTGTTGGCTGGTAAAATAATCCATGTATCTGGCATCGACTGGCAACGGTTTTGCTGGTATCTAGAGGCAGCGGACAGATAAAATGGGAGTCACTCTTTGTAACGCGTTACAATGAGGAAGAGTTGCTCTTACAATGCCTGCCGAAGTTCGTTTTACGGAAGAAGAATACAGCTTTGGTAGCAGAAGGGTGTCACTGAGTGCCTCTCTGCTTTGGAAATGAGCATCCTTCCTTTGCTCACACATGGGTATCTCCAACTCGCCTGAGCACTGTGTAGAAGCAGAAAGCCATTATCCTCCGAGACAATAGCCTATTCAGTTGTCGTCACTTACCGGCGGTATATGCTAGGCAAAAAAAGGAGAAACACAACTTTTAAGGGTAGTCAGCAGTTAGGCGAAGCTTTTCACCTTAAAATGCCTTGCAAACTCTAGTTATATTTAAACTCATGTCACTAGAGTACATATGTGCGAGTCTATCTGTGTGGGTGCTCTGTCCTTTTTTATATGCTCTTCATAAACATACAAGGAAGATAGACGACACGCAGTAGGTCAGTATATGTAACAGGAAGATGAGTGAACTGTGCATAGCAGTGGTTGGAAAAGAGTCGAGCTCCCGCTCTCGGGACTCCTGTGGGAGGGGAGGGAGGGGAGGGAAGGGCATTGTCTCACAGCCTCTAGTTGCACTAAAAAAATGGAGTCAGCCTCTCCATTTATGTGCTAAGAAAGGTAACTTGAAGAATGGGGTGGAAATGATTTTTAAATACCTGCTGACAATGTGATTACTTATGGTATTATTGATAGAGTATGCAAGTTGGTGACCCGAGTCCTATCCTGCTATATACAAATGCGCAGTTTTCCTTTCTTTACCTTTAATAATTTAGAGGTCGTTTTGGCAGTGAGACAAAGAGATTAATTCACCTGCTGTCCTGATGGCCATTATGAGAAAATCACAAAGTCAGAGCAGTAGCTTGATTTTTATGACGGAGGTCTTCTGCAGACATGAGTCTATTATTCAGCTGCAAAGCTCTGTAGCCCTTGAAACAGAGTTGCAGGGGTGAAGGTCACTGCTCTGCCAGTAACCACATTGCCATTACATGAAGTTTTAATCAGTAAATACTGGGCAAATATAATGGAATTTGCCCCACAGATGGCTGTCGGTCCTCGTTAAATCGGCTCTGCCTATTTACCTTTCAGCTGCGGCTTAAACATGAAATGTGCCGTAATCCATCTTTTCCCACATCAGAGGCTTGAAGAAACCGCTTTCCTGTAGCATTGCATTTAAAGAGGTAACGTTTCTTCATTTGCCTCACATATCAAAATTCAAGGCAATCAGTCATTCATTCTACATCATAAATAATACATGTACCCAACCAAACACAAAAGGCTGTACTTCGGTCTGCTTTCCCTCCACACTTTAATAAGATCATCTGAATTTCAAGACGAAATGTGCAGTCTCATATTTAAATCATTAGGTCCCAGTGTGGTATTTCACCTCATTTTTGCAAGGTCGGGGTGGCCAACGTGGTCAAAGAAAGAAAGATAAAGACTTTATCAGCAGAACAAATGTAACTGATTCATGTTGAAGAGGAAATAGGTTACCCATAGAGGGTAAAGACTTGCCGGAGATTTGCGAGGGAGCTGTAAATCAGTGGTTTCAGACCATGGTGAGGTGCACCTCCCCTGTGGTACAGTGTCCCGCAGTAAAGACCCCCCAGCTCCTCTGTCGGTCCTTTCCCAGGTTTCAATGTGTTTTGCTGAAAGCGTAGCAGTCCAACTTCCAAAATACATGTGGCAATTTTTGGGAAAATGGAACAATCACCCAAAGAAAACAAGATTTCACAATCTCAGTATGTGGCCAGGAGTTAAAACCTCCCGGTTTCTGAGCAGTTTCTGGCCGTGATTCCCTCTTTGGAACAGAGGATGGTCCTGAGACCCAGCAAGCCTGGCTTACATTTTTGCCTCCTCACGGGCTTCCTCTGTGACCCTGGACAAGTCACTTCGTTCTTGCATACCCCGGTTTCCAGTCCTTTGTTTGCACAGGATATCCCCTCTGCTGGCCTCCCCTGCCCCATCTGTTTCAAAAGAAGCCTGGCAGAGAAGGAGGAGCCATCCATCTGAACTGCTGTGTATTTTTTGAGCGCTGGGGAGGTCCAAGTCTTGGGCAGCAGTTTTGATCCTCCTAACATATCGCTATGATAATAAGGCGGCGATTAATTTAACCCATCTGTGCTAGCCTCCCTGGATGTGAAACTGAAGATATTTATGGTGGGTTGCTTACTCATAAAGGTGGTGTGGGTAATGTTTGTGAGGCACTTTGTTGATTAAAGGTGTTAAGGTATCTTTATTGCCGGAAGATCTCAGCAAGTGCTCGTATAAATGCATTGGGCACAGGAGTGTCTAAATAAATGCTACAACTCTTATTAGCTTTAGCACAAGCAGGAGCAGGACCTCACTCACAATCCAAAAAAGAGTGAAACAAAAATTTGGCAGGCAAAGTACGATATATTCTCATGTCATCTTTATATAACCATTTAGCCATAAAAAGAAGGTCACCTATAAATCCAGATAGGCCCAGACAACTGAAATCTAAAGCTAGTTTACAGAAAAGGTTTCCAAAGCCCACATGGTCTTGTATGAGATTAAAAACGGATAAAAATGCTACCTTGGACCACAATAACCTGGGCAATACCAGGACCACTCTCAGCAGTGACAGCTTAGGCACAGAACAGCTGCAGAAGTGCATGATTGAAGCATGTAGAATGGGTAACGCTAGCAGAAGTGTCATGCCTTGCCCCCTACTTATACCCACGGTAAATTTTGCTCAGCTAGTTAAGTCTTCTGTGATGCGCAAAGCTGCTCTCCCTCTTCTGTGATGCCCCTTACAGGACCTTTCAGGAAGAAGAGAGGAGATCACAAACAGAGGACCTTTAAGGGGAGCTAACTAGACTGCGGTGGGGGACTACCGGCTGCAACCACAAGACAATTTTAACCCAAGTAAGCTCGTTCAGTAATAGTCCAGTTTGGGCTAGTTGTGGTCTTTTGGGCAGGTTGCTTGTCCCTTCCACCATGTCAAGCTACTCTAGGCACCCGCTGGCGCAGCACCGAGCTGTTGCACAATGTGCTTTGCTCTCACCATCTCGCAGGCAGCCCCATTTCCAGCTGTGATGCTGGAGGCAAAAGCAGACCTTGGCAGCTGGGATGGAACTCGTGGCGTCACTGCTTAGGGAAGAGGTCAGAGATTTTTCAGAATTTCATGTTTCCTCACAGCCAGCCCAGCCAGACCACGGTGGTCAACAGACCGCTGACCACAGAGCAGTCCCTGGCCCACGCTGAAGGTTATTCATGAGAGGAATAGGGTTGTTTCCCCCTCCAATTATCTTTTTATTGCTGAAAGCAAAAAAGAAACAAAAATCCTTTAATAATATGTTTTTTTCAAGTCCATGGGTTCAAGATAAACTAGCAAGCTTAAGAAAAAAAAAGTCCATAGAGAACGAAGTGAAAAATTATGACTATTCAAAACACCACATATTCTTTCCTACTGTTTTTTCTCTCTTCTCTAAGCTGCTGAAAGAAGATAGGTTGACAGACATGTTCCTGAACAACCTTTTGTACATGACATATCTAGAAATTGAAATAAATACGTAGAATGAGTTATATTGACTGCCTTAAATCTAAATTAATCACAACCCAGATGGAATGGGGAAGATGTTACACACTCACGCACACACACAAGCAGGAGTCATACCTCCTGAGGAGGTTAAAAAGGAAACCTGTAAAGTGATGGATGAAAAAATAAGTCCTCTCTACATTTATTTAAATATGCATCATCTGCAGTGCTTATCTGAACCCTGAGCCCTTAGAGGCACTGATAAGCAAGACAGACCTATTAAAGCCTCATTTGAAAATCTCCAGAATGTGCACCCAGCCCCCTGTCAGCTGCAACCCTGCTGTCCCCAGAGCCCCCAGGCTCATGTAGAAGCATTAGCGATGTCTAAAAAAGCATGGTGTGTTGCTTCCCCGTGCCTCACGCCTTCCAGGCTCCCCCCCCATAACCGGTGACAGTCCACAGCTCCCCTGTCTCCTCTGCGAATACTGCTCAAGCATCAATAAATATTTTCTTGTCTTCAGATCTTGACTCCCGTCCCAACTTCATCCCTGGTAATATTTTCTTGTCTTCAGATCTTGACTCCCGGCCCAATCCCTGGGTCTTGTGCCACACATTTTAAGCCGAAGACTGAGGTTTTCCTTAGAAACTCCCTCCCCAGCTTCCCCTGCTCTTCCTGGCAAGCAACCAGGTCAGCTGCCAGGATAACCCTGGCTCCTCATGGAAAACAACCGAATGAGCTTGGCTTTCTTCCTCCCAGAAGTGGCAGGTCTTTCCAGCTGCCTGGATGGCTCAGGCTTCCTAGAGGGATTTTTCTGATGCTCAAGCAAATCTTATGGAGGGAAGGGGGAGTCACAAACAGAGCAAGGGCAGGGAGCTGCCTTTCAAAAGCAGCCCCATGCAGCATGCCTACTGGAGTCCAATGGGACCCTTTGGGGTGGCCTGAGAGCTGCTCTCGCTGTCCCTCAGCGAGTGGATTCACTGATGATGGCCTTAAGACCTTTTTACCCACACAGTCCTAGAGCCAGCTGGGATCTGGGCCAGTTTCTAGAGTAATTATGGTCCTAAGGGGTCATTTGACAGAAGACAGTCAAAGGGACACAGCAAGGACCTGCTCATACTTAGTCTCATCTAAGCTGGGGGTTAGTGAAGGAATGGCCACAAGTGCTCTCCATGACCTGGGCCTCCCTTCTCCTACCCTACCACAGGCTGATTAATTAAAACCCCACCGTGACTGGTTTGCCTCGCAAAGCAGCTCCCTTGAGAGTGTAAATCTTGCTCTTAAATCCTAGACAAATTTTGTCAGTGACACAGCTCGCATTTTGCTCCAGCTGTATATGGATGGTTTATGAGCTGTCATTCTCTTTTGCCAGGTCTTGCCTATGTGTTTGCCATTAGCTTGAGAGCTTCCTAACGCAAAATTTCCCATGGGCATGTAGAGCTGGAAAGGGTCTTTTCGCTCTGCTGCTGCAAGCCATACTTTCTGTGATCCCATTCACAGATCATCACTTTTCTAGCACTAAGGTTTGGAGCCTTCATAGCAGCTGAAAGGCTGTTTCAGTCCTTCCTTCCCCTGTTTAAGCCTAGTCAACGTGTTCATGGGCAGTTTATGTCTCTTCTACCCTTTGGAAATGTTGGAGAAATGCTGCAAAACTTGTGAGTTGAAAAAAAGGGCTAAACGTTGACTTTCATCAACTTCATCTTCAACCACAGTGAGCTCCCAGGTGTGGCCCTGCCTCTCCTCTGCAAGTTCAAACCTTATCCCTATGGCAGGCAGCTGCTGCGGCAGGACTGAAGAGGTGTTTTCTCCCTTACGCCGAGATCTGAGCTCGCTTGCAGCCGTGTAGCTGAAGAGCGTATTTGCGCAGCAGAATAGCTGGTAGCTATTGTGGTAGAAATGGGCTCTGTAGTCTGCTCAGCCTTACAGGTAAGTACCTGCCTGCTTAACAAGCTGTTGTTTTGGAGCAATTTTTGGGATCATCTTGTATTACAGTAGTCCAGGTTTAAAAGCTTTGATGTTTCTGTGATAGAAACTTCTGCTCAAGACAGATTTTTTCCCTCTGTTATTATTCTAAAAGTGCACAAAGAAGTCCTAAAAGGTTTGCTTAAATGTTTTGACCTGTAAGGTAGTTTTATGATAGCCTCATTCATGCCTGCTAGAGGACTAATGAAGTGGATTGGGAGCTTTTTCTACCACTTGCTGAAGAGGGAAGGTCATACATTTTTTAAGAAAGCTTCTCTCTCAACTGCTGGGAGTTCAATGTGTATAAACAAAGAGCTGGGCACAGCTGGGTTCACCTGCGTGATTGCTGTGCTAGTGGTATGGACTCCACGGATTGGGAGCTTTTTCTACCACTTGCTGAAGAGGGAAGGTCATACATTTTTTAAGAAAGCTTCTCTCTCAACTGCTGGGAGTTCAATGTGTATAAACAAAGAGCTGGGCACAGCTGGGTTCACCTGCATGATTGCTGTGCTAGTGGTAGTGGTACTCCACAGGCTCTGCCGCTACAGGGCACGGGTGGTTGGCTTTCCCCAAGGCCTCGGTGCTCACATCAAGTAAGCCAGAAAGAAGCATGCCTGAAAGCCTGAGCTGGAAGAGAAAAGAAAGAGAGAGAGAACCTGAATTTCTGAGCTAAAGTTTAAAGAAAATACATAAACAGCTTTCCTATCTTTTAGGAGATGAGAGAAGCGGTCAGGCAGGTAGAGTGGATTTTTTGTTATGGTTCTCTTTAAGGCCTTAAAGGAGTTGAATAAAAGGCACAATCCCATATCTTTCTTTCTTTTCTAAGCATACTGAATATAATAAGTGGTCTTATCTGATTAAAGAAGCAAAATCCTGACAGAAGGGGAAAAGATGTATCATTTTCTGAGGGAATGTTTCCTGCTGGTTTTTGTAGCCCCAGTACCAGGCTGTAAGCCTTCAGACATGATAAACCCTGTGACCTCCTCATGGGAATTAAAGGTGGTTTGAGATTTTTTCTTTTCTTTTTTTTCCTTACTGCTCCAAGTGATATGAAGCTTGGCTGGAGACATTAAAGGACGTTAAATTACTTGGTTTCCAGAGTTCACTTTCCTTCTTAGAAGGACTGCTTTTCCTTTTTTTCAGTTTGATAATTTGTTGCTGCTGTCTGGAGAAAGGTCAGGCTTGTTCACATGGTGCAGCATTTCTCTTAGACTTCTGGGTATTTTGTTAGATGGGAAAGAGCTCAGTGCTGTCACCCTCTATGCTGTACAGGTTCTGTCTTGCACTGAATATTGGAAAAACTTCTCATAGTTGCATTAATAGGATTGAAGTCCATTTGTAGAAGAAAATTGCTCTGTAAAGTGTTTGCAGAGGTGATTGCTGTATCAAATAGAGATGACATCTTAATTGCTGGGTGCGGACAAATCCTCTTCCTCTAGAGTAAAGGCAGCCCCTGCTGAGTCAGCATTCGTAGCCTTCCTGTCCTGGCCTGAACACAACGGCCTGAACTTCTCTCTCTAATATACTTATCAATTATACGTATGATACTGGCCAAGCTAAAGCATGAGCTCTTTCCAGGTGGAGGGAGCAGTGTGATAGCTAGGGTCCTTTCCTTCTAACACTGAACAAGGAATTGTATCAGGAGAAGGAAAACTGTGGTACCCCCAAACTCCCTGCAGCACTGTAGTACCAGAACTTTCCTGGCTTTTTTCTAGCTGTCCATCTTTACACTTCTTCATAACTCATATCTGCGAGGCAGGCTTTTTGACGTATCTTCAGCGTGCCCCATCCATGGCCACACTGGTTACAGCACGGGTCTTCTTGGAGCACGGTGGGGGTTTTCCACAAGCTCTTGCATCACCCCAGCAAAGCCCTGACAGCTTGCTCTCTCACCCAACTTGTCCATGCAGTGCAGCAGCCCATCACTCTGTGAAGCAGCTCTGCGTGAGGAGCGCTGCCTCCTGCGAAGCCCCAGTGTCCATAGCCGCCTTGCTGGCTCCCCTTATGGGGGTATGCTGTTAGCTCTACAGCTAGCTGTAGTTTAGAAAGGCAGAGAGAGCAGGGTTATTTCTCAAGAGAGCTTGAGGAAGAGGCAGAGACATGAACGACTGCTCCATATACGTTCCCATAAGGACCTTGGTCAGGAGCTTACACCCACGTCTGGGGAGGAAGCACATCCTGGGCCAGAAATGGATGAGCACTTTGACCCCACCAGATCACTCTACGTCTGTGATACCAAGCCATGGTATCAACCAAACCATTCTGGACATAATCATCAATGAAAGCCTCTGTGGCCTTACATCTTCCAAACCATCCTCAGCCGGTTGCCGTTTGCAACATCCCGAATGCCAGCACTGCCCGCCCGAATGCCAGCACTGCCCGTGGGAGGCCCAGTGTGCCCAGCTGCATGCAGGCCAGGGATACGACACAGGTCTCCCACCACCATCTCCCCAGGTCCTGCAATTACTGTGCTCGGAAGGACGTCATCTGTTTTACCCCATGGTCCCGCTGATCAGCGCAGGCTGCTCCCCTACTCCAGTTGCCTTAGTGCCCACCTCCACAGTAGCTCAGGTGCACCCCAAATGACTGTCAGGTATTTGTTCAAGCAAGCTATAAGGTGGCTGAAGGCCAGCTGATGCTGCTGATAGGGCCAGCTAGCTGGGCAGTGCTGACAGGATTGCCGTGGCTTGCTGTCCACTTTCCAGCCTGGGTCAGCACTGCGGGAGGCCTTGTCAGTGCCATGGCTCTGGGGAGATCACACAGGCCAGAAAGGGTTTTCCCCAACCTGACACCAATTTGCAGCATAGATTAATCCTAGGAGATGTGACCCTATGAGGGAAGAGCTGGATAAACATGTGCCTCTTCTCCTGTCCCTCCATCTTGCCTCCAGATACCACATCGCTTCTTACAGCCATGCCACTTGTTTGGTCTAGGGTATATTGACCCTTTCTTCCACCTCCTTCAGACAATGTCCCCCATCCTCCTCCCTTTCCCACCTCAGCAGCCTGTGTTTGCTCCTGCTCTAACAACTTGCATTGGTCCATTCCTGCCAGCCAAGCTGGCAGAGACCCCTGCCCCGTGCATCAGTAAATCCTCCTGGCTTTTTCCTGGAGTCTCTGGCACTTAGCTGCAATGAAAGGGGCTTTTGCCACCTTCCTTCCCCCAATACTCAAGGAAAAACGCTTCCCCCTGTGTGACCTCCAGCACTCAGGGACATGCTCCCTTGCAAATCCAGAAATCCTGCCACACACACATGCAAACACACGTGCCATGCCCCTGCACAGCCACCCTCGGCTCACTGTCCTCCCCCTCCATACGAGCCTCAGGGCTTGCCACAGGGGTCTGTCCTCGAGTCCACCCATGTCACTGCTCCTGCTCACGGCTGCCGTGGTGGATGGGTCACCTCTCACCGGTGTGCCCTGGCTCCTTCAGTCCCACTTTCTCCAGGATTGCTGGAACAGGGTTTCCAGTGACTTTGGATGAATACTGGTATTTCTTACATGATTCAATCACATCAAGAAAATACTTGAGCTTCTGAAACACGATTGAGAGGTACATTTCATCTCACCAGCCCAAGTAACTAAAAAGTACATTGGGTTATTCTCCTACATTAATGAGCTTAATTTAAACTTCTGCTATTTTAAAGGTATGTATTTTAGGTTCTCTGTTTCTTTTCTAGTTTTGGAGTCCTTTCAGTGCAATCAGGATGACTCAGAACTACCATTTCAAAAATGAAAGTTGGGCTTCAAATGATATCACTATACCCAGGCGATGGGCTGAGAACAGAAAAAGAAAAAAAACAAAACCAAAACCCACAACGCAAAACTCATTATAAGATCCTGAGCTGTCAACATCAAATACTTCAAGCTAATTAGAAGGCCAGACATGTCTAGCCCAAATGGATATTTGATTTACTGCGTACCATCACAAATATATACTCATGGGTTGTTTAATCACTGCCTCTGAAGCAAAGTAGAGACAGTAGTAACTGCAGGGAGGCATACTGCATGCTGGGGATGGGGATGGGGATGGGATAGGGATGGGGATGTGGATGGGGATGGGCACCCCTTTCTCTTTGTTGACTTTCAATAGAGAAGCCACCGGGAGCACAATGGGAGTCGGGAAATCTTGTCCCCATCATCTTTCACTGGCACTTCTCACACGTTTAGTAACCAAATGATGATATAGCTGAGCTCTTTGCAGCACTCCTGTGCTAAAGCATTTTGGGTGGGCCTTGGTGCTGGGTGTAGCCTGTGCGTAGGGACAAGGAATGGCGGTCACGCTGGAGTTCCCTTGCACGGAGCATCTGCCCGGACTTACTCCTCATGGTGGGATGACACAGTTTGCAAGCAGCAATGGAAAAAGTCACCACACAAGAAACACAGTGCTCTGGCATTCATATCTGCTTGGTTTTAATCCCAGTTCTGTCTACTGCCCCTTCTTCAAGTCCACAACGAGCAGGGAGATGCTCTGGGGTAGGTGAGGCATTTCTGCATCAGAAAGAGGCTGGAGGCATGGGCAGGGGCTGGGCATGCTGTGTGGGAGAGGGCTTCAGATCAGGGACAGGGGCTAAACGAAGTAGGAAGGTTTTCCACCCCCCAAGATGGTTAAGTGAGAAATTAAACCCCCATGTGAGCTGAGGAAGAGTGGAGTGATGCTGGGCTGGGACAGGACTGGGAAGTCACCAGTTGTGCCCCAGCCCTGAGCGAGGCCCCCTTTCCCCCCCAGGGAAACGCAGGCAAGGGATGGGGAACGGACAGGCAATTTGGGCATTGGATCTGTGCGGCACCAGCCCTCTGTCTCTGGCAGTTGTGTCTTGGGGGGAAGCAGACGGGACCCCCCCGGCCCGAGAGGGCAGTGGGAGAGCCGGGGGGGGAAGCAGTGGGAGGGGAGAGGCTCCAGGGAGATCCGTGGGAGGAAGGCAAGCCCCAGCGAAGCACTGTTTTCAGTCCCTACTGTCAGGCAGGAACTGTTCAGGGACAATATATTTCCCCATCGTGACAGCTCTGGCAGACGGTGCAAGCGTGGCTGGTCCAAAGCCCTGCTCAGGGGCTCGCTTCCTAATTAGGAAGAGAATTTAGGAAGAGTTCCTGAATTTTTGTTGCTGTTTACCAACACCCTGGTGGCCACCTTGCTAGCGCAAAGCAGTTCTGCAACCTGGAGACCTTTGTTAAGAACTTGCCAGAGGAAGGCTGATGGAGAAAGTATTCACGGTACAAATGGTCACACAAAGACTCTCTTTGCACACAAAGGGATGCACAGGCTCGGAGCTGACAAAGGAGACAAACGAGCAATGATTTTTGAAGATGTATTTAAAGCAGAATAATGAACCTTAGAGAGGAAGGAGCCACTCTCAGAGTGTAGGAACGGGAGAGACTCAAGCAAATTAGGAGGCAAATGTAAGTAAAATACAGTTCTTTTAAGGAAGGTGCTTTATACACAACCAATAATTAACTCGTGGAACTTACTGCCCCAGCTGCTATTATTGAGGTCAGCAAAGAAATAAGATTTTAAAAGGTCCATGAATAATAAAAAACACCAAGTGTTGCACTCAGTAGAATAACAAATTACAAGGGATATAAATCACCATGCTTCAGATCATAAATAACAATAAATTGCCCAGTGATTAGAAGGCAACTTTTGCTAGGGGCGGGTTCCTTAGTAATTGCTCATTTTAGCACTTCTTGCCCTTTTTTTCTCTGAGCGTGTGGTGCTGGCCACTGCCTTAACAAGAGAAATGGGTTTAGATGGCAAGCAGGCATTTTCTGTGCACGGTGTATTGTAGTGAAGAAATTCAGCTTCTTCTCCGAGATAAGAACTATTTAAGAGGGAGTTTCCCTTACAGAAACGCTACAGTAGCAGCTGAAAACCTGCAGTGTGCTATTGTAATGTTGGGAAAAAGCTGAAAATAAATTAATTTTGTATTATTTTAGTATTTTTACCCTTCCAAGGTCAGTTCCTAGTTTTTGCCATAATTTTGTTTGTTTATTTGTTTTGTGCTTTTTAAAGTAAGCCATAAAACAATTTCAAGATAAACACTGTGCTTAGACTATTGTATTTTTGTGGCACTTACTTTTGGCGGCTCTGTCAGACAAACTGATTTATACATTGTATAAATGCGTGTTGCTTCAGTTGACACACCAGAAAGCCTAGGCTCGAGCTATTTAGACTCCAGCTCCTTGCTAATAGAGATTAATACAGTTCTCTGAGTTAACATTTAATTTCTGGGCTGCCAAAAATAAAGTAATTTGAAGCAGCTAAGAGACAGTCGTGGAGCTGAGCTGGGTACAAATTGAATCAAGGCTTTCAGAGCTCCTCTCGCTGAAGCGTTGCTCCCTGGCTTGCTTCCTAGCAGGATGCAGGGCGATGTTACTGGCACAGGCGCTCTACAAAGACGTTTTGTGCTGTATCCCCATCCTGAGGTTTTCCATATGCTTTCTCCATACTCAGTAATTAAGCGGGGCTCAGGTGGCACCACCCAGCTGCCCTTGGGACGAGGAACGTGTGCCTGGGTCAGAGCTTTTGTAGCTTAGGTCTGTCTGTATAATGGGTCAGACTGGACCAGTGAATATTCTGGTGCCGCTCAGCTCGGCAGGGCATCTCTGGGTATTTTACACTTTCAGCACGCATAGACCACAGTCCTTCATATTAACAGGTTTTTTCCTATAACGATCCATTACTGCCTTCATCTTACTTTGAAGAAAAGATTCTGTTTGAGCGGCAATTGCATTACTTTTCTGTCTCTCCTCCAGCACCCCCTGAAACACAGCACTTCACCCTTCCGAGTATCTCTAACCCTTCCCTCAAGCTCAGCTTGCCACCAGAGCGGGGCACGGATGGCTGAAACCAAACTTGGTCATCTCCCCTTCACTGGGCAGCCAAATTGTTGGTATGGTGAAAAACAGACCTCTGCGTGACACCAAAGCTGCTCCTAAACTGCATCTGCTCGTTCTCTCCATGGGAAAGCATGATCAGTCCTGCCTCAGAGAGAGAAACTAATAATACAGTCTCCACTGTTTTGAACCAGCTGCTTTCCTAAAATTAAATGCATTGGAGTGCCTGGCGTTTCTTCTGAGGAAGTGTTTATAAATGTTAGGCAAGGACTTTACACCACCGGTTATCATTTTGCAGGATGTGCTAATAAGGCAATGCTCAATAGAGCACATATAACACTCATACTGCATGAGCAAAACTGGTGGCAATATTCATCTCCTCAGAGGGAAAAAGTGAACGACCTGGTGGGTTTAGATTCAGATAGCAAAGAAACTAGAAAAGATGTACTTACACTAAAGGCAGCCTGCATCTTAACATGTACTGAGGACACGTTTTTCAGTTTTTCCATAGTATTTTTTCATACCTGCCCTATTTTTCATACACAACATACACACATATTCACTGTTTAGAAAGGTGGGATAGTCACGATATTTTAATGGCTTCTTGCAATCCAGGCCAGTGCGGTACAGTAGTCTCTTAGCACAGCTCTGGCCAAAGTCAGCAGCTGGCTCCTGAGGTCTCGGTGGGAAGGGGTTGCACAGGGGAATGGCTGCGCTCATGCACGGTGACCTCCCGGTGCCACCTTATGAATGGACAGTGTGTGGCCACGTAGTATTTACCTGTGAACACAAATGTTTAGCAAGAGGCTTTGGTTTGTTTTACATAACGTTTCTGTCTCACCACAGGGCACTTATCAGCATTTACCTGATTATTCGGTGTCAAATAATGGTGTCAAATGGTTCTGCTAACTTTATTCAGCTGGGTTCTTCTCAGGGAAGGACGGCTGTTCCCATCCACTGAGTCCTTGACAGAGCAGTTAAGCCAGTATGATCCAGCCTTTTTTCTGGGCCTCCAGATAGTGAGAAAGTAGATGAAAAATAATAAAGCCTTGAGACCAAAGGGACAAGACGATTATCGAGGTTAATGATGTCTTGGATTGAATCGACACAATTTCGGCAGATCACAGGAGGAATTTATGGTACTCGGGAATGAGACTCTGCACCCACACAGACAACTGGGCATTCCTCCCACGACTGTATTATCTGGCCTGCTGTGTGTAGCACTTAAATCCACTGCGGGTTTTCTGTGCCAGGAATCCCACGCGGGACCAAAAAGGCTTGTGGCGGTTGTTTCCCTGGCCCGCTCCTCCTCCTCCCAGATCCTCAGCTTTTGGTGGGGCTGGCGAAGCGTGCGGAGCCACGGTGTGCACGCGTGCCCACGTGTGCGAGCGTGCACGGGCACATGGGAGAAGGCGTGCATAGAGGGTACGGAGGTTCTGTCCCAAACGCTTCCCGGAGCCTCTTCCCTCCTCTGCCACTGCTTTTCACTGCAGCTCAAGAAAATCTGCCTTTTTGCTGTTGGCTGAAAGTTATTAGGAATATTGTAGCATTGACAATTACTGTGAAAAGAAACCCTTCCCATATGGCACTGCAAACTAACTTAAAGAACATATAGAGACAAAACACCATCCACAAATCAAGTAAAGGGGATGGTTTAAAATTATACAATTAAATACTTTTTTTTCTTTTTTTTCCCCTAACTGTTTTCAAACGGATTTTTCTCCATGACAGAGTTTTGTTGGAAAAAGACTATTGATTGCAGATTATGCAAAAATGCCTGTTTGTTTGTTTGTTTGCAGAAAGAACCTTGTTCCCCCCTAGAGGGGGGGAAACTGGCAAACCGCTCACAATGACTATTTGCTCATCCTCATTTAAGGCCTGTAATTGATACGCTAAATGACGTGATATGTTTCTATTCCCCTGGTGCTGTGATTAGATGACTGGATCTCTTTTAAACAGAAGAATAATGAAATAATGACTAGTGAATAATAAATCCTTGTTTGCATGCTAATACTCTGTTGCATATCAGGTGTGGTATAAAAAGTGGCTATTCCCCAAACAATTTGCTCAAACAAAACCCTTGTTCTGAATTTAAACACTGTTTCTGCCATATCCAGTCATCTGTAGCCAGAGGCTTCGCAGAGAAAGTGTGTTTCAAGGAATGATTTAAATGAAAATGGGCGTCTGCTTGGATCATAAAAGAGGGAAGGAGTTCCAAGAATGAGAAACAGCACGGAAAAAGGGCCAAAATCATAAAATGTAAATTTGTGTTCACTACTTTTCAGACAAAAGGAACTGCTTATCCTCTGCTCGCTGGGAAGCGTGTCCCCGGCTCTGGGAGAAGGGGAGGTTGTGAGTTTGATGGGAAGACGATCGATATCGTAAAGGGGGAGCTCCAACCCGAGCACGTACTGCCTCTTCACCCCTGGATTCAGCGCTGCGCCTGAAGCCCCGTGCTGCTGGCAGGCCAAGGAAAGGCTCCAGTGCAAGCCCAAGGGCCTTTGCTTCTTGAGCAGGACGCGAATTCTGCACCAGTGTGGCCTGTGAGGATTTCACTGCCGACATTATGATAGAGATTAAGGAGGAGCATGACTTCTTAAAAGTGTTACAGAATATGTACACATGCACGAGCACCACGCATGTAGGTAGCAGATATGATGTGCCCACGGAATGTGGGTGCACGTGTGTGCGCGTGTGTGTATAAAGCATCAGATTGACAATTGAAGTTGGTTTCTAAGAAACAGTTTGTTTCTAACACAGTTTGGTGATGTGATAAGCCTGACTGTTTGCTGAGGCTGAAGAGTTAAAATTGTCGCATGCTGTGCAAAGGATTTTTATATCATTATATTAATCTTAAATTAATTTTAATAACTTTATTAGATTTACTGAGGTATCTGCTTTGTTTGCTTGATTGGATTACCCATTATGAGGACTAGATTCCCCTCAAACATGGTGATACACACGTTGCTATAGCTACCCCGGTTCTGGCTATTTTTTCTGTAAAGCAGGAGTTCTGAACAGCCTTCCTGTTCCAGCATCTGAAACGGTTTGCCCATAATTTTTGTATTCACGTGTATCTTGCATTTAAGACTTCAGGAGTTGTGTTTCATTCGCCTCTTGAGAAATAGTAAGGACCTTCATCTGAGGACATTTAAACTTCACTTAGGTACAGGAGGTGACAAAAGGTGTTTGAAGAATACCTTTGAAATTAAGAATTCACTGAAGGGACAGTGAGGAAACCCTGGGGAAGGAGAAGTAAAAGCCCTCCTCTGCAAGAAATAACTAGCAGAAAAGTAAAGAGGAAAAGCCAAAACCTGAAATGCAACAGAGGTGTAAAAGCTCAGCAGTCGGGCAATTATCTAAAAGGTGCCATCCACTAGGAAATCCTAGAGATGGGGGAAAACATGTACAGCTTTTTGTGTGTGCTCTCCCGCTGGTGGAGGACATCACTGGAACTTGCTCCCTACCAGGACCAGGGGAGAAATCTGACCTGAGGTTCAATTTCTCCATGCAAAGCTTCACCAGAAAGACTCCTCTGGAGATGTTCTCTGAATCCCAAGAGTACATTTAATACTGTCTATCCAGAGTGGTCCAGGTGCACACTGCAGTCCACCAACAACCCTCTGACACTTGTGCTCAGATGTGACTCTAAGGGAGAATGGAGGGGCGTGCAGGCAGGTGGGTGAGGGAAGGCGTGAGGAAGGTGTTTTGTGACTATCGTACAGACAGGACAGATGAAATTTTACTGCCTTGGCAACCACCATCTATCCCATCTGCCCTTGTGGCCACAAATCACACCTAAGCAATCCTTCTTACGGGGCCCCTGGTGTTGCTTCACCTAGAAGCAAACACAAGTTATAGCTCGGAGTTTCTTATGCAATGTGGATACCAACAGGCTGACTGAGAAATATTGTAGAGTCAGTGGCACAAATGGGGGTCAGGGGGTACACCAGACTTTCCCTATTTGTGCTTGACAAGCTGCGTAGACACAGCCTAGAATTATCACCATCCTCTACTCCATCGACATCTCTGGTATTTCCTCCAGGCCCTGCAACTGGCAGCACTGGATTCTTATTTTACCTGGCATCTGTTGTTTCCTTCAGACCAAATGGTAGCCAGTGTGTCTCATACACTTTAATATCATGTTAGCAAAGCCCCAAAATATGTTCGAACACTGGGAATGTGGTTTCCTAAGGTTACACGTTGTCAACTATTTTAAAGTGCAATTCAAGGTTTTTGAGTGAGGTAAACACAATAGGGGGGAGAAGAAGTTTCCACCCGAGTAGGATTTTTTAGCTTTCAGTCTGCCTGAAAACCCTTGAAGTTGGTTCAACAAATAGGGAAGAAATAGTTGGCTCTGTGAGGCATGCCCTACCCCCTTGCAGTGACCAACCACCTCACCTCAACTAGCCCCAACTGTTTGGACTGAAGAACTGACATTTAACCTTGATTTCACATTTCGTGGAATGCCAAGTCCAAAGGCTTTTATTATTCAACAGTTCGTCTAAGCAGAAGGGTGTGACTCTTTGCAGAAACTGAGATTTCAGACTTGATGAGTATTAAGTTACACCCTTATCGCACATTGAATTACTTTATGGTTTCTAACAGCACAGGGTAGACTGCTCAGGATGTGCAGTAAAATCTCACCATCCATCAGCAAATACTATAAATGTGACCTTATGTTCCTCGAATGAGCTGTAGATGCAGTTCACATTTCCCTGACCTCATCTGCCTCTCCTGAGACCTCTCCCAGCTCCCTAAGGGCACCCTTTCCAAGAAGTAGGCAGGTCCCTTTACTTCTTTCTCGGTTACGAGCTAAGATCTCCTTACTTCCATCTCCAGGCTATACCTTCATGCCAGCTGAGCATGATGCTTGCCCTTTACATGCTGTGGGACCACCGCCTGGAATTCAGCTCACGCTTTGGATAGGCATAACTCGAATAGCCCCCTTCTCTGGAGAGCCCAGTTACACTTTGGGGTCAGGCTCTTTGCATGCCAGCTTTTGCAAGTGACAGTTTCCTCTCTTCGCTCTTCCAGGAATCAGGCCGGTAGCAGATTTCTGTCTTTCGATTGCTCTCCTCTAAGCTTTGGCAAACAACCCTGCCACGGGGCTGAGATGCACGGACTGAGGAGTCGCCTTGAAGCTGTAAATCTGTTTGAGGGGATGCTGCTTAATTAGGGCACTGTTTTTATCTTTCCTGCACCTTTTTTTAGCACTCATGATCTAATGTTAATCATTCAGATAAGGATACTCTGCCACACCGGTACACTGAGGTTATATGATATGCAGCTAAATAATACATATTAAAGGTCAAACTTTGCGCTAAGAAGCTAATGATCAAGTAATCCACGTCAAGGACACCTTGACCCGGTAACCTTAATAGAGACAGCTTCTCTTTTACCACGGGCGCGATGCAGAGGGCTGTGCTCATGTGCTAGTTCCTAATAATGTTAAAGTGGTGCTTTGCCCAGAGATCGCTATTTCTCTTTCATCTCCACCAGGCACAATCTTGGTCATCACCCGCCAGTCTACTTAGTCAAATGCCTTCTGGATATCAAGAATCAAATTATACAGAATATGCATCGAAAATCAGTATCCTGCCAAAATGTAGCAGAGACTGACTTCTGCAACCTCTTCTATACAGAGATATTTTCATCGATGTGTTTGAAAATCAATGGTAAGAAAGAAGTGGTGCCTTTCCCAGCCACTGATGGCCTTTTGTCTAGAAAGCTATTGCCTTCCCTTCTTTATCCATGATAATTTCACGTTCATTTCTCTCCCACTCTCCCCCACTGGCATCATTTCCTTTGAAACCAGCTGATCTTGCTGTTACCCTCTTTTTTTTTTTTTTCCTTGTACATGCAGCCTTATAGTACAGAGCACCTTACCCATCTTTTATGCTCAGGCAAGAATCCTTGAATAAGAAAGGATTAAAAACCCTGACCTTCTGTTTCTTGAGCTCCATGGATTTAAATCTGTTTATACTAGTGCGGTCTTTAGCACAATATATCTGCTACTTGTTCAAAGACTTTGCTCATCTCAGTCCTCACTTTGTAATCTGTATTTTGAGAACTAGCACTTTGCCACTATCAATAAACTTTGCTTAAATAGGGAAATATGATTTATTTTGGACTTCAACAGTATGGGATATTCAGCACTAAACTGTTTAAGAGCGAATTTGTTTACCTTAAGTTTTAACAACAAAGAAAGATATTCTTCATATTTTCTTAAAGTAGCCCATTGTGCAATTCATATAACTGAATAATAACATTTAATTACACTGGGATACACTGAACTCCCAGCACACTTGTTTAATCAAAAGTAAATGTTGTATCTGCAGAAGTTTTTTAGCAGTGTGTTATGACTACAGAATGTCATATAATATGTTATTAAACACAATTGAGAAAGTAATATAAAAACATCTGTTCTGTAGAACAATGATATTTTAACACAAATATCTTTCCATATTACCAGGCTGCTACAGAAAATGAAAAACTATAATAAGTATGACTGAATTATCTAATGTTTTATCTCCTTCTATTTTCAAATTTGGCTTTGGCATCTTTCAACTTTCAACTACTGACTGCTCAGCATGGTATTTAAGTTACCCAAAGACATATTATATAATTTATTTATATCATTGGTTCCAGCAATATGCTGCGTGTTGTTTGAAGCACAGTGATAAAAACAGCACTCGCCGCAAATTATTTACAGTCTAGATAGAGGCACGGTCCAATTCCCTCACAGCTTAAAATCTCAAGATACAAACAGCCTTTAAAAATGTTAAGGATCGCAGTGGTTTCCAGAAATTTCACTCAGTACTAGCAAGCTGACTGTGCGCCTTTTGCCCAAAGTCTCTATGGTGGACAGCAGTGTTACATGGGGTTACCTTCCACTCTGTATATTGACTTCTTCAGGCACCCTCAGTCTCTTGCTGACGGGCTCCAGAACTGGACAAAGGTGATTTTGATTGTAATCCACCTCGTGTCTGGTTCTTGCACGCTGGAGTACAGGAGTTTGCCTGCTCAGGAGAGAGGCGAGGGACCTCCTCCGCTCCTTACATCAGCGAGGAAAAACCTGTGTAAACCGTGAGGGGAAGGGATGGTCCCTGCCTCAGAAAAGGAGTCTTCCGATAAGCACTGCGAATCATATAAAACACAGTAACATGGCGGTCGTTAATTAAACCATTATGCAAAAAGGGGTTGCTTCAGCAATTTACTTGCATCGGGCATTTCTAAAATATATGCTGTCCCACCCAGATTTTTCATGAGCTGCCATCTCAGGACATGTCTCTATTACCAGCTGTGCAGGGGAGATAGCATTTGTCATGCGGCGAATCAGAAGCAGATGAGACAGAGACGATTCCTGCAAGGCAGCTTAAACAGGTTACGGTACCTCACGCTACACCACGAGCAAGCCTAATCGCAAGCAGAGCTTTGCATGAAGCAAAGCTTCAGGATCGCTGCTGCTTTATTCTTAGATGAACCATGCATCAGCCAGCACTCACCAGCTATCTCTCTCTCTCCGAACAATGTTTAATTTGTTGAATTGTTTCATATATCACAACCACAAGGGTGCTTTAAAGCTTGAAATGTATTATGTCACTAAGAAATGCATGCTCAGAGAGGGCGAACTCTCCTGCTGTTGCTGTCATCACTATGGTCGTTAAATAAGATGGTCAGAGTTTTAATTGTTTCCCTAATCATTGCATCATATCTTGTTTGGGTTAGAGCAAAATGCTTTACGGGCTAGTTGCCATTCCAAAAAGTGTCAGAAATTAATCATTTGCTGTCTCACCGTGGTCTGGGGACACTGACCCTAAGGAAAACAAACCACAAATCACCTCTCCATCAACACGCGAGGCTGCTGAGCTGTACGGTTCTCATTGCCCGTGTGCTCGTAGGAGAAGTGGGCCTGACACCACTGGCATTACTAGGGGAGTCCTCCACCTTGGAAAGACCCGTAAGCACACAACCCCAACATCTGCCCCTTGTCCTCTGCCCACCAGGGACTGAGGGCATGACAGAAAGAGGACCCAAAGAAAAGGCTAGTTTTCTTGAGGGCACTGCCTGAAAGCTGAAGATGAGACCATATTGTTTTCAGATGGTAGCTTTCCAGAGGCATGGGTTTTATCTGCCCAACTGCCTCAAAACGAGTCACTCTAAATCAGTCCCCTGGAATCCAGGCAATGTAAGCCTTTCCTGTCCCCAGCACATGCCAGCATTCACAGCTGCTGAGATGTGGGCATACTCCTGCATCCCAAAAATAAATCGTGACCATAGCCGATATACCCAGCCCTGCACCCGTGGCTGCAACTGTCTTAGAGGCCAGCTGTGGAGAACGCGAGGCACTTAGACGACTAGGAAATGCTGGCTATAGAAGGGAAGAGAACACAGCAAAATGCTTTTCATAACTTGTGAGTTGAGAAGCCAGGGAGACAATAGATACAAGTTAAGACAGAGCAAGAACTGAGGCGGACAGAATAAAAGGGTTTTGGAGGGCAGAAAGCACTGATGCATTGAGCTATCTCCAAACCGTTGCCCATGTCTTATCTGGGTGGCTTTGATGGGGCTGCACTGAATTACGCCACCTGGAGGCTCTGACTTACGGGGTCAGGTTGGCTGAGAAGGTTTGTGCGATAATCTCTTAGTCCTTACAAGAGCCGAGAGAAGAATGGGAGAGTGGCACCTTGCTATAGCCAGGCAAAGTGCCAGGTAATGGCACTGGAGTGTCTTATCACCTCTAATGTGGACGGTCTAGTGACTTCGATTGCTGAGTCATTGGAACTTAGGAAAAACAAAAAAGCGGCGAACAGTGATTTCAAATTATTTCAAACTATGAATGTGGTAAGAACTGCCTTGACTCTTGAAGAACATTTCAACTGCAGGAAAAAGAAATCATGCCCACAGCTCAGTATTCAGCCCTTTCTGTCCTTCTGATCCCAAGAGGTGGGATGACTGCCAGACTCCCATTTTATACTGGTAAGGGCTAAAGCTGCTCAGCACCTTGCAGAGGCAGCTCCTGTGGCTATTTATGAGGAACATTTGCATGTAGTGATGATCTTAACCACTAACTGAAAGAACGCTGCAGTCTGCCATAGTCCCAAATGCATCAGATAAAAATGGTAGTAAAAGAAGATGATTTGCTGGGACTGACTGTGTTTAAATACTCGGTTCTCCAACAGGAAGGAAATCTGCATAAAATACAGCTTATAAAAAAATAATATATCCTACAAGAATAACCTAGACACCTTTTGTAAAAGACAAATGGTTTAATTAGAAACAGATGCTGCTCAGTGTACATCCTCCTATCTTTACTACTGTGATTCTTGGAGCTGAGGGTTTGTGGTTATTATTTTTAATTTTCATTTTGGGTGGAAGATAACTGTTCGGAGAGGAAACAAAAGAAGTGAGGTCAGGGAATTTAAGAGAAGACATCACACAGCGGCTTCCCTCCTCCTCCCAGCCACGCAATAAATTAAGTAATAGCTCCTCTAAACTCAGTGTTCACCTTTCAGAGCTGGGGATGAGAGTTACATGGGCAAGACCACAGGAAACTCTGTCTCCCTATACAGTAAAGAAAATGACAGGGCAGGTTGCAAAATGTTGACACAGGCAGTACCTTGCTGCTCAGAAAAAAAAGACATGGCCAAAATGTGCTGGACAGAGATCATCGACGGGACGATTAGTCAGTTGATGAACTGCCTGAAATCTAAAGGTTGTGTTCGATGCTGTGCCCCCTTTCACATGTGCCCTGTTGTCTGACTCCTCCCAGACCCGTTGTCTAACCACATAAAGTACTGGTTGTTTTTTTTCCCCCACACCTCGACTGTATAATGGGCAGCCAGTAAAAACTTCCTGAGAAAATAAACCAAATCTCCATTTCCAAATGGTGTAAGAACGTTTAAGCATAACAGAGGATCGTGAGAGAAGAATTTAATTTCACTGCATATGCTTAAATCCATAGCCTGTTTAAAACATGATTTTTAACCACAAAAGTAAACTTTAAAATATTTTTAAGTGGGAAGCCCCACATCCTAGTATTCTATGCACCAAAGGGCTGTGTCACTTGAGATGTGATGTGTAGAGTTATTTATACATTTGGAAATCAAGTATAGATCAGGAAAAATGGAGCCATTCAAATTAACAGCAGCATCTGCCTATTTTTCCTGGGTATAAGTGACTATATTAGCACTGTGTGCTGTGAAGAAATTGGTCAGTTCACTGCTGCTCAAAGACTACAGCACCTTGTCTTATGTTTGGTATTGTCAATAACTTCGAGTTCACCCTTTCTGTACCTCAATTTGCCTACTAGAAAATCTGAAATAATTATACACAATTACTGCATACATTCAAGCAGTGGTAGAACTGTGATACTTAATAATATTTAGGGAAAGGCAATATGCAAAAACCCCAGGGTCCAGCCATGCTGGCACTCCGCAGAGGATTTTATTTCATCCCTGTTGTCATTTACTCAGTCCACTTTCTGCCTTATCTGCCAGTCTCATACCTCTGCCAGCGCACGGCACCTCTCCCCTGCCAGCCCCAGATGGAGTCTGGGTGTACAGACTCGGCCACCCCTTTGCGTGCACGACGGCCACCCGTTGAGGTGCTGAGACCTGGCTGCCTCCTTTCCTTGCCGCAACCACCCACAAGGATTCCTCAAAATAATAAGATAATTACACTGAGAAGGAAAACTCTGGCAGAGCTGCTACCATTTTACTATCCCCTAATAAAAGGACCATTCGGTGGTCAGCCACGTTGCCCCTCCCAGTGTACCATTCGGTGGTCAGCCACGTTGCCCCTCTAGGGGACTAGGTCAGTCCCCATCAGACCTAGCTTGTCTCTTTCTGTAGGCCCTGTTTTAGACAGGACCAGGTGAGCTTGCTGAGGTTTGGCTACTCATTTGGTTTTTCACTGGAAGTTTAAGAGTCTTGGACTCATCATGACCAGCATTGTAAGGGGCAGACAGGAACCAATTTGATGATAGAAAGGCTGACCACAAAAAAAAAAGCTGGCCTCTTGCACCTCTGGGTTTGCTTGGAGGATGCATAGCTTCTTTAGGCTCCTACTGACTTCACAAACAGGGCTTTTAAATGAGGTTCTTCCATGAGGGACCCGTTCACTGAAACACCTTAGCACCTGAGGATAACAAGTCAGGCTGATCAGCTCTATCTGACACAGAGAGACAGAAACAAGAGGGTAACGTTGCCCGTGCATAACATACTGTGCAGGCTGAAATGTAAGACAGCACAAAGCAGGAGGACATACTGTGAGTCGTATGTTCACATGTGACATAGGATTACATCACCGTAAACTGTTATTGCTTTCTTTTTTATAGTTCTGACAGATACAAAAATGAGTACACAGGACAACATGGGTCACTGAGTTTCTTTGCATTTGCACGGCATAGGTGTTCAGCTCTGAAATGTCCAAAGATTATCCATCTCCTCTTAGACCACCTGCAACACCCTAGAACAAGCGCAAAAGCCTTTTATTTAAAACCTAAAATAAAAGCTCAGGTCCTGCAAAAGGCAGAACAAAGACCCAGATCATGAGGTTGAATTTCTAGCACAGATGCTCATCTTGGCTTCATTTCAGGAGGCTCTGACTCTACCATGCAATTAGGCAAACTCTTACCCGTCACGTCCCAGCACTGGAGCGCTACTGACTTGTGTCAGACATAGATGATGCTCTGACCCTGCAGTCCAGCAGCCGCCTTTGAACTGAACAAAACTAAAGCATGTCACTTTTCTTGTTCTCCCTGCTGTAGTTCTAGGAAAGATAAATTTTGAAGTGGACAAGAGTAAATAGCACCACTTCATTCTTGCTCTAGATCTGGTAGCCGCTCTTTGCTTCTGTGCTAAGCAGCTGAAGTCTCATGGGATGGTTTCTGAGACACAGAAGCTGGGAGCTGAACACAGGAAACTGGACTGGCAGGCGGCTTGGGAGATTTTGTCCTTTCCTAAACTGGGACAACACTGGAGAATACAATAGACATCCTATTTCCCTTAGCAATAATCACGTTCCCATGTAGGGGCAAAACTATTCAGCCCTTCAGCATTCATACTTTATTCAGTCAGGAAACGTATTATTGCCTCATAAAATGGGACACCTGTCTCATTGTCCATTAAATATTAACAGCAGCACCATAGAAATGAACTGTAATAATTTTATTATCGTACTGTTCTGGGTAAATCTTATTGCAGTGTAGTGTGGATGTCAACAAACAGAAAGAAAGTATGAACACATGAATTTTACATGAAAATTGCAGACCGATGTGATTTAGACACAACTGCATTCTTCTGGTACAGGTAACAGTATTGAGTGCTCCTTCATCCTCCAGTGCTGCGCTATAGAAATGGTAATGCTTATCGCTTCTGAAGTATCTTTTTTATCAGTAGATATCAAAGCACTTGTCTAGGACTGCAAAACGCCTCTGCAGCGTGCGTCTTGTGGAGCAGAGGAAACCAAGGTACAGACGGCACCTGGAGCCGGTTGCATCAGCCGCAAGAAAAGCGGTGCAGAGATAGGCCCGGCACCCTGACACCCGCTCCCCGGCACCCTCTTTTATCCACTTAACGCTGCTTGCTATACAAGGGACAGCACGCCACGTCTACCGGCGACTTATATCCCACGCAATCTCATTAGCTCTGCTGCCTGGCTCCTGACCTTTGTCGGCGCAGTACACCAAACTGGGGCTCCGAGAACCTTGCTTAAAAAAGCCACGTACGTTGCGCTTCCTCACTTCAGCCCGGGCAGGAAGCGGCAGTACAGAAATACCACGCCAAAGGCTATTCCTGCCGCTTTCCAAGCCTGACCCTCACATCTCTGTTCCTTGTGGATAAAGCTCCAGAAGCCTCCGGATCGGGCTGGGAGTCTCCAGGTTTCTTGGGGGCGTTCCAGTCGGTCCCGGTTTTAGCTGAGCTGGGAAATCTGCAAGAATAGCTTTTGTCCTACCGCTGCTTTATTCCTGTTTCCCAGCCTCGCTGAAACCAAGGAGGCACAGGCAACATTTTTGGTATCGCAGATGAATAACATTTTCCTGGAACGAATAAAAAGGTCAAATTCGGTTCCCATCACAACTCCTGTGCATTTGTAGCTCATGGGCCCTTGCCTAGGTGCAGCCGCTTTATGCTCAAAAGCCAGCCTTTGCCTTTTCGCTCAATTTTAGTCCTTTATACAGTAATTTATTTAAAACTCCCAAGCAAATAAGTGGTCTGTGCTAATTTTGTGGAACCAAATCAGTAATTAATGCCATAGACATGAAAGACAGAAAACCACTAAGACTCAGTTTTGGGGTTTCTTCATGTTTCTCAAACAATTCCAGAAAGCAAAGCTTTCAGACTAGCATAGGGGGAGATATCCTGGGCCAGGTTAAACTGTCCTTAATGTGCTCTGCTCACTGCAGTGGTATCCAAATGGTGCAGTCTGGAATATGGTAAAAATTGAGCTGGGAAACGGTCACTTCAATTGAAATTTGTAAGTTCTTAAGCCTGTCAATAAAAGACAAGTTACCCCAAATACTTGGCAATGAAATCTTACCTATATAGGACCTTCATACACTCTCTTATATGCTATTTCCAAAAAAAAAAAAAATAAAAAAATTTAAAAAGGCACAACTTTTAGAAATAATTCAGAGAAGTCTTTATTTAATATTAGTTCTATTTTTCATGTGAATTAGCCTGTAATAAATTCAGACTTCTGTCATACTATGCATCTACTACACAGACCTTGAGGGGGAAAAGAAAAATTATGGTGAGTAAATTCTGGAAAGACAAAAGCTGCCTGCAGTAGGTTTTCCATACCTCATAACAGTCCTTAAAGGGAAGGAATATGTAACTGTCTAGTCTCTATTTCCTGCCTTGCTAAGGTTTATACCTGGGTATAGTCCCAGACTAAACAGTGTGTGGGAATTGGAGGGAAAGAGGGAATTCTACTGTTAAGGAAGGACATGTTTTGTAGAGATTTGGTGGGGGGAGTTAACAACACTTGGTGTTTGAAGCTGAGCAGGGACTTGTCAGAGTCAGTTCCAGGACAGACATTCAAGAGATTTTTGCAATTATAGGTGCCTGATAAATGCTGTTTGGGACTATCCCAGGAGCTGGCTGAATGATGAGGAGAAGATTTACAAATGTATGTGTGAATAAATATCCTTGCAGCTGCTTATAGGGTAGTAGCTTTTGTTACTTGAGCTGTTTGTAGCGTCACAGTATTTGTTCCTTTAAAATATTTATCTGATCTGAAATTGCAAGAGGTGGTTGGTTTACTGGCTTCTTTTTTTTTGCTAATTGCTCTTGAATGTTATCCTCTTAAACTTTTTCAGTCATCTAGTCCAGGTGCCACAATTATGCAGTATAACCCAGCACGATAAAGCCAGTAAATAACCAAAGCAAACAACCTGCAAAGTAACTATGGGCAGACATACTACTCACCCAAACCAGCTAGCAAATTTTTGCAACAAATGAAATTTACAGGCAAAAGTAGGAAAGATTTCATGACTGATGTACAGTCCAGAGAAAAGAGAGAATGTCACAGAAGTTTATGCAATGCTGGCTTCAATGTTCTTAGTAACGTTTCTTCCAATATATGTTATTTATACACTATTTATTGAACTTGGCCTTAAAGTAGAACAAGAACACATCAACTACATTCTGTACCTTACAGAATTTATATTCTGTCATTAAAAAACAGTATTAATGGATACTACAGTGTTTCAGATCATAAAGTTCAATTCTGGATTAATGAGGAGCATGTATCAATGTTATATTATACTTGAATAGACAAATTTTAAAGGATTTTCTTTCTGCACAAGATCAGTGTTACATTTAATGCCACAAAGGCCTCACAGACAGGTCAAAAATGAACTTCTTTAATTTCTGAAAAAGCTGTTGCTCAATAAGTTATTTATGCATAGTTAGGAAGACAAAAAATGGAGAATATGGATCTGAGTTCTATGTAACTGTTCTGTGGTTGAAAAATGTAAACAAATAAAAAAATAGAAGCAATAATCCCGTTCGGTTGTGTCTAATGGCAGATAATGTCGGTGATAAGTACTGTAATATGTTCTGCCTTCTTATCTGGAAAGACCACAAATAATGACTAACTACAGATAAAAATAACAATTCCCTTTGCAGACTCGCTTTTTCCCCTCCAACTATGTGTGGACTCTGTGAACAAGAGCCCTGTGATGATGATGACTTCTGAGTAACTTATGTGTTGTCTTGGAATAAATTTTTAATTTATGACTGTGTTGATTACCCTGGCTGAAGGGGAAAAAGCTCGGAGCTCCCAAACCCCCACCTCCTCTGCTTTTTCATCCTCCGACGTTTTATTTTCCCAGCAGTCCAGCTGTACTCTCCTCATACTGTATGTATTGCCAGGATTATCTTCAGCCATGTGAACTATAAACACGGCTTGCTGCAGCCCAGCGAACGGAGTGGCAGAGGGCCAAGAAGGAAAATCATCCTCTTCGTCTGAGAGGCGTCTGGAAAACAGACCCAGGAAGGGTCTTTCCCTCACTCTGCTGGAAGACCTCTGACACCAAAATGGCAAAGTAAAGCCCCAAAATAACACAGCGGTTGTTTCTAGGTGATGGGATACTGCCGGGTAATCATGACGACCACAAGGATTTCTTCTTCTTTTTTTTTTTTTAAAGTTATGAGGGAAAGAAAGACTTGGCCCCATTTCCCACCGGAGGTAGGCATGTTCTTCAGCAACGCATTTTCAGAGACCAAAAAGCAGAACTCGGGGCACTCAGTTTCCAATCGCTATGAATTTGGGTAACGCAGTTCCTCCATGTCTCAGGTTCCCCACATGTAAACATGGAAAGCAAATCCTCCCACTGGTTTGTAACGTGTCCTTTTAGCTGTAATGTCCAGTGCTGAGCTTACTGCTATGGAGAAGTATTTTATTTTACTGAAGTCTGTCTGAAGAGTAAGGATAAGGTCCACAAAGGATTGAAATCATCCCTGTGGAAAATGAACTCCCTTTAAAATTATTGGGTAGTAGAGGCCAAAGTGGGAATTAAGAACATAAAGAGTTCTCTGTATCTGTGCCTGTGGGGCTACTGATATAACAAGGCGTACCAGCGCTAGTCCCTAATTAAGAGACAATAGTTTTCTGCTTAATGGGCAGCACCAGATGGCATCAACGGAGGTGCCTCTTTTACCTTTATTTAGCCATTCTTCAAAAAATGCTTATTTCAGGCTGTGGTGAAATTCTCTTCCGAAGGGTATCACCTATAAACGTATGCTCCCTCCGCAAATTCCTCAAGTGCCTGGGAAGCGGCGTTCAGAATAGAGCAGTTTATCAACCTTAACGGGAGCTGTCTTCAACGCTCAAACCATATTTTTGCTTCCTTATGTCACATGCACTTACTTTACAGTTTGGTGAAGGAGGGAGCAGGGCTTCATCTCCAGCCCCGGTTACTGATGTGCTGCACAGCCATGCCGACGCTGGAGTCAGCAGTGTCGGAGCACGTGTGGGAGTCCTCTCTCCAACAACCCCTGGCATGTTTAATCTAACTTTAGGCTAGATTAAAGGCCAAACTTTGCTTCCGCCTTTTTTTGACTCGGAGAGCCGATGTCCTTGGGCAAGCAAGCTATTATGTTTTATTTCATCAGTTAGTGGAAAGCAGCTGTACTGCTTAGCATAATTAACAAGGAGGTCAGACAGTAATGCTTTGTATACAATAGTGTTATATGCAGCACTAAGGCAAGTAATTGCCCATAAAAACAGTATCTTGTAAAAAGGGAGGGGAAAATCCACCTCCCTTGAAGAAAAAATTAGGAACGCAGTACTTCCTTTTAGTCATCGCTAAAAACATCCCCCTTCAGGTCCTTCAAGGCCAGAAAATCATTTACCAAAAATATTCGGGAAGTAATCCACAGTAACATTCACTACTGTTTACTGAAAATTTGCAACTGACTGTTGCAAATATACATGGAAAATATCCATGTAAAAGGAAGGCAATTGCACACAGCGCTGTATTTACTACCCATCCTGGTGTGTCCAAAGGTAATTTAAAAGATAATGCAAGCTGATGTTCCCAATAGTTTCCTGTAAGTTCTGTTGTGGAAGAGTTTTGTTCAGCTTTTCTTTGGCTGCAAAATAATACATTTCTACAAACAGGTGGGAGAAAAGCCATTGGCATATGCTTATTCCTGATAAAATGTCCACTTCGCTCCTGCTGAAGCCAACCAAGGCAAGAGCAGGAGGCACGCTTTCGGAAATCCTGAGCAGGCTAACCCAACGCTAGCTCACACCGAGTCATTCATCAGGAAACTGAGAGTGCTGGAGAAAAGGGCAGGAAGAATGGAATCCCTCTCAAGCTAAGTTTCATTATCTAATTTGTCTTCAATCTTTTTTGACAGAAATGCAGGGTAGCTTCTGAAGAACACGAAGGTGTTAAAACTGAGGACATATGAGCATCTGTCTGATTCACTCCACTGAAGAGATGATATTCAGGTCCAATGAAAGCCCTCTGGCTCGCTACCCTGAGCATCTTTTTTTACAGTAATGATAGACCATCACATAAAGCGTTTCTCAGACGTCCCTTTACTTAAGAAAGCTGTTCCTGTCTTTGCTGTAAACCAGTGACACCTGAAGACTGTTCTGCCAGACTTTCTCATGCTGACTAGTAACCTGCTCACGCACAAAGGTATTCAACAGAACTGGAGGATGCCAGGATCACAATACGCATTATGTAGGTTACAGCACGTATACAAAACTTCTGTATGGAACCTTGCTCTGTGTGAACGCTGTGGACCAAATGCCAGGCAGCACCTTACTCCAGTTACAGTTTCACTAGTTTTGGTGAGGATGTTCCCAGTGCAATATCGATCAGTGCAGCCGATCTGAAAAGATCTGGTCCTGTATAAAAATGTTAGGGCCCCATATGAGAAGGTATATTAATACATGAATTCCTCTGGAACAGTCCATTTTATGCATGTTGTTTGCATGTATCAGATGGTACTAACTGCACATGAACCAAGGTGTCTAAAAGTAGAGGACTCTAGTCTTGTGTAGTCTGTAGGGGAGGTCATCCCATCCCAAGGTCCTCATTGACTACAGAGGCAATTTAGACAATCATTTTGGATTAGACACCTAACCTTTGCTTGGCCAAACCTGGTTGAGATAAATCCCTTCCATCCTGTCAGTGATATTTAACACACATCACACACAAAAAAAACCCCAAACCAATTTACATATGCATTTACATATATTTTAATATATTTATGTTATATATATCGTAGATATCTATCAGCATTAATTAAATCCACATAAAAAGCTATTTCCTATGTAGTATACTACTGCAAATACGGATATACCTGGCAAAACTTGTAACACACATTTAATGGTGTTCCACTTCTTTTTTTTTTTCCTGATTCGTCTTTTGATCTACAGAAAGTTACCTGGTACTTAGAACTAAAAGAATAAATAAAATAAAATAAAATAGTAAAATAAAATAAAATAAAATAGTAAAATAAAATAAAATAAAATAAAATAAAAGGTAACTAGTGCTGACTGGCTTTGCAGAGGGCTACAAAGATATAAACCATATCCTACAGAGGCAGGAAGGTTACTGCCTCCTCTCGTTCCCCTCTCCCCGTGCGGCGAAGGTGGCTCTCCCTGGCCAGGTTTTTACTTTCGCTTTCACATCTGTATTAACCCAAACTTCTGCTCACCATGGCTGGGACACCAGCTCGAATGGAAAGAGCATCTGGAAGGAAACACACGTGTCATGATGTGTGCCGTGCGTATTTACATTAGAAACACACTTTTATTTCAGGGCTGTTTTGGCATGTCAGTGACTGACTTGAGGACTGTAGAATGAAGCTGGAGCTTGGGTCGTAGGGGCTTTTTCACTGTTGAAGCCTAGAATATTAGGTAAAATCTTCAGGCACATTTTTCAGTGCATTGAATAGACATGCTAATATTTTAACCTAAGACACAATGTTAATAATATCCTTATGGCTGGCTCTTGGACTCCCTCCTCGCTGAGACAAATGCCACCCACACATTCCTTCGCCTGATACACAGACAGTCATAACTTGGCGACTAGCGTGGTTCCAAGGCCTACTGAGATAAATCAGAGAGAAGCGCCACATTGCTTTATATAGACTAATAACTTGAAGCAAGTTAGGAATGCAAAGAAAGCCGTAGGAAGGGATATTTCTAACGAACAGCTCTCTGTCAAAGATAACAGCAAGGAGCACGAGTGACGGATGGCACAAGCAGAAGATGGAACGTAGGAGAACCGGGGAGGAATTTGAAGCCCAAACAGCCAGAGATATAAAAGCAATTTGTAAATTCTCAGCTGATTCTGCCATCTCTGAGACGTGACTAATGCAGAGACAATGACAGCATGTGGATGTCTCGGGGAGAAAGAAAACGGTGCAGGGAAGCGAAGCAGAGTTTGAAATTTCTAAACCAAAAGACAGCAGTGTCTATTTCTTTTCTTTTAAATTAAGCATCATCAACACAGGGACATTACTGATTTTCAGAAGCAAGTACTCTCCTGGGCGTGGCAAAAATTGCTATCATGTATAAGCAGCATCCTTACAAAAAAGCACAATTACCACAGAGGAAAAAAGGAAAAATCAGAGCATTCATTTGGCCCTTGCAGGACATCTGAACACACGAAAAGGATAGTTAATTGTCATTAAGTACAGAATAAAACAGAGTTGCATTTTGACTCGTTTGCAATAATGCAAGGCTAACAAAAAGAGGGAAAGAAAAGTGTTGATTTTATATAGAGGATCCATATTTTGTTTGCATCCATACTGATTTGAGGCATTTTCTACTAGATTTTCCCTTCTCAGAAACAAGGACGTATAAAACATTGCCTGTAGATTTATTCTGACTGCTGCTTCATTGATTCTGAAGCTGAAATAATGTACCCTCCAAAACCACTAATATTTCTTTTGTGACCAGACTTGTCCAGAGTTTTACAATCCTAATTAGTTTCACAGTTGTCTTGTTGTTTTCCTGTACTCCCCCTCTGTCTACTCATCACCATCTGCTGTCCTCCACGGTAAGATCTTAAAGGAAGGACCATCTCTTTGTTCTGCCTTTACACAGCACTCCACAGAAATAGCTCATTATGGGAACCCAGGGCTGAAATTCCTAAACACCATGGCAATAAATGTAGTGGACAGAAAGAATAATGAGTCTCAGAAACAGCGGAGAAATGCCCAGCTCCTGGGTTTTGGATAGCACCTCCTGCTTTCTGACTCTTATCTTTTGTTCCCGTGCCATTTCTGCCCTGCCCGTTATGGGAATTGCTAGAAGAAGGAGTTAGATGAGAACACAGAACTTGATCACAATGCAGGCACAATTTGGGAAGAAAGGGCAATGATGGATGTGGGAAGAGGAGAAGTGAACGTCAGAACAAGTCCTCTATCAAACTCACACGAGGGCAATAGGGAAACATCACCTTTGTCTGTACCTGTACTTAAGACTGTCTGTTTGGGGGTTTTGTTCTCTTTTTAGCAAGTTAGAAATATTTAAATGAAGACACATTAGATGCCAATCTGTTCCAATACTGAACTTTTGGTGATCGCAGTCAGTGACTGCGTACTAAAATGGAGCATTAGCCCTAAGGATCAGCTCTCCTCCTCCTTCAGCAGCTCCTTCTCTCATCTCTCCAAGAGCAGACAGTAGCTCGGCATACTACTCAGTGGATGCTTTCTACCTACTGCTCTTCTGTTCCCTATCTATCTCCCACAAGAGCTTTATGTTTGTCATTTATATGTACTGAGAACATAAGACTCTGGTTCATTCAGTAACTGAAAGAACTGATTCCATAGGAACAACAAAACAAAAATATCATTTCAGCTGCTAAGTGAACGGGTGACCAGAACTGGCACCTCTGCAATTTAGCTCTGTTGTAAATTCTTGTGTTTTTGGGTCGGGGGGGTTGCTTAGATTTTTGATGAACGATATGAAAAATCTGAAAGGAAAGGGTATTTTTCACTACTTCTTAACAGAAAAGCCTTAACACAGTGGAGGCAGGTTAGTTCAAAGGCCTTGCTTGGATTGGATGTGAAATGTGATTGAATTACCCCCAAAATTTTAGGTTTGTGTCTCTTAGATATACAACTGTTTGGGAGACAGTGTCTTGAACCTAAATGAATGGGTTTTGGCACTTGAACAAGTCAACATAAAATGGTGAAACTAAATATTCAGGACTGGTCTTTCAGAATTCCTTAAGAGACATGCATTTTCATAGCTGTTCATCTTAAATTGTGGTCCATGGTATTCAGTTGCTTATGAAACTCTTCTAAAGGAAATTGCATTTTCAAATAAGGCTGAACTTGTTATTTATAAAGGTTTATTAAATTAGTTCAATTAATACTTAATAATTGTTACAAAGTTCATCAAGTCAGTATGTTGCTTACACTCACGGTTCACGCCCATTTTCAGCATTCTCTCATAAAGTACTTATTCTACACAGTGCTATCATTTATAGGACCATCATGTCAAGCCTGTAATATTCTTCTAACCCTATAAAAAAATCTAAATGCATCATTACTATAAAATATCACCTTGATAGGTATTTATTTTTAATATTTTGGATATTCACTTTTTAAATGAATGTCCAAGTCTGCCCTATTATTTTAAAATTATGTGACCGATGAAGTAAGTTAAGGCCCTGTTTTAAAGAACGAGATATTATCTCTGCAACATGTGCAGTCTGTCTTAATCTAGGAAATTGCAAGGTGATTGAGCAAATGCTTAAGTCATACTATTTAGTTATTTAAGGTGACTTTAAAAGACCGAGATGACTACTCAGAAGATGACAGTGTTCCCAGGGTAGTCCTTAGCAGGGGTAACACAGCAGCCCATTGTGCAGGGCAGCAATTAGGAGTGCCAGCGCTGACTGGGATCCTGGGACACATTGTTCTTCCCAATTTTCAGGTCGTTACACCCAATGGGCAGACTCTGGGGAAGTCATAATAGAGATTATCAGTTTGGGGATGCCATTTCAACAGACGACCACGGGTAAGTGTAGGATTTTCACTCCTCTGGACTCTTTGCTAGAGGAAATAACTGCATCTGAGAGGAGAGGAGAAGCTAACTACGATGAACACAAGTATTTGGTGTTGTGTTTGGGGAGGTAATTGCCAGTGTGCCTCTGGTACCTTGGGGAGCCATCTGGGCTCACATTCCTTTCCCTCTTGACACCCTGTAATCACTGGGGTAAAGACCATCATTACCTGCTCCCTGCAGAAACGTTCCCAGGACGTATCGACCGTTGCACCTAAAGCCTATGGATACTTGAAAAACTTCAGGGCAGCAGTAAATGGCCTAGAAAATGTTTGCGAGCAGTCCAGCAGGCTAGCTTCAGGCAGATTCTCAGGGAGCTGAATGCCTTGGGTACCCCCCAGTCTACTCCTAGTGCTACATCCCAGCAGCTGGCAATGCTTGGAGGTCAGCACCCTGCTCTCGGTGGGGTGTGAGAAAGTAGGAATCGGAAGTGAAAGGCCTCCAAGTTCTGCCACAGAGAGACCGGTTGGTAAAAGTGATCTTTTGCATGAAGGAGGGCCCCAGTGCAAGAAAGGGCAACGGTCAGCGTCCCATATTGAAACGCTCCTCAGGGAGCAAGTTTTGTTGAGCGATATCAGCATGTTCAGACCATCCTTCTCCACCTGGGATACTTCTCTCTTCCCCTTGCCTCTGTCTTGGACCAGACCAAATCAGGGTCACCTGTGTATTCTCCTTCCCTTCCTTTGCCTTATTTTTTCTCCCCCTTCGAGCTGCCGTAAGCATTTCCCAGTAGCAGCATCCCAATGAGCATTGCCTGTGGGGTTGATGCACGGCGCGTGTGTGCTGGGTAACGGACTGGGGGCTGCTTGAGCCTTGACCCTGCGTCAGGCTCCTCACCCAGGCAGGCTGGTTAGTAGTGCCTGCTCCCACTGCCAAGGGATTACTCCCGTATATCACAGGAATAAGGCAGGCAGATCGCATGGAGGCAGTATTCAGGAGCGCAGTGACCTGAACAAAGACTAGGAGCAGTGGCACACAGCTAACCTGACTGGGTCTCCAAGTGTGATGTTGCTGTTAAGAAGGCACATGAGAGTCCTTAGGCGGATGAGCAAGCTGGGGGACAGTGAGCTGGAGCAGGGAAGAGAGATTCCTGTGGCTGCCTGAGGCAATACAAAGACTGGGGCTGAAAGACTGAGGATTTACACCAGAAAAAGGGCACCGAAAAGTTGGAAAAGGTCGGAAAAGGTCAGGAAAGGGCAGCAACAATGGCTGGGCAGACTTTGCCTTATAGCAAATGACATAAGGATGCTGATCTGTCTAACTATTTAACGGTGAATGTAATTAATTGTTGGTGCAATTCACTGAAGAACATGGTCAAATCTAAATCACCTGATGTCTTTAAATCAAGCTGCCTATCAAAAATATAAAAGAGCTGAAAAAGGACTTGAAACGATGAAATAACAAAACGATGTCCTATACCCTGTGTGCTGGGTAATCGAGAGGTGCTTATACTGGCATCTCAGACCCTAAACACACTCTGCATCTTCATTAAGTGCAACATATCGTTCTTAGCTAAACCAATACCTGCGAGTTGAGCAAATTCCTTATGCTTATAAGAAAATGTCTCTAATTTCAAGTCAAAACTTATTTTTTGTGCCTATGTTTTGCGAATTTTTCCACTTGCTGTACAACAGGTCATGAGGAGGCAGGAAAATTTGTGATCAGGTTCCTATATGGGTGTATAACTCCGCAGTGGTAATGTATTTACTTGCAGCAGATGGAATGAATATGGGAGAACATCTAATGTGGTAATTGACGCTAAAATCTAAGGCATTAATTAAATGTGTGTTCTACTTAAGGAGTCAACTGAATGATGAGTGACAATTAAAAATGATGTCTTTATAATTATTCCAATCCCTATTTATGAAAGTAGAGTGTGACTGCATATTAAAATATGATTGAAGGTTTTATGACTCCTTATTCTTTCACAGTTAAAACGTTTGCAATTATTTCTCCCTCAGATTAGAGCAATGCATAGGGATATAAAGTAAAACAGCATAGGCTTGATTCTCCAGTCACTTAACACAGGTTTTATATTGGCATATGGTGACTCCCTTAAGCAGAGCAGTCCTCAGGTAGGGTGATTTGAATGGACAATTAAGCTCAGCATGCTGAATACTGCAAATTCAATATGAACATCTGGGGATGTATTTACGGATCAATGATTCATTTTTTAAAATAATATTTGGTCAGGTTTGGAAAGTCTGCTGCAGCTGTAAGGGAGGAGGCTTCTCCTTCCAGACGAAGCAGTGGGAAAAATCCCTTTCCTTTGCAGGGAGCAAGATTAGCCCATTCATAGAAGTCAGGGTCCTTTCCCTCAATCTGCGTGTGGCTAATGTATTTCTTTGAAAATTCTTAATTAGTATAGCAGATTCAAACTTTGCAAAAGGGCTGCATACAGCTCGCTTTGGATTAGGTTAGCTCGAAGTTGTAATTGGTTGCAATACCAAGAGACGTTCTCAACCCAAATCTCCTACACTTCCACAATGACTCCCTAAGACATCAGACAGCGGAAAATTCCCTTCTCTCACCAAGTTTTTGAAAACTCCTCACAATTGCAGACAGAATTATTTTTTTCTTGTCCATTATGTAACCATTAATTGTCCTCATTTTCATTTATTTTTCAGAAGTTGTATTGCAAATATTTTTATCCAGGAACAGAAGTTTGATTTTATATTACACCCAAGAATTAGAGGGTAGAGAAGATGAGTCCTTCCTTTATTTGAATTTTTATTTATTTATTTCTACTGTGCATATTTTTTTGCCTTTCTTTCGCCCTCAGTACTTGTTGTGGATGTGCCATGGAACCACCGGTGCATACCTTTGAGAAGGCAGTAAGCTCAAAGATAGCTGGCAATGCCGCTGATTATTTTTACTGCAACTCTGAAAAGAAAGAGAACAAAAAGTGTGTATATGTGTCTATATCTACAGTTTATACACACACACACTAAAGATAAATATTCACTGAAGCTTTAAACCCAGTGCTAAGCCTGAGAAGCTTTTTTTTGTACTGGAGTCTTTCCTAGCACGCAAGGCAAAGGACTGTCTACCTTTGGCTGCAGAGCAGCAGCAGGGCATCCTTGCAGCCCCTGCAGTTGCTGCTCTCCTGGGTGGAGAGGAGGTTGGCCAAAAGCCCGTTTCATCTGTCTGCTTTTCTTCCTCTGGTACTATTACCGAGTCTCTCTTTCCAGTCTCCATGTCTCTCACCTCTCCTCCTATTTAAATCTGCTTGGCATTTTGCAATAAAAATAACTACCATCTCCCCACTTGACTCTTTGCTGGCTCCCCCACTCTGCTAGACACTAGTGCCTGCTCCTGAGTGCTGCTGCGAAAGACCCTCGCTGCCTGCTCTGAGTCTTACACCCTGCCCAGCTCTCCTTACTCTTTCCAGGTGCTACACAAGCATTTCTACATTTTCATGTTGTGTTTCTGTCTGGAAAACATCTTCTCTCTTCCAATCCATCAGCAGGTCTCGAACATCTCGTTCGTGTTGATTCCCCCACTCACCCAGTGCATTGCAATAGATTAGCTTTTCTATTTACCTTGTTCAATTAGTTTTTATTCTGCTCCAAATTGGATTTTAGCAGCCCATAATTTGTGAGTATTTAGAATTAGATATATTTTTGTAAGCCATTTGAAAAACAAGGATATCAAGCTTCCAGATGGCATAAAATACTGGTTGCTGGATTTAGTACTTCTCAAGATAGAACCTGTTAAAATCATGCCTGACTGGAAGGGTGGGAAAAAAGCAAGAGGGCAGTTCAAGTACTGTGCTTCTGGGTTTTGGGGTTTTTTTTCTTCTTTTTCTTCCAAGTGGGCCTGTTAAAGGTGACAGTTACATGGAAATAAGCAGAGAAGAGCAGGGCAATCAGTTCCCGTATGCAGAAGATGCATCTAGAAGGTGGTTAGAACATGCATGAAAAACTAACCAGATGCTCAGAGCCTTCATGCTCCTCTTCATGTTAAAGAAGATTAAATGGGATGGTGGAAGTGCTGACATTGTTATTAGTGACATTAGTTTTATTCATGCCATAATGCAAATTCACTAGTATAATCCTATTAATGATAAATAGCTGAATAATTTAGAATTTTTTTAGTCCAATACATGTTAATGCTGCAAATTATAAAATCAAAAGCCTAAGTCCCGAAATAAGGTGATTTTTAAGGTCAGCTCTCCACAACCCATTCAACCCTTAAAACAAATCTTTATTTTTCATTAGTGCCACTCCTTTTAGGTATTTTCCTGCTTCTAGCTTCCTTCTTACTTTATAAAGCTACTGCTCATCAGCTTATCTCCCCTACAAAGCTCCCCACACCTTTAATCTGTTTAGCCCATGTGTCATGGACTTTCTCCTTTTTTAATTGGTGGAATTCAAATATTCTCACTGACAGCCTATCTTTCTCTGGGAAGATTAGATTATCTCAGGATCTTATAGGCAGAATTACGACTCAGGCACAAAATCCACATCACAGCTTGCTCCTGCTGTAGAGACTTTCCAAGTGCTGCTCCCTGAAGATCTCTTTGCCCCAAAGCAAAGGGCTAGGAACCTTGCCTGGCTTTCCTCCAGCAGAAGATGATTGATGAAACAATATGGGATAGAAAGGTCTAATTGGGAAGCTCCTGTCCGGGGAGGGGAAAAGCACTTCTACCACATGTCGCAGGCCTCCAGAGGAAGGCAGGTCTTAAATATCAAAAAGAGTAAAGCTGCAGGATTTTGGACACAGAGGAGAGTAAACGCCAGGAGAAGTCCATCCCTTGCTTGGCCACAATATGACTGTTCATGGAGGAGAGAAAGCCACCAACTGGCAATCCCATTGAGCAGATGTCCTACAAGAGAAAGTCCTTTATCTCAGCACCTGCTGCGTCAAAGACTCCTCTGACAGCTCAGCACTGAATGCCCACAGGAAGAATCACAATTATATAAATGCGTACGTTTCCCTAACGGTAATGTCTGCCCATGCACTGTGCATATACCAGGCTATGTGTGAGCCTCTTCCCAAAAGCCCCAGAATATCATACATGAGCTATACAACCCCAGAAGCACGTGCTGTAGCACAGCTGGCAGACCCAGGCGTATGGCAGTCTTTCATCCAGCGATCTTATTTTATAATGTTGACAGAGAAATCTCTCCGTGTTCGTTTGCAGGTCTGCTGTCAGTATTGTGGTATTTATAGTATAGATGCATTTACATAATATTTATGTATTAGCATTGTTTTCATTAACCAGCTTTCCTATCCGGCAGTTGGCAATGAGGCTGGCATCTGGTAATTGTAGATTTAAATGGAACTGTTGTGCTCTTTGAGGCGACAGGTACATACATTTTTGGTGGATGTAAAGGCCAGGTAGTAAGGTGGGTATGTGATAGTTATGCTTATTTATCCATGCCTACATACAAGGCTAAGGGAATCTTAACAAGTTTAAAAATGTATAATGCTTCATTTTTCTGTCTGATGGCAAGTTAGAGGATCGCTAGCTTTGAGTAGAGACTTACCCCTTCCAAAAGTTAGACATGCCGACAAATTACCGCTCTAAACTAATAGCAGTGTTGAAGACCTCTCTGCTAACACTATCAGATAAATACATCTACAATCTCTGCTTCCCACATTTGACAGTTCTTAAGGGCTTGCCTACACAACAAAGTTGTTCTTACATTGATTTTAAAAAATGTCATTTGGTTTATGAGTGATTTAGTTCAACCTAGTTTAAATAGATTCTTTTGAAAAATATGTGTTTATATAAAACATTGCATGTATGCAACATAAAAGCTCTGCAAAAACCAACATGATCCAGGTTCTGACTTGGATACAATTTCCAGTCTTGGACTCAGATGAAGGTTTGTGCTATGTTTTGGTTTTTTTAAAAGAAATGAAAATGCCTGTAGGCATTTTAAATTAATGCTAAATTTAAAAAAATATGATTGAGATATATATATGTGTGTGTATATAAAGCCATATATATATACACACACACATATATATACACACATCTTACTCTGTTAGCATAACTAATGCTTTTATTTAGATGTCCTCATCTGCTTAGAGGCACTTTCACTGAATAAAATGAAGAGAAGTATGTGCTATCTGAGACACTCTATCATATAATCCTAGTATTTCTAGACTGAAGTGCTTTCCTCCGTGAAATACGGAATAAGAATTCCTTATCATTGATATGGTTGTAACTGATGTGACACATCCTTTCTCTGTTGCCCATCCGATGTTCTAACACCAAAGTTAAATAAGAATTGGCACAAGTGGGATTTCTCTTGTTCTGCGATGTAGAAGAATAGCTAGTCGTGGTTTGTATAAATTACTTTATAGTCACAGTTATATGTGATATAGTTTCCTAATGAGGCCAATTCCCTAGGCAACAGCCCAACCCTGTAAATGTCTAAGCACAGGAATACAGCCAGCAGGATGTCTAATTCAGTTGAATTCAATGGAGATGATTCGGTACTCATAATCACCTCACCTCCATAAGCTGTATGCCTGTTGCAAGTAATGCATTCAGAAAGAAAAAAGTATTTAAATACTCCTTCTTAAGTGAATTATTTCCAAATCTCCTCATCTTCCCTGTGTATTTTACCATCCATGTTTTGAAAAATGGTTTCTCTCCTGAAATTCAAAACAACCTTCAAGAAAAACAACCAAGACATTATACTGAAGAAGCTCTAAGTATATTTAATACAATGTCTTGTGGTCTGAGTAACCAAAGAAGTCTACTTGTGACCATTTTATGTTCCTGAAATAAAAATAAGTTTCAGTCTTTCAGAACACAGGTCACAAACTGATCTACTTCTCTTTTGGCTTGCCTCTCCATCATTCCACCTCTTCTCCCCCACATCTCTATTCATCTGTGTGCAAAGCAGTGTAAAAATACTTTCATTGCAAATCAGTGGGATATTTTGTCTTGTTAGTCCTTTCACGCAACTTCACATGCACTTTTGCATGTGTCGCAACAGATGCATGTATTGCACCTCGATCAAAAGTTAGGCCTAATTGATTTCTTACAAGAAGGCTGGACAGCAATGAGGTAACTATGCATGGTGATGATTTAGCTCATTTTACATGCACTGTATGTCTGGGGCACCACGAAGTTCGCCTATGTCCTGACAACATCCACAAACCTGAAATCCACCATCCATCGGAGCTGATAATTGCCAGTGTAGGTCACTACAGTATTATTGCGAAGACCTGTGTGAAATGGCCCCAAGATGGAAGGAAAACAAACTTTGAAGTTATTTCTGTATCACTGGCCCCCAGCCGTGCCGAGTGCTGCTCAGCCCATCCCTGACAAGGAACCCGGTGTCAGAGCAGCTTTGCAAGGCTAATAAAAAGAGCAATCAATTTTTACTCCTCCTAAAGGACAATGCAAAGCATATATGCCTCAAAACCAAGCTTTAAAATAAAGTAGGCAGTGTGAGGGTTTTACTAGGTCGTAAATGCGTGATTCATTATAAGCTGGTTTACGTGATAGGACAGAGCTCACCTATATGTTGGTTGCACTTTCGTTCCCAATGAACCCACTGCACCATGTAATATTAAACTGCTAGACACACTAATGAAAGGAAACTTGAGGAACGTACGGGTACATTGCTCCCTATCTGTCAGAAAACTGCCCAGGGAAATGAGGTCAGCAATCTGCTCAGAAATTGTGCTTGAGCATGAGGGAGCCTAGATTTGTTTCTGCAAATTACAGGGGGTTTGGCTTTGCTTCCACCGAAAGTGAAGGAAAATTCCTTATGCGCTTTCATTAAATTAGGGTCAACAGCTTTAAAAAACACAGGGATACAAGAAGCATAGGGGCTTGCTCTTTCAGCTGAATACTAAAGTTTCTTTTAAGTGTATGTAGTTTGGTTTTGCCTGAATTATCCTTCCACTGTCTTGCATTTACCCTTGATTATTCTACTGCCAAAATCATATGATCCAGTGGAGAGATATTATCTGATATAAACGTATGTTATCAGGAATGGAGAAAAAGGACTTTCTTTTAGTTGTCTAGAGGGACTGGTAAGGTTTTATGCTCATAGTTTTAGTAACATCTTGAATCTCCTATTCTGGAGATTTTCTTTTCCGCTCAGGTAGATTTGAAGTGCCTTTTAGTAACATAGGGGACGAAATCCTCCTAGCTATGGCTATTCTCTCTGCTGGACCATAGGTTTGGTACATGGACTTTTAGCTAATTGTAAGCTGGGGAGAAAAATAAATAGCTGTTGAAAGAAAGCCTCTATGATTATGTCTGTTTGGAACCAGATATCCTGGACCTGCTCTCTCCCATATAATGTGCAAAAAGACCTGCAATTTGCTCTCCCTTCTAACTCCTATAAAGATAAGAAGGAACGAAGTCTGTTCTTTTACATAAAATTTCATAGGAGAGGTTATGGAGAGTCTTCCAGCAGATACAGATGGCAGAGGCTTTTGAGGGAATGCCCTTCCACCTAAAGGCCTTCAGCAGGAAGTTCCTAAAAATTGCTACAGAATCTAGATGACTAATTACCGAGGTTGTCTGAGGATTTAACCACAACACAATACAAATATGTAAAGTCTGCAGTACAGGCTGCAAGGTCTAAGAACTAATCATCATACAGGGAAGAAACTGTTTTCCATTTCCCCTGTTTAGCTTTTTTGGGTAGTCTGCCACTGAACTGTGAACTAGCCTGGGAAAGCTGGGACTCTTCCATCTCTCGTGTTTAAAGTCATGCTGTCCAGCTCCGGATTTGGGTGGAGAATGAAGCCTTTCGTCCTGGGGCAACTCATTGATGGCTGGAAGACATTAGAGTTGTTGACATCTGTAAAGAATTTCAGAAATTATGAGGATATATAGTGATGAGCAACACAGAGGCCACATCAGACCAGAGCTTCATGGTTACCCAGGAGTTGCGTAATTGAGGAAGATACATGGATTCTTTCCAGAAGATGTCAAATCCAGTCCATCTGTACCGAAGCAGGACTGAAAAATGTGTAGTGTGTTCAAGCAGCCATTCGAGCAAAAACTCAGTCAGAATTTCCCTTTTACAAGGGAAATCTGTCTGATGTGTAGTTCTGCCTTTACTCTGGTGGGCCCCTTTACACATCTATAGCAGTACATTTCTCCTTGTTGTCTTTAACAAGGACAGACTTAAATCCACATATTAAATCCCACCTTCCTTGCACTGATTCTTTTATTATTGTATTTGCATTCGTCCACAGCATCCTCCCTCATTTGTCTTTGTTCTTGTTCCTAGGCAGGTGGGAGAGCTAATTAATTAATACTCTTATTACTGGGAGGTAGAAACATGTAGCTGGAAAGCAGGGCCGTTACAAGTATTCAGCTGAGGTATTGCAGGGACTGGGTGGGAAATGCTTCATCAGAAGCTGGGACCTCATAGGTTTCAGGCAACAATGGTTTCATCCTTGGGTTCTGCTGTTCCAGCCGCTGTAGGAGTTCCCCATTGGATGTCTGGTCCCTCATGGTGACCACAGAGGGATTCTCTGTTCTGCGTTTGCAGGAGCCTGTGCTGTTTTGCAGCATAAGGGAAGGCTTTTTGTATGCTGAGCTGCTACACTTCATATCGTATTTTGATTGCATCTCACTTCTTTCCTGCCCCTGTCCCATGCACTGATGTGTTGATTGAAAAGCTACCATTGTAGCTTGCCTAGTGGCTTACATCCATGTAAATGAGACATAAAATCCCAGCAAACCAGGCTGCCATAAATTTATCCAGGTCTGATGAACACATTGATGAGCATGGGTAACCAAGGCAGAGGAAAGCAGTGAATGAGACTGGAGAGAGCTTACAGGGGCCAGTGTTGCACAGGTGCTAATTGTGGTGTCATGCTTTGATTGTACAGCAAATTACAATCTCTCTATTACTATAGTAAACAGTTTCCACCTCTCCCCCCATGGTTCTTGCATTTTTGTAAGATGTTTTTCTTTGCCACGGGTCCTCTTTCCTACATAAAAGACATCAGCTAGAAATTAAATTCCCTTTTTTCTTCAAAGAGTGAACTAGAAATATGATCACCTGCAAATCCATCCATTTTTTGAGGGGAGGGGGTTACAATCATATTTGTCTGTCTTTCTAAATTTTATTTTCTTTTACACACCGTCCTGAATAGGACTTCCACAAACAAGGAGAACTGACTAACTAAAGAGTAAAGACAGTGAAACTTAAAATACCAAGAGAGCTGTCAAACGTAGTGAGTAAGTGGGGAGGAGTAGAAATTTTCTTCTAATCTCTTTCAGCTATTGTAAACACATCTCACTTGCAACAGCACATCTTATCAACAGATGTTGGCTGTTCTTGTCTTTAATTGCTGCTGTCACTTTAGCTTCTAGCAGTTCCTGCTGCTACGGCTCAGTCATTAAAAGGACACTTCTCCACTAACTTCTTATTGCTCTGCTATCCTGCCCCCCCCTCTCGGGGTGTGTGTGTGTGTGTGTGTGCTTTCTTTGCAGCTTCCCATCCCTGCTGCCGTGCTTGCACCGCAGTGTGGGTGTGCGTAGGTGGGTGCTGTAATCCCTCTGTGCTCAGACTGCACCGCTGACTTGAGGGACAAAAAATGTTGTCTCCCATCTGGTCCCGATCCTGGGAGGCCACAGGAGAACTGTGTGGCAGGTGCTACTTAAAGAAAGCTCTTCTCATGCTCAGACAGGATCCCCTTTTTATCCTGCATAAACAGTGGCAAAGTATTTTTCTCCCCATCATCCTCTCAGTTCCTGCCTCTTTGCTGCTCTTCTTTTCCTACCCCCACCACTGCCTTTTCTTTCTCCCATGGGACTGGCAGAATCTCAGAGGAAATAAGTAAAGCTTTCCTAATATAGAAGCTCATCTTCTCTGAAACCACTTCTCATTCTGTTAATGGAGTTCTGGAAATGTTTCAGTTCTCTCCCTACACTAATACTTTATTCTTTTCCTCTGATAGCTGTCCAAGCACCAGTGTCATTGGTTTTCTTAGCTTTATTAGCTCCTTTTGCAAAGAAATGCACAGACAGTCTAACAAAATAATAATAAAAAACTGGCTGGAGAGTTTTATAGCTATGTACTCTCTTTAAAAAAATAAATATGCATCTAGAGACATCTTTCTGAGGCCATTCCTTTACTGGGGTTTTACACTTCACAAATACATGTGCTCTACGTACAAATATCAATGGAAGATAACACAGGATGCTTAATAGATTTACACATGTTCCTTCCCCCTTCCTCTCTTATCCTGATATATGTTTGGCCCAGGGCTCTTCTTTCAGAGCCTTTCCACCTTTGTAGATGTGCTGAATATTTGCAAATCCACTCTTAAAATTTTATATAACAAAAGCACAAAGTGCCTGCAAATCCTCCCTGTGGAAGGGAGTGCTTTTTCTGTGCCTCCCTCCCCCACAGTTACACTCGTTCTGGGGAGAAGCAAGGGAAGCGCAGAGCGGCAGACGTGGAAACGCTCTTGTTCTGCAATACGAATAGGGTTTTCCACCAGGGAGAAGGTGTGGGTTAGTACCAGGGGGCAGGCAGATCTGCTGTGCCCAGCGCTGGTTCTGCAGGGGTGCAGCAGAGACGGAGGGAAGCTCAGGTACCCTCCTGTCCCCTCAAAACCCCAACTTCAAGATGGGAGAGGGGGGACTGAGCAGGGAGCCTTCCACCCTCAAAATAGAAATTGTGGGGAGCAAGGACGCGCTAAGCAGGAATGCTTGGGAGGGTGGGAAGTTGTGGGAAGAGAACTTCTTCAGAAAGGTGGCATCTGAGGAGGCTACGGCTGAACACAGGAGGTACGGGTGGCCGGTAATAGGAGAAATGCCTGCAGGCACCCTTGGAGAGAACTAGTTATACAGAGCATATGAAGCAGGCTCGGTAAGCGCATGCTCAAAATACTCCGCCTGCATTTTGGGGGCATCCATTACCACCAGCTACCTTCCTTGTGCTTTACCCTAGCTGCCCAGGGCATGCTTTCCTGCCTATCCTTTTCCAGACACAACACATGCAAAAATAGGAACTGAGATAAGCGCCACATGAGACATGGACAATTGCTGGCAGGCAGTGCCCTGTCTAAATGGCTTCTCCCAAATGCACAGGAGAGCGGATAGGAGAAGAGTCACCAGGGATGGGCTTCCATTTCACACAACCTCTTCCAGTGAAGACTAACAAGCGCCTCAGTCAGAGGGTGCCCCGGACCAGCACATACAGAGTTTCCAGGCAGGCTGTAGCATCCGGCCTGTTGGGCATCCTGTCTCTTCGTGACCCATGAGGATGCCAACAAGACAGTTGCTTATCTGTGGTAGGGTCCACCCAAAACTAAAAGTGAGGGCAAGAAAAAGAAACTGGATCCCTGCTAGCGCAACTTGGTTGTATGAAGTGTAGTTTCGGAAACGAATTGGTCTTGATAAAGGCTGGCTATGCTAGCCTCAGAAATTCGGAGTGTGGATTTGGTGATAGCTGTGTGCACAGAGTGCAGAGACAGGAAAAACCTGAGCTGAAAAAGTGTGTTCTCCAGCAGGAACACAGAATTAAGGTGCTACTTTTATGCTGCATTTTTATTAGTGGCATCTCAAAAATATCACTTTCAGCATGCCTTTTTCACTTCTCCCACAGAAGCATGAAAATTAACATCAGCTAACAAAATTTTCTATTGCTCTGGAGGAAATGTTGTTGAGACGTGTTTATACATTATTTGTCTCGTTTGCTCTTTTTTTACTTTATCAAAGTCCAGTCATAATTGAAATTCCTTTTTTTTTTTTTTTTTTTTTTTTTTTTTTTTTTTTTTTTTTTTTTTTTTTTTTTTTTTTTTTTTTTTTTTTTTTTTTTTTTTTTTTTTTTTTTTTTTTTTTTTTTTTTAATTTTAAGGCATGATATAATTCTTCCCCCCTCCCAAAGTTTAAGACACACATATACCCCAACAAGCAAAACACAAGACCCTCCATGCAGAGTCATTTCCCATCAAATTTCACACTGGCATGATATGCCAGCTCAGATAAAATATAGAAGTGAAAGCCACGTGGTCTGGCACACAACTCCCAGGCACAGACAGCAAGCTTGCCCCCTGGATGGCTTGAGAACATCTTTACCGATCGGGTTCTGCCACGTACAGGAGAATAGCTGTGCTGCTCATGGATGTGAGGTGGGGTCACATTTGGGGGTCGCAATTCATTCCCTACGTATCCTTTATGCCAAGGGAGAGGTGTTTGAGCTCATATCTTCTTCTGGCTGCTGCTGTGCCACCTGGAGAGGTCAGAAAGGGCCTGCTCCCACCACCTCTCGCCTTACCTTCCCCCCCAGCACCTCTCCTTCCAACCCAAGTGGGCTAAGAAGACATTGCAACTGCACATCCAGGTGCACACACCTCTGCAGCTAGCATGGGAGGAGAAGGCATGGTCAAGTCCTAAGCTTCTCAAACCTTTCCCTGCTCACCAAAAGCCCAGGCCACCACACCTGCTTGTCTTTACCCGCTCCGTAGCTGCACAGGAGCGACAACTAGTTGTTTTCCCCCAGGCTGAAGCGCTACCACTTACAGGTAGCTTATGCAATCCTGTAGGTGAGTTAGCTCTACCCCAAACAGGAACTTAATCAGAGCGAAGGTCAAGTCCTGTGAAAATATCCTATGCTGCTGCTTGGTCTATCGTTCAAATTACTCAAGGTCAGTTTTTATTTAATCGTGCTTCCTTCCACGATTTTTTTCCCTCCAATATTAAAAAAAGCAATTAGATAATGAAGCATATGTAGCTTGTTTTCTTGGATTGTTCCTCAGCTTTTTCCTAAATTGTCACTGCCCCTTTGGACTTTGGCAGTGCGGTGGCTGCCAGGTTTCCACAGAGATGCAAAACAAATTCTATGCAGTAAAATATCATCTCTACATAATTTAAGCCCCAAATGTACATGGTGACAATTTTATGTTTGAATAATATGAAAATCCGAGATATTGGATGTGAGTATAATATAGGATCGAGAGCTGCACATATTTCTGTGCCCTGGAATCCAGTTAAAATGCACCGTTGCACATGCTGTGTTTCGGTGGTGAAGTATTGCTTGCCTCTGATTGCTGCAGGGTAAGAGCTTTATTTTCCTAACCCATGATTTAGTGCTTTCCACCCCCTGTAAAGTGTAACTAACAATGCCCTCTATGTGAGCTCTGGTAGCTGACAGGACAAGGGGGAGATGGCTGCAGCGGGGAGAGGGAAAGGGGGGAGAACAGAAGGGAAAAAAAAGGAATGTCTGCAACGGGTAAACACATCCACAACTTGACTTCTTAAAGAGCTGAAGGCTGGATATTGGGCCAAAACCCCAATTAGATTGTGGCAGTGGAGCGCCACTGATTTTGAAGGAGCTGAGCCAGCCTGAACCAGCTGAGAAGCTGGTCTGCAGTCTCACATTTGGTGTCCAAAGTGATTGAAGCAAGGGAGGTTTGAAACTGTACTCCTCACGTCCCGCAGAGGGGCCTGTGGGAATAATGTTTGCTTTGGCATGGAAGTAGGTTATGTAGACCTAGCAGGTCCTGCAGTGAAAGGCTCCTTTCTGCTCTGAATGATGGTAACTTCCATAAAGAGAGCAAATTCATTCGGAGATATGGCTTAACCCACATCCTTCTTTAATTCATAGGTCCTTGTGCAGTACAGACCTCAAGGCGAATCCATGTGGATACTCTTGTCCCTGTTTTCATCCCTGGATGTCCTGTGTTTCCCTGCAGGGCACAGGTCTTGCGGCATTTACCCTGGATACCTATTCCAGACTCCCTCTTTAGGTACCCATCAGCAGAGAGAGTCCATGTCAGGAGCTGATAAACTCTAATGCGTTTGCAATGCCTCCTTCCACAGCTGTGGGTCTGGGTTAGGGAAAAGGAGCTGCTGCATTTCCTCCATCTTCCCTTTGCCATACAGAAAGCCCCTAAGAGGGAGTCTGTGCTAAGATTTTCCCGTTTCTGGCAAGCTTTCTGATATCTATTCTGTTCTTCCCTCCTGTCCTCTTCTCTTTTCCCATGATACCTGATCTGGCTCTGGCTGGTTAGAAAGATTATCTTCTCCCAGCATGTGAAATTAAGAAGTAGCTGCAAGGAAAAAGTGGAGGTAGATAAAAGTCTTCTCTCACCACGGGCAGCTCGGTGCAAAATCTTTCAAGCAGCACAGGAAGGCCTGAACGAGGGAGGGATGCAGCAGAGCTAACGTCTCAGTATCCACCCCACGAAGGCCACCATCTTTCAAAGAGATGACTAACGGGGAGAGGACAGATGGACAGGGAATGGTGCCTGATTTCTTTTCTGATATAATAACCAGAGGATATCAAAAAAGAATAGCAGGCAACAGGTTTAAAATAGACAGAGATACTACGTTATGCAACTCATAAAAAGTAGTTCCCCAGTTTAATCACAGAATTTCATGAAGAACGAAAAATTGCATGGGTTCAAAAAGTGACTGGCAAATACATTAAATTAAAAGAAAATAACTCTGATGCGGGGAATCCCTGAGGCACAAAACCTGGAGAACAGGGAACTACTGAAGGAAATAGCACTTTGTGTTTGCCCTGCTGCTACGCTCTCCCATAAGCATCTACATACTGGCCATTTTCACAGGTAGGACACAGGGCGGGTGGGCCTTGGTCTGATCCAGTACCACCACTGCTATGTTCAAAGGCCCAGTCGGTCAGGCGCTACATGCCACCAGACCCTCAGCCCTGTTCTATTCAGGGACTCTGAAAATAGCAGGCTAGATCAACTTTCTAACAAGACCAAATACTGCCATGGAATTGGCAATTCCAGATACTCTGTCCAGAAACTCTGAAAGCATTTTCCTTCCAGGTGGAGGAAAATGAATGCTCATGATAAATACTGACTGTACTTATCTATGAAAACGCATCTAGTTGATTCATATTTATTACGAGAGAGTCCTTACACGTACTTGATTCAATGGTAAGATGGATACGCAGCCGGTCCTAGAGAGATATGCCAATCATTCCTTGTTCACTTCCTCTGGGCTCATGGTGTGCTGATATTCCTCACCTGACTGCAGCCGTGGAAAAGCATCACAGGTGAGAAAAAGAAGGCATTTTGAAAACCAGCACTGAATGCGTTTTGTGTGGCAAAACTCCAAAGACATCCTTTTCCCATTAGCAATTCAGAAGGGTGGTGTTGGTACGGACGAAGGACACATGCTTGCCATGTTCAGGAATGGATGCTGATCCCTGAATGACCGTACTGTTTACTTCTGATGGCACATTATCTCTCTTCCAACGTTATTACAACAGACCCCAGAAATCCCAACCCAGACCATGCGTCCATTGTCTTGTGGAGGCATTTCGAGCTGCTGCAGTACCTTGGGTTTGTTGCAGGCTGGTAAATGGTAATCCTGTATCAACTGATATTTGGCAATATGCTAAACGTGGCAACTTGAGCAAGACTCTGGGCTCTCAGTTAGAAATGCTTTATCACCAAAGGAGTTGCTTTATTCGGGTTAGCTGTTATGTCACAGCACACCACACTGCAATACTGAAATGGTGCCGTTCAGGCTTCTGAGGATCTTAGGGATGTGAGTAATATTTACCATTTAAAGTCCATGCTAGTAGCGTGTCCGTTTTTTTGATAGTTAGCAAAACCTCTGCAGTTCTGCCTTACAAGTATCTAGGATTTCTTTTTAACAAATGCAGAGCAGAAGCCACAACTTACTACTCACAGTTTCTTCTAAATTATAGAATCTATGTCATAATGTCAAGTCTGCTTGTTAGGAATAATTGGAAATATCTCACTGCTATCTGTCTGGAATAAACGTCTCATGCTCTGAACGCCCTGGTGTCAGCTAAGGAATATATTAATATTGAACATGTGAACTTATTAATTCCCTGCTGAATGAGGATTTATGGCCTGATAGCATTTAACAGTGGAACGGATCATTCATCACAACAAACTGACTATGAGCATTTATAGGAAAACGGGACAGCATACGCACATTCTAGATCCTGTCACCCTTCCTCACATCAAACCTCCCTTGGTGAGTGGCAGTAACTCCTGCCTTCCAGAGTTACTCCAGGCACAGGGATTGCTCAGTAGAGCAGCAGTAGCGTATTTACAAATAGGGGACCAATGATGTGTTTCTTCCACTCCCCAAATTCTCTTGCTTCAGCTCCCTGGTTCTGGATACGTAACACAAAACAGAAGCCATATTAATCCAAATTCAGCAAGTTTGAATTGGCAAAGGTTGTGTGATACCTGAACTATGAGATGTTGCTTTAGGTTTTTCGGGGACCTACCTGATGGTTCCTGAAGCTAATGGGGACAAGGAAGGAAAACTGTTTTCTTTCAATGGATTTTATGTGATTGATTCAATGTGATCTTCAGAGATTCAATTCACACTACTTGCAAACTCACAGTACTGCATGAAGAAACAACAGGCTCATAGGAAAAATGTATGACTGAATTAATGTTTTTATTTAGTGGGTCTCAGTACAGTATTGAGGTCTGTTTAATTTAATTACATGTTTGCTCCCTTCATCCTTTTTTCTGTTTATTACTGTTTGTCACACACACCTTTTAAGGAGGTGACATCAGGTTCTAGGACTTTGTACACCTTGACACAGACATCTATACAGCTGGCTAATCTGGTATGGTGACCACTGGTCCATCAGATCTGATATTAAACCTTCAGAAATAATTCGATCAGACTGATCTTGCTACGTATTTGATTTCTTCAGTATAAAGTATATACCTAGCTGTCACAGTAATTTCTGGACACTTCGTAACTGCAGTGCTAGTTATCCCTGTTAGCTTTGATATTGTATATAAAAGAGTTGGGGCTTGCCTCTGGGAAAGAAGTAATTAAGAAGAGAGATGAAGATGTTTTAGGGACAAACTCTCAAATATCAGGAGGATGTCCTGATGTATAGTTTATTATGCAAATTAACTTACCCCATTCTGGGATATCAGTAATTCTTTGGATCTTGCCGAGTGTGATGTGTGAGACTGCCACTTGCTTAAACTATACTGTAATAAATCCAGGATTTGGTTGTTTGTTTTTTGTTTTCATTCAAGTTCTCATTGCTCTGTAAGCATAGAAAAAAAATGCATGAATGTTGTTTGAGCATGAGGATTCTTAGACTGGATGACCTGATGGGTCTAAAGGTGCAAAAATTTTGAATATTTACTTCAAGTAAAATCTATCCAACCTCTTTTAGTTTGGTCAATTATGGATCTGATCTCATTTCCACTTATATTAACAGGAGTTTATCCACCGCTTCAGTTGACAGAACCCTTTACTATGGTCAAGAGTAGTATAGTCAAGTTTATAACGGAGTTCACATTTCAGCTTGATTTTCAAATCATGATGTGGTATACCAAAGAGCTGACTCCCTGCAGGTAATAAAATATTTCGAGGAGTTTTATCTGGGGGGAGAGGGAGAAAAGATACATGACTTGTACAGTAACTGTCAAAGAAAATGGGAATTTTATACTGGGATGAAGGTAGACAATTGAGAGACATGAGGGAAGATGAAGGAGTGAGAAAAGGAAGAGGGTATCTACGTGTACTGTGAAATAAAAACCATGTTGTATAGGCCAATACTGCTGTGAGAGATGGAGGATAACAAAGAAGTTAGCATTACCTTAATCCTCCTGGTCTTTTTTAAATAAATCACCGTTTCATATGGTGAGTGTCACTTTCTTCACATCCATTTCCATTATATAGAATTAAGTAACAAATTGGTTGTCTTCTCAGGAAGAAATGTGTCAAAACACATACTAAATCCATGAACAAAACTATAAGACACAAGTCTTCCTCTTACTTCAATCTAGATATCCTTTATTTTTTAAATTTGCACTTGCTGTCTTTGCCTGCATGGTATTGGTTTTTGGAAGAGCTTGGATTTGTGAACATCACGAGATGTCACAAACTAAGCTAAATTTTGTTTTCCTCTAGTTATGTTTTATTTCACTACTGCTCAGAATTGCAGCCATCTCAAGGTAGTATCTCCATAATGTTTAAAAGACAAGTAAAAAGCATGTAGTAGCTTAAGATCCTACAGCTATCTTACCCTTCCAGCTTTTCTTTCCATCTGAGTTTTCATCCTTTCTCTCTTTCATTTCTTTGAGAATGTGTCAAAACCTGAAGATGGGGAGCAGAAAACTTCCTGTGGTAGAAAGGAGAAGAACCAGTTCTGTGCCATCCATTCTCTGATCTCCTGGTCGTTGGTCACTCACCACAACTGCTCACATTGCACGGCAGATCTGTCCTTCTGCTCCTTCTTGTCCTGTTGTACTGTTAGTCCTGATGGCAAACTGCCTTTCCCTCCAAGGATCATCTCTTCCACCTTTTCAGCTCATTCTGTTTACCTGCCTTTCTTTCCGATGTAGTTTTGCGGCTTGACTATGCACATGGTATTTCCTCTAGAAACACAAATTGATGGGTATGGTCTACCACATGTTTACGTTGACTTCAGAGATTTTTTGGATGCAGTCCTCTCCCTGCAAAGTATGGACTGTAAAGCAATATGTTATTTCTTCCTTGTTGGTTCTAGAGTGTTCCATGTAATACTGCAAACTCAGTCCTCGCCTTGCACACAGCATTCAGAAAGTTGCTGAATGTTGCTTCTGTGCTGTACATTTATTGACTGAAACATTTGAGTTGTTGCTTTTCACACTGGTAATTTTAGAGCACAGATGCCTAGCATGTTTACTCACATACCAGGGCTCACATTTAATGAGCAAAATGTCAAGTATATTGTTATCCACCATAAAAACTGTGAAAAATATCCTTGCCATCTGCAGTGTGCCTTCTGCTTCAGCCTAAAAGACTTTTACAAGCAACTACATGAAATTAACATTAAAGTCAATATTTATAAATGGAACCACCTCTAAAGGGCCGGATCTTCTCCCCTCCCACACCCCCCATTCCTCCGGGAGTTAATGAGCTGGGGAGGAGGCTGGGTGCAGGAAGGGGAGACGAGTCGCGCTTGGCTCCTGGTTGCAGTCAGCCAGAATAATCTCTCAGCACTAAGGAAGAAGCGGAAACAGAAGAGTGGCACTAAATGGCATTGACAGCGTCTGAGGGCCAGATCCCGCGCTGATGTCAGTTGGCATAACGTCATTATCTTCACTGAAGTGATGCAGCAAGCATAAATCAGCACAGATCAGCTGACTTATGTAGCACGATGTTTGATTTGTGCCAGCTGAGGATCGAGCCCGAAATAACATTCATGAAATAGACGGTGGATAGCAAAGCTGAAACTGGGATTTGACAGACTGCCATGAAACAAGATAGCATCTTCCAAGAAGATGTTTTCTATTTCTCCACCAAATGTAAGCCTCTCTGGGGCAAGAACCGGCCATTTGTTTTGGCTTTTTATGGTGCTGAGGACAATGGAGATCTCATCTGTTGCTAAAGCCTCTAGTTTGTCCTGCAAGAATAATAAAATCAATAACTACTACTACAATGTCCTTCTCCAGACAGGCTATGACCTTTTAATTTTGCTCTTGCAAAGCCTTCAATCCCAGCATGATTAGTGTGTTGCAGGACTGAGATCTAAGCACATTTTGAAAAAATGCTGTTGTCCACTGCTGCTATCCCAACGTCCAGAAGCAGCTGAAATTCCAGCCGGACCTTTATGGGGCAGAGCTGACGAACCAAAGCCAGAACATGCTCCCTCGGAGAGGCGAGCAAAGATAACTTTTGCCATTTGTTCCAGCTGTTCTGCCAAGTCGCCCACATACCCTCGGCTCCACCAAGCTCGTCTGAACCACAGTCTAGCACAGACATCATGAAAGCTGGTCACTCCCACAACTGGAGGCTAATGAAACAGAGAAAGGTAGCATAATCGTATAATCGACGCTGCCTTGCCTTGTTCCTCATACACATGTTGAACAAGAGGATCAGGGAGAAAATTGCTGCAGTAATTAGCAAACATAGCATAAATATTTATCGAGGAAACTCCAGGTCAAATGGATTTTAAAATTTTTATTTAGAGTTGTTTAGATGTAAACATATTTCCTTAATTGGACTTTAAGAAGGGCACTCACATGTTTCCTTTTGAGCGTTTCTAATATAATTATTGCTTGGGCAATTAGGCCACTCGCTAAGCCACAAATCTTATCTTTCACACTGGTGAGTCATAAATAAGGATTGAGTCACAAATAGACCAGACAGACAAATGGTGGCAGGAAGGAAATAAGATTGGCTGTGAATATATTTAGGCTGGAAATTAGAAGATGGCTGCAGAGTACCTGAGGAGTGCAATTCTGATACAGTTTTCTAATTGGGAGGAATTGAGGGGAGAGAAGTAACTTAAATTGCTTTATCATTTAGCTTGATAAGCTCATGAAAGGGATTGTACGCTAAGTAGGAGAATTTCTTAAGATTGAATTGGACGATAGGAGTCCTCAAGTATTCAGAGTTTCTGCCTGCCACGACTACCTGCAATTAGAGGGTTAGTGGCCTGATTACCCAAGTTGTCCCAGCCAGTTCTGTTGTTATCAGTGGTCCTTAGGACTCATATACAGCAGGGGCAGGTTGCACAGATACAACTATGCCAGTGTCGTCATACATTCAAGGCTCTATTTAATGCAGAATCTAGTGTTTGCATTGTGAGTTGGCAGCAGTGCAGCTATGTTGCAAAACCCTCCTGTCAGAGAAAGTGAGAACAACTTGACTTCTTATGATTGCATTCGAGGTCAAGTTCAATTATGGGGTATTCAATGATGGGGTGCACCTAATAAGATGGAGATCGGCTAATAGCTCTACCAGCTAATGAAATGTTTTCCACTGTTTGACCAGCACAATGACTTTCTGTCATGCAATCAGAGTTCCTGGGAACTGCTGTAATACAAATAATGGGACTTAGGATGTTGGGCTACTCTTTACTGGCTTCTGTATTTTTCAAGGAGAAAGGGAGACTGGGACTTTTGCTGGTCATGGAAGAAGACAATTTACTTACTTCCTTTGTGTAAGTAACACTGAATATGCTGATGTAGCAAATAATATAGGCCAGAAGGGTGCCTGAGTATGTGAATGCTATCTGTTAAATGAACAAAGTCCCATGTCTGTCAAAGCATGGGTTTCACTGTGCCTTCCAGTTCCACATCAACTCTGTTCTGCATCAGCAGCCTCGTCTTTAAATGTGATCCTTGCTTTGCTGTGACACGGTGTGACTCAAAAATGTTGTGCTTTTAATCAATCCCTAGAGCATGGATGCACATCCCGTACCATATTGGCCACATCAAGTGTTTTTACCAGTATATCCAGGGCACAGCCTGCTCCCTCTTGTTCCCTTTCCTGCATGCCCTTTGGTCTCTGTCCTATCATGTGATGCAGGTACTGGTGTTTCCCAGAGATATTCATGCTTGGTTATGCAGCAGGAATGCAGATGACATGATGTTGAAATTTTATAGCCATGTATGATCATCATGTGATACCGGATGCCTGCATTTTCTTATGATGAGGGCCATGTTCCCCAGGCAGTGCTCTACGCATCTGAATGAAAGGATCCTTCAACTGCAAATACGAGGGCTATCTGACCACAAGGTTCAGTACTAGTATTTTAGGATTAGCTACTGCTTGTTTTCTGCAATCTTACAATTAGGTAGTGTTTTACTGTCCTGGAGAAATACTTCTATTTCTTGCTGTTTCTTAAACATGCGTGGTCAGTCCACACATGGCAATAGAAAGGTGCTCTACCTCACTGCCTCAGTGTGTGGGAAGGTTTTAAGTAGACGAAAAATGTAAAGACCTCAACGTATCTCACTTCAGTTTCCCAGAAATAAAGAACAATTAAAATATTAGTATGTAAGCAATTAAAATAAAAAGTGACTTTTAACTATACAATATGTGTTGCAGAGTTTAGAGATGAAGAAATCAAGTCTGACTTGAACTTGCACTTTGACCTCACTAGGACCAGAATTGCATCCTAGTATATAATACAGCCTGCTTTCTTGAAAAGTAGCCTGTCAGGGTATGAGTGTCAGCATTGAAATACATTCAGATTAATACATTAATTAAATTCTATAAAGCAAAACACCTTTTTTTTAAAGTAAAGTGTATTTGTTCTTTGCATACTAACTTTCTGAACTGCTAGTTGAAAAAAGGGATTTGCCTCTCCAGAAACTTGTATTTTTTGTCTCCTATGTGGTTTGCCATTGGTTCAGCTTTCTTTTTCTCCTTTGCTAACCTACATGGTGAAGATCATTCTAAAAGGATTTCTGTTTTGAAAGAGTCAGCTTTCAAAAATCCCTGAGAAATCACCCTTCCATAAGCAAGAAATAAAATCTTTGTGAGCTGAATCCCCACTTCAAATCATGCCAAAGTTCCCAACTCTACCTAAGCGGTATTGCGCTTTGCAAACTGTGCCATGTATTTCACACAACATACACCTGAAGAAAATGTTTGGCTGATACATGTTTTTCTAGCTCCACTTCTATAGAGAGTTTATACCCACTTAAGATCTGTTGTTGCAGATATGTGCTGTAATTTACAGCAGAGTTGTTTGCTGTGTGCCCAACGTTGTTCACGCTTGAGGGCTTTGCTTTTGACCTCACTACGTATAGAATAAGGTCTGAGAAGTATGCAAACTTTCTCCCACTCTCAAATTAACTTATTTATACCGTCCCCCAACATTTAGGCTGAAATTCTTCACATTTCAATATCATGACTGTATTAGTTACTGTATCAGTGTAAGAAGTAGGAAAATCTTCCTGCTTTTTCCATTGTAAAAATGTCTCTTTCGTTACCGAAGAGTTTGCTTGGCCCTGACTAGGGAAGCATAATGACTGTCCGTTTGTGGAGAGTTTCACCATCTCAGTAGGTTCCCTGTATCCAGCTGTGCTGCAGGGTATAACACTTAGCTGGTACTCGCTTTCAGAATTTCAGTTCCACTAAAACAAGTGCTTAACTTGTCCAAGAGGTGCTTTGTGCTGGCAAGTAGTTTCAGGAGTAGCCGGGTACTCCCCGTGGGCTCACGGGGTGAGCCTTCACAGCACAGCCCAGGACTGAGCCGTTCTGGGTCCTGGTCCTGCTACGTACTTTCTTCTGTGACTTGGGAAAGCCTCTTTTTGCCAATGGCTTTGCCTCTGCTTAGCATCCCTTATTTCACGTGCTTGATATTTGGGTGCCAAACCTGTGGCAGAATACTGGGATTTTAGAGATGCTGATTTTTCTTCAGATGGAGAATGGGATCTCTCGGAAAACTGTGGGCATGGGAATGGTATAAACCTAACTTCCACATGCATCAGTTCCCCCACGTGCTAAGGCAGAGAAATCCTACTCACTGTGCTACCAGGGCACTATAAAATTACATTTGTTACTGTTTGTAAAAGGCAGCAGGTTTCTTAGATCAATACCGCTACTGAAGTACAAAGTAATAGTACTTCTTGAGGAGGAAGAGGATTGCCTTTTGAGTTGCCATCTGCTCCTGGCCTGACTCCAATTGCTTCCTGGTGAGTAATCTGAAGGCAATTTTTTAGAATCAATTTTGTATCACATTTTCACAATATGACATATGTAGCTCTAGGTCTTAAAGAGGGAGGAACAATCCACCAGTAGTCTGCCTCCCACTGTAGAAGCAAATCCTCTAAATTGGAGGATAGTAATTAGACAGATTCATTGATTTGCTGTAAATATCCTTGCTGTATCGTCACCCCATTGTGGTTCACAAGTTTGGTTTTTTTTTTTTTAGATGGCATTTTCTAAATGATCTCATCCCTGAGGCATGGGTGAAATAAAGGTCAGTTCAAATGCTTCCCAAACAATAACCAGTGTAAGAGGATCATCAGATCTTGGAGCGGAGGAGGGAGAACCTACAAAGTGATCAGTGTAAGACCAGAAATGTCATCTGTCATCTTAGAACAAGAGCTGCGTGGAACAGAACCCGTGCCCTTGAGGTGGGCATGCACTCACAGAGGAGCCATGTTCCTGCTTCAAGGGAGCCTCCTTGCTGGAGCCCCAGTCCTGCTGAGGCCTTTTAGCCATCCAGCGGCACCTATGTATCTCCACAAGGAAGTGTATGTTAGAAAGATGCTTGGTCAAGGAGAAAGAACTGATCTTGCCTGCTAGGTGTAATTGTCCTGAAAGTCTTTTCTGCAAAGATGTTTTCTGTTCGCTTTCCCTAATCTTTTTGAGGCCCAAATGGCTTATGATATTAGGCAGAAGTGCACCTTTACGCTAGTAAGTTTAGAAAAATAGAATAAATCATAGCTAAATCTTGGGCTATCGGTGACAAGCTTGCCTGCCCCGAACTTCCAGCTATAGATGGTGACAACTTCCTGAGGAGCACCAGTAGATCTCCTTTCAGCTGCTACAGTAGCTCCTGTGAGGCTCCCTCAGACTTCTCACTGCCTGTCATCCTCCTTGGACCTAGAGTGCTGCTGAAGATGAACGTCTGGGCTACTATGTTGTACCGTGTCTTTGTTTCTACTTCACATCTGATAAAGCATCAGAAGAAAACAATTAGGGGCAACTTGACCTTAATAACTTTAATTACATTCTTTGATAGCCAAATGAACAATCCCCAAAAATTTACTTCTCAAGAATGTTATGAATGACACTATGCAGATTATTTGCATACATCTGACAATCACAGAAAGGATGTCCTTTGACAAAGAACAGCCTTCACAGTTTGACAGGAGATCTGCATTTTGTCAGGATAGCAACTACAGGGCAGTCCCTTCTGTTTTGAAAGATCGCTCTCTTAACAAAGGATGTATATCACAAGGAACAATTTGTCCTCCAAGTTTTTCTCTGTAATAAAGATACAGTAAATGCCTACTTCTGGCCAGACAATCTGAAGTGCAAGTCCCATCAGGATTTGCAAGTTAGGGATGTGGTCTCTGCTGACTGAGACATTCTCTGAGCACACCTACCAGATTCAGCCTAGTACAGATACCGCGAAAATATGACAGATCTGGCTGTTTTGTTCTTATGATTAGATCAGATGACGCATCCCAGGTGGAGAAAACATAGTGTAAAATCTCTTCTTTGCTTGAAGTGAGAGACACTCTTCCAAAGAAACTGATCCTCTCACCAGGCTGGGTGATACTCTGGCACGAGATTCTTTCAGTCTGTCTTTTTCAAATAGCTTTGCATTAAATCATTAACCGAGAAGAGCAGGAAGAGTTAAAACAGTGTGTAACAGTTAAAACAGTACATAGTAAACCTTTCTTACATTGGAGAGTGAGAGTCGGGTCTCTCCTGTCCTAGAGGGTGTGCTAACTGCTAAGCCTGGGGGTCGTTCTCATACTCGCTCCTTGGCTGATTAAATATGTTTCCATACAAAAGGGAATAATTTAAATGGGAGAATGACTTCTTACTCCTCTCGTATAGTCAATTCAATAGACAAGACTTGTAGAAAATAAAATTTTAAATCACCACAGACACAACTTGTATTTTAACGTAAGTTCTCAATCCTCTGTGTAAGCAGCCTACCCGCTGTTTGCTATGGATGGAGCAGAGGAGTCTCTTCCTGCCAGATGATTTCTGGGAAAGGTTTGGCGTAATTGGCTAAGGAGAGTTTGTAAGGGATTACAAGTTTATGACAAGGGATTAATTTAGATGATAATGCAGTGTACGTTTGTTTTGGTTTGGGGATTTTTTTTTTTGTAATTCCTGCACCAGGAAAGCAAAATATGAATTCCTTTGGAAACGGCAGTCTAAATACAAAAAGTCCAGTCCAGACTTGAACTGACTATTAGACACCTGCATTTTGCTCATTTAAAACCACGTGATGTGAATGCTCTCAAAACTTCACATTAGTCTGCACTGGAGAGCACTGTGAGACGTGAACTGGCTGCTGTAGAGACTGCTGGTGCCTACAGGACACAGGGAGAACCTGCCTAATGCGTGCCTCAGCTCTGCATCCCTACCCTACAAGCCAACAAAAGGCACGCTGACACCTTGCAAGGCTGTGTTGTACAGCGGCATATTTTAATTCAGAGGATGCTGGGATCTGCACACAGCTCAGCGCGCAAACCGAGGGAAGATCTGGTTTGGGTCCAGAACAGCTGGGTTGATGTCTCTCTTCTCTCAGCTTGGCAAAATCTACCTCTATGTAATCCCTTCTTGTTTACCTTGACATAACGTTTCTGGTTTTCGGATGGCACTAGCTGGAAGATCCTGCTACAGCAGTGGTGAAAATATGCTCCTAAAAGCTTCAGCATGTAGGGCAAGTTATGGCATTGAAGATTTTCTTTTTGTCTTTATTTTTATTTCAATCCCCCCCCCCCGGAACCAAGAAAAGACTCGAGATGCAAACATGGTTGCACTAAGCTCCCTTAGAGTTTTGCCACTGACTGTAGGCAGTTGCACAGTTCTCGTTGCGTTCTCTCCTCCTCTGTGGCAAAGCTGCGAATGAGCACTACATGTTTTGAATAACTCCCGATTTCTCATGTCAAAAATGATAATATATAGTATAGCTTGAACTGAATCTCCTCCTATTGCAGTATAATTTTGAATTTTTCTTCCCATCTAGTGTTATCTGGCATCCTAACTGAAAACTTATTATGCATCTGGAAAGCAGCTGACTTTGATTTGGAAGAAGTGAAACACACTTAACATGTAATTTCACTTAACATCTTTGATGTCCAAAAGTACCCATTTTCTTTATCACTTTATCAGAATGAAGAGAATACAGCAATTTATAGTTATCAATGTTGAATTAGTCAATGTGTTAATTGTGGGGCTAGTACTGGGAACAGATGTGTTTTTTGTAGAAGGGTGGGCTGAATGTATTCGTCTTTTTAATGCTGTTGCTGTTTGGATCATCAGTATTTCTTAAAATTCCCTTCTCCTCTCTACCACCTTGTGTAACTGCTCTATTTTGTACAGCCCAGAAAGCACATCTCTCTCACTGGAGCTTAGGACTCCATCTCAAATTACAAAATGTCCCTGACTATTCAGCCTTTTGAAAAAGCTGTAAATAGAGATATAACTTACCTAGCAACAAAAAGTAGATCACCATAATGCAGTCTATGAACACAGTGAGTTTATTCAGCTACGGTCATGCCATAGCTCTTCTCCTTCTGTTGCTAGTCTTTTAGAGACAGACTATAGAAAAAGTGTTTTCTATACTCCGCTAATGTTAAGCAATCCTCTTGATAACAACTGGGCAGAAGATTAACTATCTAAACTTCTAAAATTAATGTACTTGGTAGAGCTTCTGCTGGGTCAGGTAAAAACAGAACTGAGTGAATACTGGGGAAAAACACATAAAGTTTTGAAAATGTCAGTCTTTTGGTGAATATTGAAATATAATCTGTATCCTTTAGCTCATACAGCTATATTTAGTGAATGTTTTTACAAACATGTTTAGTTTCTTTCTTAGCGCTTTCCTTTCCCCTTTCAGCTTTCAATCTCCACCATACAGTGATAAAATAAGTATAATGGAAAAGGATGTAGACAGAAAGGAAGAAGAATGTGTTTTTCCCTCCTAACTTAACATTGAAAAGATTTACTTTTTTCTGGATAGCTTTTAAAAATATTTGAAACATTTGCTTCAACTATAGTAAAAGCAACAAAAATATTAATTTTGAATTGGTTTCGTTCCAGATTAAGCCTTATTAAAATTCTAAGGTGTTAGAAGACTTCCTGTCTATTTAAGGTGAAAAGCCTTGTCCACGACAAAAGAAGTTATTACCATTTCAAAGGTCGGTCAGCATTTTTGCCTATATACCTACTAGGTAATAAAGATCATTTTGACCCTTTTTTGATCACTGAAGTCTTTTATCAGTGCATTCATACTAGTCAAAGATGCTGCTCAATGCCCACTTTCATATAGTGCTTTCATGAAAGTGCCTTTGAGAATGAAAGCAGTGGCCAGATTCTGATCTCTCCTCTTCAGATCTTCTGCTATTAGATTTTCATTTCCTAAATCAACGTAATAGAAAAGAAAATTATGCCCGTTCTCCAAATAGATATGAAATCTAAGAATGTTTCTAAAGAAAACATCGTATCTACTAGACAGTTTTCATTAGTCAATTTAATAAAACTTTAAAATGACCTTTTTCTCCCTTGGAGCTAACTGAATTGTAGAGCTTCGTGTCCTTTGGATAAGTTCCAAAAAGGAAAGTCACCCTGCAGAGTTCAAATCTCAGTGGAAAGCAAACCAAGTCCACTGTACTTGAACTCTAACTGCCATTTATTATTAGGTCCTGAGTCTTTAATGTAGTGCTAAATAGATCGAGAATGCCTATATTCTGCTTATATTTCAGACCTGTTTCTGAAGCCTTAACACATGAGAAACTTACGTTAATGTTAAGTTTTCCGAGGAGTGAAAATGGGCTTTCCTGATATTTTGAGAGTAGTAAATTGGAGAATAAAATGAGGGCCTAAGCCCAGCTGTACCACAGGCTCTGAGCTCGGTAGCCGCGGGGTAGCAAGACCCTCTCCAGCTAGGAGGGGACCACATGCTCCATCCTCTGCTCCCCCAGCGCCCTCGATCCCCCTGAGCACGGCCGGGGAGTCTCATTAGTTCTTCCATCAGAGGTCAGTGGAATCAGTCTTCTCTAACCTGAACCTTAACCGCTGCAAAGAAGAAGAAAAAAACAGGGAGCTGGGACAAACTTCTCTTGGGTGCAATCCCCTTGCACGGAAGTCCTGAAGGCACTGAGGCTTCTGCGCTGATGTTTGCCTTTACTTTTTGGACTGTCCTTGAGTAGGAATAATGTTTACACAGTCGCAGAATGTTATTGCCATCATTATTTCTTGTGTGGTTTTTCTTGCAGAAAATGACAACGTTTTTTTCCTTAGAGAAAATAATTGGCATTTTAGGATATTATTTTCATGACATGGCATACTGTAGGGTTTTTTCAGAGATTCCTTAGTTAAGGGAAAAGAAGATGACTGTGATAGGTATGTCCTTCACTGCCACTGAAAGGATGCATTGCTACTTCTACATTTAACAGTTCTAATGGTGCTATTTTGGATAAACAATTTTATGACAGTACAGTTTTGTCTTGAACGACACAGCTGTAGCCTAGGAAACCAAACATATCTTTCCTAGTGTTTTTATTTGTCAGAAGAGTATTGTCAATTCTCGTGTGTGTCCATTTTTTTTAACTCACCACAAAATGAAAAATATTATACTATTAAGACTTGGGCAGTCTCTTCTTTTTGTATGTATTAGAAAGAAATTTAAGTACAGACACATGCTTAATAATACTCCAATTGGACATTTTATCATTGTCAAAGGCATTTGTAGAGGAATCCATCAACTCTTCTGATTTCCATACAAGTCAATTTACTGTCTTCAAAATGTAACGTTAATGGCACTCAGTGTACACACTGTAATCCTTTAAAATAATGTACATGGCAAACGGATATGTTCTCATGCATTAATAATTTAAAAGTTAATTTTAGGTACTTACTCAATATGATTAACTGATGGATCAGCAGTCTTATATAGAGAAACAGTGAGCACACTTAAAGAAAGAGCATGCTGGAAGACAGCCAGGTAGCTGCCTGCGTGATGGTTCAAAAATACCTGGGCTTTAGCCCTCCAGTTTCCCTTCAGCGTTGGATGCAGCACATCGCGGCTGTAAGGGTGGTCTCTGGTTTTAAGATTAAATGTGTGAAGTGCCTTTGAGGTTGAGGTAGCAGGACTTTTGGGGCAGAAGGGGGATGTTTTGGAGGGCGGGAATCCCTGCAATGCAATCCTGCTGGTGGCTGGCTGGCTCTGCAGCGCCGGCCCAGTTATATAACCTCTCTCCTGTCACTTCTCGCTTTTTGAGGACGCCCTGTAATGCCGGGCTGTAAATTGATATTCTAGGGTGGAAATACTACAGATGACAAAGTATAACCGTTTCATTGCACAGCTAAAGAATGTGCCAGGGCAAATAGCATTAAACAGTATGTAGAAGAGGGGTGTGTTGAAGCCTTGGCTGTGCCCGCAGCAGCGGGCTCTGCGAAAGCAGCAAGAACTGGACATCTATTGTACAAACCCTGGTCAAATCGTACAGGTACAGCTACAAAAAGGACGGAGGCTCTCTCTTCGCAAGGAGCCACAGGGAGCAGACAAGGGGTAACAGGTACAAGTTGCACCGGGAGATGTTTCATCCCGATGTAAGAAAGAAATTTTTTACAGTGAGAACAATCAGCCGCTGGAACAGTGTCCCCAAGTGATGGGGCGGAGACCCCATCACTGGAGGTTTTCAAGACGAGATTGGACAGGGTGCCAGACAATCTCATCTAGGCTCCCTTTCCCATGAAAGGTTGGACCAGATGGTCTTTGGAGGTCCCTTCCAAGCTGGGCTGCTCTATCATTCTACAGTCTATACGTGCAGAAAGTTTCTCTTCTGTGAGCATGTGGGGCTGTGATGCCCCCCACGGCATGCCAGTCCTAGGGTCTGGCAGGTAGTAGGTGCCTCCTTACCTCTGGAGTAATCTCGGGCAGAAATCTGATACCACCTACGTTCACCTTTTCACTAGATAGAAACCTGGACAGGAGCCTTCTGCTAGCAGCAGAGAGAGGAGGCAGCTTCTCCTCCAGTGAGGTACCAGCCTCCAAGGCTGGACCCCCAAAATGCACGATCAGGGGTGAAGGATGGCTCACAGAAAGCCAGGGCAGACCAGCCCCGGCGGTGGGAAGAGGGGGGTGAAGTAGGGGCTGAGAAGTGGCGGTGCATGGAGCAAGCTCCCAAAGGGCCGGGCTGGGCTGGGACGGGACGGGACAGGCCCTAGCGGCGCTGACAGGCTGAAGAGCAACGCTCAGCACCGCGTCAAGTGGAGATGGCCAAGGGAAGCGCGGTCCCGGGGAGAGGCCGGGAGGCCGGCGGCACGAGGAGGGCGAGCAGCGGGCGGGCAGCGGAGTGGCACGTGCCTCTGAGAGGCTGAGGTGACACACACGAGGGAACGGGAGAGATTACGTGAGGCGTTGGACAGGGAGAGCGAGTGGTGAGAACAGAGCCAGATCAGAGCAGGGCTGGAAACGCGGGGACGGAGAGGGCGGGCTGATAACAAAAACATTCCTTTAAATACAGTAAAGAAGAGCCACGGAGGAAGAAAGAGCAAAAGCAAGGAAGGTATCATGTTACATTTCAAAATACGTTCAGCTCGGGCGCTCAGCCGCAATGCTCCCATTAGTGTACACGCATCTGTCTTCGGAGGAAAAGCCCAGGGATTTCTCCCGCTTCTCCTTGATTTCCTTTTATAGTGCTGGCCACTTCTTACGAGAGGTGTTTTTGCATCTGGCGAACAGAATATTCCTCTCCTCCTGCAGTGCAGCGGCTTGTGTCGAAGGCGATACTCTTCAAACCAGTAGCTCTTAGGGAAGCGTACAGCTTCACTTCTGAAAGAGTTTTTTCGCAGTCCAAGCTATTTGCACGCTACTCGCAGACAGGATTGCTTGGAGCTACGGTAAAGCTCCGGCGATCCACGGAGCGAAATACCAAAGGTCCCACTGCACAAAAGTTAGAAGCAGCAGTCTGTAGGAGCGCTGGTGGCAGCGCGAGGATCCGGGGAGATAAGGGTGTTTTGCAATACAGGAGAGCTCTCCGAATAGTCCACCTTACTGCTGGCGCACGCCGAGCGCCTGCTCGGTGCTATCTGGAGCGCAGGAAGGAGAGCGGAGGCACCTTCCCCGGGTAGTTTTGTGGGGGAAAAATGGGAGAACAGGGTGGGCAGATGAGGTTAAAGACAAAGCCCACGCACGAATGTCTCGCGTTTGTAGATGCCCCTGGCTGCTCTGCTGGCTTATTTTAAAGAAAAAACAGCCTTCCTTCCCCCCCAACAAAAGCATGCGCCGGTGCTACCTGTGGGTGAGCTTTTGTTAGAGGGCGGGAAGCCCCCGTAACAGCCCCCT
>NW_008795693.1:794234-800363 GCF_000699145.1 Aptenodytes forsteri | reverse complement strand
GCCGTGCCGGAGAGCCCCTGGCTAGCCCAGGAGACCCGAAATCGGGGGGGGGAGTGCTCGGTTTCTCCTGCCTTCGCTCCCCGCCGGGCAGAGCCGCGCACGCATGGCTCTCTCATTGTATCCCTGCGGTACTGCAAGCTGGGGCTGAAACTGTGGCATCTTTCTAAGAAGAGTTTGCAGTTAATTGGTTTGGCAGATGAACTCCCGCAAAATCCTCTTGCCCGCTTCTGTTGCTTAAGTGCCAGCGGCCCCCCTTCCCCCTTTTCCCCTGCTTTCCTTTGAAGCGTCGCGTAACTCTCTGTTGCCAGCAAGATGGAAAGTGCTGATTCAGCAGCCTGGAGCCCCACTCCATCTAAAGTGGTGGTCTGCCTGAAATGTTCCCATTTGTTGAAATGGGAACATGTGTTGCTGGTATGTCAAAGCAGCATTGATCAGGTTTTCTAAAACAGCCCCGAAGAATGTGGTTTGCTTTTCCCTTCACTAAAGCAGAATGAATTCGGGGTTGAGGGAAGGGATACGGGGATAGGAGGGATGTGGGTAGCTACCACCTTAAGTTTTGCTGCTAAGGGACAGTTGAAATTGTGTTGCCTCATAAAGGTGCTGAGCAATTACTCATTTTAACAAAGATTTTGTAGGATGTATAGCAAGGACGCCTTAACACTCCAACTCAATCTGTTCCTGCGTCTAGAGACTAGTTGTACTTAAAGCCCTAGAAAAGGTACGGAGAAGGGCAGCAAGGCTAATCCTAGGATTAAAAGGAGTGAGTTATAAGGACAGGTTAAAAAAACCCACCACAAACACATGGAGATTAGAAAAGCTGCATGGAAAAAGGAAATATGCTTGAAACTTTAAATGGCAGTTCTGGCTGTGCTTCATGATCACTTTGAGGTGCAGGGCGAGGAAGGGTGCAGGGGCTCAGCAGGATGCTCTTTGCGTGCAATGTTAGTCTTTCTGGAGGGCTTACCTCACGCTGGAGCAGAAGAGGGAGAGCCATATTCCTCTAGCTGTCTCTGTCCAGTTATATGCTAATATCAAGGCTGTTTGGGTTTTCTTCCTCTAAAGCCGAACTCTTTAAAATTCAGCACAACCTAGAGCAAACAGCAAAGCCTGAAGAGCAATGGTAGCTTTATTGCAAACGGTAAACTGACGGAGCAGCAGACCCTGACGCTTGCCTCCAGTGATCATTTTACCATGTTACACTCTGATTTATTTTCTTCACTTGGACTTTATTTGTTCTTAAAGTAGGTCTTGTTTGCCCTCGCTACATATTAAAGATCTTGTGGTACTTCCATGGTTTTCCTTGGTTTTGTTAATCAAAATATCCCCTCCCTTACCACTGTGTGAGTTGGCTTTCATCCTCAGATACAGCCACACCTGGGTTTCAGTAGCATATTCCTGTGTTGTTTTATTATGTAGTCCAAAAGCGTTGCCTAAATGCAAAATGGATCTCTACATTTCAGTTCTACTTAAGCATATACCATGCACTCTGTGAATAAAACAAATGTTTGCAGCCCTCTATCTTGTGAGCACTTAAATGACTCCAGCAAGAATTGTCACAAAGGTTTTTTAGAAATCTTTGGTTGTGTTCTGAGCCGCGCTTGGGGTGTAAATGGGCGAAAAGTATCTGGATCTCTCTGGTGAAGGGATCCTTCCAAGGCGGGGAGTTCCCAGCTGGCAGAGGAAAGGCATAGCTGGGTCACGCGCTGCTTCTGCCAGCAGCATGGGAGTGTTGCACTGGGAGTTTGTTTTCTGACAGCACCGAACTAGCAGATGTCCCTCTAGACTGTGAGGCACCAGCAGCTTCCCTGGGCGTGCATAGCGGTGGCAGCGGGCTAGCCCGGGTAGTGTCACACCGGGTGGGACCATGCTGTTGCTCTTCTCCTCCCTTCTGCCGTGCCCCCGTACGCGTTGGTTATGGAGGTTTATGGTGATAGTGCTAAATGAGGCCAGATTTCTAGGCAAAACTTTTCCTTAGGCCAGCTGAGCTCACTCTTGGGAAGTGTGTGTGGGTGAAATGCACTGGGGTGCTTCTTCAGAGACCTGGAAGCTGGCATGGGGGGGCAGATGAAGGGGGTTGCCTTTTGATGACTAGTGGTACGCGTTTTTAGGATGTATTTAAGTATTTGCTCAGGTAAAAATTTCCCTGGTGACAGCAAACACTGTGGTGCAAAAACCTTACCAGTTTCTGCTGGCCTTTTTATGCTAAACCTCTATGTGAACTTTATTAGTGGGGTTGAGGGGAATGCTTTTCCTCATTTTTAAACCAGCATTTCTGTCCAAGCTAAGACTAAGAAAGCCTGCTTTTCTTTGGATTTGTCTCAGCTATGAGGGTATTGATGCCATTTCACAGTACAGCATTTCTCACGTGTACCCACCTGGCCCAGTGTTTTCACAAACAAGGAAGGTAACTCCCGAGACCTCTGCCTCTGTCAGGCTTGCATGAAACTTGCCAACTGGCTTGGCTACAGTGTGATTGCATAAGCCTCCTTCTGTAGGAAAGCAGGCTAAGGAGTTAGGATTGTTTTTCTTGGAAACTGGATCTGCACCTGGGCATGTCCAAAATATACCAGTTGCTACTCTTCACCTAGGGAAATCTAGGAATGGAGATCCTTTTCCTAAAAGGTGAAACTCCACAAACATTTTAGGAATTATGAGGTATGAAGTTGCCAAGGAATCCTCTTCTAAGCATTGAACTTCATTTACAGGTTTGCCATCCTTGCACTGCCTGCTGGTCAGGAGAGCACTTTGCAACCTAGACTTGGATGTGGCAAAGTAGTCATTTCCCCTCACTTTTCTCCCAAACCAGTGGTTGTTATGAAACATAATATTATCAAGCAAACAGTTGTCACCTCATTGACTCTTCTTTCCTTATACTTGTTGAGCTGTGCACTTCTGAGTTCATCCCGTGCCAGGTCTTTCCTATTCTCATGCCATCTGTTGAATTGGATGATCTTTTTGAACAGCAGTTCTCCCATTAGCTCAGTATGGCTCCTCTGTTGCATTGTGGATGTGGGGAGGACTATTCCAAGGAAGCCAGATTCCACTATGAGTGCAGCATAAAAGAAAGCTGTTGATCAGGGTTAAGCATCCTGCCTACAGACAGACTGTTTATCTCTTCAGTGATGGAGCAATCAGAATAGTCTGACTTTGAGATCTGGTTGGATATAATGTACAATCCCTTTGCTGGCATGCTTTATTCCCATGGCCAGTGTCTCTTCAGTGGATAACCTGATGTGAGAGTGAGACAGGCACTACATTTTTCCTATAGGTATGTTCATCTGAAGGTGGTGTCATCTGTGGTTTCTAGCAGCTTGTGGACTCACGATGTGTATGGGAGCACTGAAGATTGAGGGATTCATGAAGTGAGTCACCACTAGTGCTAAGCTATCCTGAACTCTCGATCTTCACATTCACACCAATGTGCATCCATTGCCTGAAAACTCATCTCCCTCTTTGCTTTCCTAGGGTCTTTCATAAGTTGCAGATGGATCAGTTCATGTAGAGCAAATGGACGTGGCAATCAGGACTGAAGGCATTACAAGTTCAAGCCCTGCTTTAGAGTAGTGCCCTTGTGAACAGTTCTGTCTTTCCTGGTCTCTGTAACAGAAAAGACCAGTGATTTCTGTTTAATGGTGAGGAGCCAGTGCTGCCAATGAACTTGAAAACTTGTTGGAAGACACTCTTACAAAAGCATGAGGTTTTGAGCACTGGGTGAGTCATTTTCTGATAGGAGAAGGCGGTGGCTATGTGGCTGCTTGGGATTTTACAGGCAAATTACCCATAGTGGAAAGGACCAGAGACTCAAGTGTGGACTGAAGGCACAGTACATCCTGCTGAAGTATAGGCAGGATGAATCATGTGGGTTCTTCAAAACCCAACGTAGATGCTCATTTACAAGCCAAGAGAGCTTTTAATGAAACCTGCTAATTGTGTCCAAATTAGTTAACGCATGGGGAGATGCAGATTACCACTTCTGAATGGCTACAGCAAAAGCTGGCCGTCATGAAGATTGGTTGTTCTAAGTGAGTGATCCTCCTAGCAGTGTAGGAGACCTTCTCCAGCAGCATGGATAATACAGCATGCGACTAACACTGTAAATTAGTGTGAGGGACCTTTTCCTTCCCGAAGCCTTTCAGAAACCTTTGATAAGTCATTTTTGGTAAGTCATTACATCTCTGGGTATCAAATGATAACTTTGGAGAGAAGAAAATGGTAGAGGAAAATGTATAGTGTTCTGATGTATGGTATGAAGTAAAATTACAGGTTGTATCAAGCTTGTAGATTGCTAGACTGGATCTGGCATAATCTAGGCACGTGGCATGAAAGTCTACCTCATTGATAATGAGAGAAGTGAATTATTCCTGGAGCTGAAAAGAGGTGAAATGTGCCTCTTGGAGCTCTCTGAAGCTTTCAAGACTGCTGGCTTTGAGATTATGCTGGTTCAGGTATGATGGGATAAGGCTTGTTTGCTAGAGTAGTTTGACTTCTTGGAGAAAGGTTCAGCAGTGGGAAATTTCCCCTTTACCACATGAAGGTAGGACAGACTCTGCTTATTCTTTCCTGAAGTGAGAATCGGGGAGAGGGTGAGGGGAGTCGCAAGTGTTCATTATACTGTGCAGTATAGTTCTGAAAAGAGCTTTGGGACTATGGTGATAGTCGTGGTCCTTGGATGCAGAGGTGATGAATGCCCTAGACGAATTTACTGGGAACACTGTGACCGTCTCTGCGTTCTCTTCTTGCGGGCAGATACTATAGAGTATCTGAGAAAGAAACGCGGTGTCCTATTTCTGTTGTATTCTTTTGTTGGACTCCAGGGGAAGACTGCAAGAGGTTTTCCCATTATCTTACCCTCCTGCTGCTAAGCTGTCATCCTTAGGCCAACAGCAACAGGTTGAGCAGATACGTTGATCTTAATGGCCAACAGTTGTGTTAATGATTACAGTATTAACTATTGGACAGTCCTGTTGCTCCAGCAGTACTATGCAAACAATGTATTTCTTAGTGAGTCTGTTGCAGCTTTTTCAGAGGCCAAAGCCAAGGAACATGGGCAAATTCCAAAAAGGCAGTTTTACACAGGCAGGTCATGATGAATGGGGTAATTGTAAACACATGTTTGGTTAAACCACTAGCAAACCAGCCTCTGATTCTTCCCAGCCTCCATCAATGCCAGCTTCTACTAGTTCTCAACAGGACAAAAATAGGAAATTACTTTCCTGGCAGGCAAACCGTAGAGGAAATGCCATGCCATCCCGTTGGAATAAACCTATAGCCCAGTGGGAAGGAACTCTCCTGCTGAGCAGCAGTGGGGACTTCTACATTTGTTCACAAAGTAAACTTCAGAGTGCGGTCCTTGCGCTCTCTTCACGCTTACTGCTGCAGAATTTGTGTCGACAGAGAAATCGGAGAGATAGAACGGCTGCTGTGAAGCCGAGCCTGTGGTCGCTGAAGGCTGCAGATAAGTAAGGGTGAATAATACTCTATGACACCAGTATCATTCTTCCATTATGCATCCCTGGTGAGAGAATCACTAAGCAGGGAGAATCTCTAAGTCTGTAGACTCTTTTCATGGTGGAGATTAGCACTTGATGAACACTTGGAAACTTCTTTCAATGCCTGGGATCTAAATTCTGCCTTTCTGATGACTTGATCAAGCGGCTGCAGCTCTGTCCTAACTCATGTTGTTGGTTTGTAGCACTGACTAACTTTTCAGAAGCTCTTTTTTTTCCTTCAGTTAGCTTTATTTCTAGGTCATCTTCAGGTGCTGATTTTGATTTTGAAACCATGGGGAAGGGAATCCTTGAAATGTCACCCAAATCTCTTTCACTGCAGATGTTCCTGTTATGGAATGGTTTGACAATTAAACATATTCTTGGTCAAGAAGTTGCAACTGGGCTCTGTGTTGCATGCGTCATGTTTTTTAGAGTGGTTTAGATTTCAAAAGTAACTGGCAGCAGGGATTTAGATCCTTCAGAAAAGGAAATACTGTTAGAAAATTTTCCCAGGTCTTGATTTTAATGGAGGACAGTAGGACAAGATAGTTACATATTGGAAAGGATCAGACCAGAGGCTTTCAAGAGCTGAAATAAAAATGGGGAAGTGATTTTTTTTTTTTTCCTTGGTCCCCCCCCC
>NW_008795693.1:760871-793939 GCF_000699145.1 Aptenodytes forsteri | reverse complement strand
GGGTTTTAGAAGTGTCTTTTTTTTTTGGTTTTCCCCCCCCCCCCCCCCTTTCTGCTTCTTTCCTGTGATGTTCATCTCTGCCAAACTACTAGGTACAGATTCAGGCAGGAGAATGTTCTCTCTCCCTAAATGGGAATTGGGAGAGGGGGTGAGAAGGACTGGGGAAGGTAAATCTGTAGGTTGGTCTTGCTTAGTGCACTGTTAAAGCTCTGAGCATCCTTGGAAAGGAATGAGGAGCTTTTGTTATATCAAAGCACAAGTGTGGAATTAAACTTCAAGGAGCTGGAAAAGCTAAAAATTCAGAAGCTTGTGATATTTTTGTCTTGTGCCAAAGCCTTTCTTAAAAGGCCTGCTTTCCCTTCTGGCTCAAATGTATTAAAGTCCATTTAGGAGAATGTTAAGGGAGAAATATGTATTGCAAGGCCATTGATTCTTCCTGAATTAATGTCTTGTGGGTGATCATTCTTCATTCTAATAGCTGCTCGTGCTGACATCACCCGATATGTCAGGGGATTATGTCAGAATTCAAGCCTTGATATTTTGCAGAACAGTGGCTCAAGTGCTGGCAGATGCTTTGTCGGTGGGTCAGGTTGCTTTTGTTTTTCCTGTCCAGCTCGAACTGTGATGTTCCAGTTACTGTACTTGGTCACAGCAAGGAGCGTAGTAAACAAAAGAATTTCCAAGAGAAAGGTATCAGTGCAGCACAGTTGTGAGGACAAAGTACTACTTGCTGCTAAAGCTTGTGCTAGAGGCATATTTGCCATCAGCGTCTATAATCTAGACACAGAAATGCAGGCGTTTTTAACACTATGAAAGAGCTCACTGACTTTACGTCCCTCTTCTTTTGGTCTTGCTTTCTGCTGTGATGAAATGCTTCATTCCAGGAATCCTGAAGTCCAAAAAGTTGAGGCTGAAGGTTTCCTTTTTGTGTGTGTGTATGGTTTTGTTTTGTTTTTCTTCCCTGGCTGCTGGGCACCTAACTTTAGTTTTTGTTCTTAAATGATAGTTCTTAATGAAGACCCTCTAAGGGGAAAGCAATCAAAATAGCCCATTATTATGCTCTAGAAATGATCAAAATAGAATGTCACAGATTATACATGATTTTCATGAACTACTGATAGCTTTTGATATTCTTTACTGGTAGGCTATTACAACATTACCCACAGTCATGACATTTAACATTTGAAAGGTTTCAGAAGAAGCATTGGGTTTTTTTCTAAAAGGCTTCAGGAGAATTGAGCAAGGAGGCTACGAGATGAGCTGTATGAGTGCAGAGCAAATGCTATTTGGGTTGCTGGCATGTCTGATGTGTGCTCAAGCTTGTTTTGCATTCAGCATGCATGTTTTGTTCTAGAGCTGCTGCTAAAAAGGTCAGGAAAAACCTCTGTGGAGTTCCCTCCTAGCAAAGGTGGATTACATTAACACATGGAAAGTCAGAGGAGCATTGCAAAGAATGTTGCTGCTGATGCTGTGCATGACAGGATGAGTTCAGGTGTGTGAAGATGCTTGCAACGCTTGATTGAGTTGTGGTCCGGTAACTTCCCTCCTCCTGTTTTCCCCCAGTGTCCTTTGGAAAACAGTACTGCTGATACAGTTTTGGGTAGGAGAATGGCATTGCAAGATGCTTTGCTAGTCTTAGCCTTACCTAATTTTGGTAAATGTATAATTTATCCTGGTTTACTTGTTCACCTCCTCTTCCCAGCAGTGGGAGAACTTCTCATGGGTGTTTGGAAAATGGGCAGTTTTGAAAAGTGAAGTGAATGAAGGAGTCCTGTGCTGTAACAGCCTGACTTCCAGTTGCAAGGTTTGTTCCCCAGGTCTCTCTCATTTAAAATTTAGATGAGCTAAGGTGACAATTCTGTAGGTGATGCGAAGTAGCCTATCAGGTGAATTTGGCAGCTCTCGGTAGTGTTTCAGGGAGACAGTTAGTGTGCAGCCACCAGTGATGCAAGTCACTTTCTCCTTTTAGAGCACTGAAATACAAATTTCTGTTGTGAAAAATCTGCAATGTGAAGAGGTTGAAGAAGCTTTTCCCCTGGAAGATTATGTAAGGTACGTGTAGCTGTATCTTATTATACGATAGTCATAAACCAGAGCAACTGAGGAAGTGACTGGTAATAAATCCGTCATTATTCATGTTATGAGAAATATCAAGAATAATAGCTGTTCATACTTATGACAGTGTTATGAGGAACACTGGAGATTTGGTTGACTTGCCCTGAAATGTTGTGGTAAAACATACTTGTTTCAGGCCAGTTACTGGCTCAATTTTTTTTTTCCTGGAATGTCTTGGCTGTTCCTAGTCTCACAATCCCAGAGCTGCCTGCGAGCTGGTTCAGCTGCTCCACTCTGACCAAGAGGAGTTTCTGTAGCCAAAGTCAAATAAAGGCACTAGAGGTGACTGCTCTTGTGTCTACTAGAAAATGGTCTTGGTGGCTGTTGGGCAGATCTCGCCTATAAACTGAAAACCAAAATAAGTTCTTCAGTAATTTTGGTTATTATTCTTGCCTGTGGTAAATGTGGAATTGTTTTGGGGGCAAGGTGACATGTCATGGCTTTCCTTCATTTTACCAAACAGAGCTTGGGAAGACCTGGAGTTCAGGTTCTTGGGTTCTGGATTGCACAGCGGTGACTGGCATTTCTCTTCAGAAACATTTCTGGTAGGCTTTTTCCATAATTTTAACACAAAGTTTGAGCTAATTGACTAGCTCAGTCTTCTGGCTGGGTACCAGCTCCATTAGATATGAACTCTTGGATTGACTGAGGAGGAGATCTTTTCTGAGCCTTCATTACAGGGGTCTGCCTCTGTCTAAAAACAGTTTCTGTCTTTTGCAAAGTCATTTGGAGATTGACAAAATGTGTATTAAATGTTCTCTCCATCCCCTGTGTTTCACTTCGAGCACTCTATACCAGCTGCTGAAGAAGTTCAGGTTTTGTATCAAATGCTACTCGTAATGCTTCAATCACTTTGCATAGCTGTATTAGGTTTTTGGGCTATTGAGGTGAAGGAAGTAATGAATGAGAAGTAATTTTATAGGCATGCTAACGTGGTTGTATACAAATGCCAAGTTTCTTACTCTTCTCGGGATATCTGGCCAACTTGTATGGTTGACTTCAGCCATGTCGTATCTGTACTGACTTTGGCAGTGATTCAGAGAAGACTCATCCAGCCAGAGAAGCATCCATGGGACGACCTTTTTTTTTTTAATTATTTAGTTACTTTTTTTAAAAGTGTGTGGGGACTGAAGCTTTCTTCCTCTGCGCAACTGCGGCTTGTCTAAAGTCAATGTTTTGAGTATGGATCTACATTCAAGCTGTGTGGTCAGAGTGAATTTTTGCCTAAACCTATGGTTGAGCCATAAATCATTGCACTGTGTAGGCAACGATGCTTTCATCCAGTAGCTCGTCTTAGTTCACCTCTTCCTGCCAGTATCCTCTAATTCTGCAGTTCTAATTCTTAACTCTGAAGCCAAGCAAGGAAGCGTGTGCTTTGTGTGAGGAGTTTGCAAACTCTTCTAAATCCTGGCTCGCTATGCAGAAAGAGCAGAGGTTCCCAAAGCAGCTTCCTCTGTTCCCTGTCCTGTCCTGAGGCCAGGGCTGCCTCCCTGCAGCTCCTTCTTCAGCAGTATCATCTTCTGCTCCCAGCAGCCCTGTGGCCATGCTGTCTCCCCTCCTGGCTACCCAAATACCCCATTTCTTGGTCGGGTGTATGCATCTCGGGGTTGTGACAACTGCCAGAAGTCCCCAGCGGTGACTAAGTACAGGGAGCTGGAGTTGGTGGTGAGCACCAGTATTGTAAAGCAGAAGAGGCAGCGTCTTGAAAAGGTGTGCCAAAAAAGAGGTGATCTTGCAGTAAGACCAGTTTGCCGCTTGTGCTTTGCACTGTGTTAATGTGCTGTACTGACACTGTGAGTTAAAGCAGGTTTTCATGGTGGAGACTGTGTCTGCGGTACAGAGTTTCTGGAATATTTTACAGATATTGAAGACTTGCTAATGAAGAATCTTTTGATGAGCCTTGACGTAGTTCAGTGGTATGCTGGAGCTTGGCATAGGCCTTATAATTGATCTGTGTATAAAGCTGACTATTTACATGGTGTGGGAAGATGAAGGAAAGGTGAAAGGAATGTGCTGCTTCTCATCGTTGGGGGGTGACAGATGTCCTTCTGCAGGTCAGGATTAGGGCATCGTCAGCATGGTTTCACTGGAAACTTACTGGTTTAGTGAGTGGAGTATGTGCTCTTACTATATTTACTATATTATACAGCCCCGTCATGGCGCTTGAGTGGGGCATATCTCCTCTGCAATTCCTTAAAAACACACCAGGGTTTCTGTGCCACGTCCCACATGCGTTGAACACTTCACTGGTACCCCTGGGACCTTACGATGCAGCCTTTCAGCAACCTGATGTGCGCAGGGCTGGTTCATGTCGGAGTGTGCGATGGGAGCTGTAGTTCCAAGCTGGGCCGGGGGGCTCGGTGGTAGCGTGGAAGTTTTGCAGGGCTGTGGCCGTGTGCAGAGCTGAGGGGCTTATGTCTTCCTACGGTCTTCTGGGATCCTTTTAAAAGAAGTACTGCTGTAATGGGGTAACTCGTGCTACCTGACACCCTAGCCATGTTGAATGAGGTCCCTAGAAAACCAGTGGACTGAAAGGATTGTATCAAAAGTGACTTTCACCTGAGATGCTGCCTCTGAAATCCATTAGCAGTTTAAAATTAACCGAATACTCTGGGTAGCTTTAAATGAACCTTAATGACTTTCTGCCACTTTTATTAGAAGAGTACAACCTTGTTGCCTTAGTGCAGCCTGGATTGCAAATGTTTTTTTTATCAATGGAGATGACTTTGCAGCATGGCTGTAATCTCCCTAATGATTTGTCTGGTCGATGAAGAAATAACAGGATTTGTATAAACAAAGCAGAACAGCCCAAAGTAGCTATATCCTAAAACTGACCTAACCAATAAAGCTTTGAATTATGATGTCATCTTCCAGCAGGGAGCACTGCAAAGTCTCCCTGCCCTTTTGCATCCTGTAAGAAAGTACTGAGCCATCCCATTGTTAGGGAGCAAAAACTGAATACAGACTAAAGACCTAAAATTTAATTAAGAATGTAAATTTACTCTGGATTTTGGATGTAAATGAACACCAACTAAAAATGGTTGGGTTTTTTTTATTGTGATACTTACTGTAAAAGAAAGATTAGGAACCATTCCAGTCTGTTTTTGAGGATTTGATTGGCATTTTCTAAGCGACCTCTCTGTTCATATGTGTGTTTTGCAGCAGGGGGAGGGGAGGGGAGAGGCAAAGCTACTTTAAAGGAGAGAGTTTGGGAGACACGGTGAGAGCCTAGAAGAGAAGGCACAAAGAAGGGCAATATTGACACAACTCAACTTTTTAATTGACTTGATCCCCCCGCAATGCACCCACTTCTCAGCAAAGTGAGAGGGGAAGGAATCAAATTGACTTTCATATTCATGTAGGTATTTCTAGTGTGAGGGAGAGAAAAGGCAAAGCAGGCTGCTCACCCCCCCTCAGGTGAAGATGATGTGATGGGCTAGATCATGGCTCTGAAAATGATTACTGATATGGTTCTCTTCTCGGAGTAATGCTAACGCTTTCTTGGAGCTGCTGTCGGGCGTCTGTATGGGAAAAGCCTGCTGTTTCTGGGGGCCACGTTTTGCCTGTGTGATGGCTGTATTGCTCTGCGTTTGCTTCCCCGTCCCAGCTCCTGGAAACTAAATTCTCAGATGATGATTGCCTCTTCAAAGGTGGAGGAAGTGTTAGGAAGAAGGAAAAAAATTGGGAAAGAACCGAGTATTTATACCACAATGCGTAGTAAACATCCCACTTGTGATACAGGTAGCTAATTTATGTCTAAAACTTGGCCTGACTTCAGTCCTGGTCTAAACCACAAGTGTCACTTCTGAGTAGATGTTTATTTGCCATGTCCTGTGGTCTGGTGGCCATTTGGACAGCCGGGGATTCCAGGGTTTACCACATGGTGAGGTGCCTGAGCAAAAATGCTTCTGCTATGAATGCAGATGGTGGCACTTCTGAACTCCATGAAATGGCAATGCCTGTTCAGCTATCTTGACTTAAGTTGTTTACACCTATTGATTTTATTTCTTAAAAAATATTTTTTTCCTTCTTTTTCATTTCCCAGCCCTGTCACTCTTTAGGAGTGACTAGTGCTTTGCCTTTGCTGACTGTCAGCCTCGTACTCCAAGATCCCAGTATCTGCAGTTGTAAAGATGCAAAGTGGGGAGCAGACAGTCATTCCTGATAGTGAGGGAAGGGCACTGGTGCTAATCCTGTAAATCCACAGCGGGCCCCTCCTGTGCATAGAAACCTGATCTTAACTCTTAGATCCTCCTTGCTGTTGCCGTGATATTTACATATAATTCCTACTTCTTAAAACAAGAGGGGGTTAGATCTAGGCAGATTTAAGGAAAACTGTATGAAATAGCCTTATAAATATTTATTCCTGCATCAGCATCTTATTCTGGGATACTCAAGAAAAGATGGCAAATAACTGTCTTTTTGACATTGTACGATATAAAGCAAATGCAATTCCAAAGCCTCCCCTAAGCCTCTGTGGCATGCTTAAATATCTTCCAGTTGCATGGTTAAAGGCTAAAATAAGTCTTGTACCCGGGAGTAGTGGATTTGGGAGATTTGTGAAATGCCCGTCCCCAGCTACTTCCATTGATGCAAATGGTGGAGGCCAAACTGTGGTGTGTGGGGAGGGGAACTGGAGAGAGAAAATTGGCTGAATAAGATGATAATGCTTGCAGTTATGTCTAATCAGAGTTTCTTTCCTGTAAATACTCCCAGAGGTTTTACATAGTGAGAACAAATGCAAATGCCGTTTGGAATACGCTGGTGGGTACAGCTCAATGCTCACAATGCATGAGCTAAAAAAAAAAAAAATAGAAGGGATTGAGATTTTGGTGGTTCCCCCCTCCCCCAACCTCCAGAGAAGCTTGCTACTGAGTAAGTCTTAATGCCAAGCTGCAGAACGATAGGGTTGCACCTTACAGTACTGGCTTCAGTTAATTGTGCTGGGGTAACCATGTATAGATGATTCTCTTCCACGCTCTTCTGGAAGAAGAAATTTCTCTGTTCCTTGTACCCTTCAAAAACCTGACAGCCAGTGAAACCTTAAGATTTTGAGCCACAATCTATGAGCTGTAGATAAGCATATAAAAATATTCAAGACATTAGAGTCAAAAGTGGTGTTTCTGCTATTTGTCCTCCAGAGTGAGACTCGAGAGCAAAATTCCCAGTGCTGCTCTCTGCAGGGTGTTGGCCACGTGCCTCTCTGTCAGGTTCTGGTTTGTTTGTAGCGTTAGGACATAGTTGGATCCTTGTATCAACAGAGGCAAGTACATGGGTTAGACTTTTTAAAAAGATATTTTAACATGTAAGGTTTGCAGTGGGTTGTTTTTTGGGTTTTGTGTTGGTTTTTTTAAGACACTTCAGCTCTGAAGGTTACAGTTGGCATGCAGCTCGTTGGTATTCTCACTTTGGGTAATGTCCTTATAAGAAAGAGAGGAGACAACACATCTGTGTTAAGATTATTTTTCTTGTAGCACAGTCCTAGGTCTGGAGAGGAGACTTTAGAGAGGTCAACTAGTCAATGAAAAGTTGGAGTATAGTTGTGTTTTTTGACAGCAGTTTAGTGACAGTGATGGGGAAACTCCACATACTCCCCAGACAGTCTGTCTGTCTGACTCATTGGTTTTTTTTCTTTTAGCAATTTTGACTTGGTGTTTTTCTTTCCTCTTCCCCAGTGCCCTCACACCACACCCTCCCTGCCACTCCACCCAGTAATGTTTTCCTAAATCTTCTTTGTTGCTTTTTAAACCTTTCTGTTTCTTCTGAAAGTTGTGGGCATGGAGAACGGATTCTTCCTTCTTCCTTTGCAGCAGGCTTTCAAATATTTGAAAGATATAATCATGACCCTTACTTTATCTTCTTTTGGCTGAGCTCCAGTTCATTCTGTTTTTTCTTTTTTCCTCCCAGATGTCATGTTTTTCTAATTCTGTGATGTTCCTATTCCTTTTGCTTGGATTCTTTCCAGTTGATCTCTTCTGAAATTTGCTGAAGACTGGATACAGTATTGTGCTGGAAGCTTTATCAGCCATGAGTAGACCATAACTGTTGCTTCACGATTCTCACATATGTTCCTCTATATGTTCCTGTATGGTATTTGCCTCTTTCTCAACAAAGAATTTTCCAGTTTCTAAAACTTGCTTTGAATTCAGTCTTCCAGCAAGCTGGCAGCTTTAAGTTAGCAGCTTCCCCAAGTTTAATGAATGTCATTTTCTCCTTCGTTTTCTAGATCGTATGATCTAGATCCCACACGTATGAGAATAGTGTGGGACCAGGGCAGATCTCTGCAGAGGTTATTCAGTATGTCAGGCTATTTTGTGCGTCTTTCCATTTTTTGACTCCGAGCAAATGGTAAGTCAGTGCAGTTATCCAGTCAGTTTCAAATCTGCCATAAGATGACTGCATTGGTAACTGTATGACAAAGTTTTCTTAATTTTTCGTAAGAATGGGGTTTGAATCTTTTGATGTGGTTTTGCTAACGTCAAGCTTCAGTGTCTGCTGCATCTATGTTCCTAAAATATGTTATTCTGCCATAGTAGGAAGCTGAGTTGGTTTGACCTGGCTTATCCATGAACAATGAGTTTTTGTTGAGTTCGATCTCTTATTTTCTTCTTGGTGCTAGCAGATGGGTTTAATGGCAATCCACGTGCAAATAAGCAACAACTATCATTCTTCACGTTCTTCTCTCCACTCCTTTCCCCTCCCACTTCTTTAGGATATCACTGTTTGCCATTTTCCAGCCTCTCTTGCCTTGTCAATCCTCGACGAACTCTCAAAAATAACTGCTAATGGTTTGAAGCTTTAAGAAAAACCCAAACTGTTCAACATGTTCATGACCGAATTTCATGAAAACCAGCTAATTTGACAGAAAGTTGATTCATCTAAGTAGTCTGATGTGTGCTTTTTTTTTCTTTCCCCTCTGTCCTATCATCACTAGTATTAGGGGGTTTTTGTTTTGTTTTGGCCTTGTGACCTGTAGCTTTCTTGAGAAAGCGATGACTGGACTGACCTTTCCCTTAATCATTATTTTATTGCTGTGGACTTACAGAATGAGTTTTTGATATTTTTGATGTCTCTTGCTTCACCTTCACTTATTTTGGTATTGCAATAATTTTCTTCAAGCTATTGCTCTTTTAGTGGAGTGCAGATAAACAAGACTTTGCTTGACCTCTTTAGCTAGCAAGGTAGAAGAACTAACTGTTGCTTGCTTTTGGTCATATGTGGGCAAAGCAAAACTTAAACATCTTGGGTCTGAGGATTAGCTGGAAGCCAATTAAAAACGGGAGATGAGAGAGTACAGTCAGTGGCAGAAGGCTCTCTTTAAGTACAAAGATAAGTTCTTTCATCCAGAATCAACCCATTGAAATGGTTAATGGGCAAATGCCAAAAGGTTGAATCTCCACCTCAGCTGGTTTTGTCAGATTTGGGTTTGAGAACATCATTTACGTAGTGCCCCTGATCAGCTCAGCCGTAATTCAGAAGCCGTGTAAGGTTTTAATATGGTGCTTCTGCTGCTGTCTGAGACTAGAATAGTTTAAAATAGAAAGTAGTGAAATATACCGATGAACGCAAAATGGCTAGATAATCATATGATAAACTAGAGGCTTGGTCCTGTGTCACCATCAGATCTAGAAGCATGTTGGATAAGGGAATGTTTAGAGTGGAGACAGTGGACAATGCTAATACTGTTCACAAAATAAGAACCCTTCTGAAAAGGAACGTACAGTTTCAAGAACAGATGGTCTAGTGGTAAAAGAGACTTAACAAATTTTTTTTGGCTAGCAGCCGTCTTTCAGGTTAGGATCTTGTCTTGAAAGCTCTTTCATAGAGTTGACTTCCCTTCTGCAAAGTACTTGATAAAAGGACAGAGTAAATTCCTTATGGGAATTTGTTCTTCCCAGTCTAACAAAAACAATCTTACCATGAAAGTGCAAGGTAAGCAGCAGTAAGCTCACGGAGGCAGGTAGTCTTTGTTGGAGCAGCCTGTGGCTATTTCAGCTTTTGTTCTGCTCTCTGTGCTCCAGAATTAGCATGCTGCAGGACGGTTGTCACCCCTTTGATGGAAGGTGGGAAGGCTGACTTGGAAACATGCACAAGTCTTGCTTTGATCATCTCTCACTTCTTCTGCAGAAGAAGCATATTGTTTGTTAGACAGAGCTTACATAATCCTCCTTCTGTGTGTGTGTAAACATATTTAACACAGGCCTTTTGTTTCTTGACTAGTTTAAATTTATCCATAGTGTACGTGCAGTGTGGAAGGGGACAGAAGAGGGATGAGTTACAGGATGCATTTTGGATTTTTCCTCTCCTCCAGTGCCCCAGAACGTGTACAGACCCATAACAAGCAAAACAGGGGTGAAATAATCCCATTCTTATCTTCTATCTGTGCCCTACCCTGCTAAGGGCAAACTGACTGTCTCTTTAACTAATCAGTGGTATCGCAACCCTCTCTCTTCCCTTGCTGGGTTGATTCTCCTGTTGCACAGTAGCTGGTAGAGAGGCTTTAAATGCAGAATTAGCGTATAAGCCTGTGCCGTTTTTGGCCGGCTGTTAGTGTTTAAAGTGTTTAAAATGACCCACTAAAGACAACGCAGAAGAACAAAAGTCGGCCTGGATATGTGGCGTGTGTGTTCTTGTTTAATATCGGAATTCCTGGTATGGCCAGGGACACATGCCAGCTTTGGCAGTACAGGGCACAGTTCAGATACTTAAGTACTATACTAAAAATAACGGGACTATTTTAGACTGGGACCCAATTAGGGAGAGAATAACTTGTTGCTCTGCAATCAGTAATCTGAAGTAGCAGGCAGGCTGCAATGTGCAAGTAAACTCTGCTGTTTTGCTTGCGGAGTTGCCAGTTTTGATGCTGCTTCCTCACTGTGTTCCTTAGACGCTTTTCCAGAAGTTAAAAAAAGATTGAAAAAATCCTCCTCTTAAGGCAGACTTTGTGTGCTTTAGTTCAGATTTTGATATTGCAGTGTTTAATAGCATTACAGCTCCTAATCCTCCAGTGGTGGCTTGGGAAATTCCTAGAAGGCAGGGAGCAGGAGGCGAGAGTTGCTGCGCGGTGCCCTCCCTGTCGCAGCAAGCAAGCTTTGCCCTGCCGTGCGGAAGGGCATTGATGAGGGTCAATCTGGGCAGCCAAGGAGCCGAGGGGCTGGTTTGAAGATGGTCGCTTTTCCCCTGGTTTGCCTACTGGGGGCAGAGGAGAAGGGAGTATGGTTCCTGAAATGTGCTTGTGCTGCTTGCTTTCCGATGTCAAGAAGTACAGTGGAAATAACTTGCACGTTTAAGCGCCTGAAACAAAGCATTACTTTACACTTCAGTAGTTTCTCTCTGATGGTTTTATTTTTGGTGATGTTGCTTGCTGCCACCTTCTATTAGATCGCTCAGATTTCAGTGAAGCGAGTTAGAGGAATCTGAATTTCTCTGTGCGCAGGGCGTGTGGGGTGGTGGGGAAGGAACAAGCACACTCCAGCATCCGAATCCTCTGGTCTGGGAGGGCTTTCAAGTGATCAGTTGCATTTGATCCCAATTCTCTGCTGCTCATCAGGACAGGGTTGTGTATGTAGCCTTATGCAAATGCTGCATTGGATAGACTTGTGCTGATGCTCGAGATGAAAGCTAAATGCACCTAAAGCTTCTATTTTTGTAGATGTCTTTCTAGCATGCTATTTTGAGAACATGAAAAAGCCAGAATCTTTTTGGTGTTGTGAGACTCATGCTATTTTGAAAGTAGCTTTTCATTTTATTCAAAATAAAAAGCTGATAAAAGAGGAGTTCAAGGCCTTGTTCAGCTGTGGTCTCTGAACAGCTTTCAGTATGGTGTTGAACTTACATTGTGATTTCAGGAGGACTTTATCAGATTTGTGCAGGAAGCTTCATGTTCTTCAAAATCTTAGATTTCGATTTGCTCTTGTTTTGGCCTGAAATGCAAAGAAAGAAACTTCCTAGATACCCATTATGAAAATGGCACCTTTTGTATTCAGTGCTGAAACATGTCACATCCTGGATATAGTAAATTCCCATGAAAATAGTGGGAGAGGCACCCTGGCGAAGCAGTACTTGTTTTGCGTTGTAGACAGCCAGCATTCAGGCACGTGCTTGTCAACTCGCAAGCTACATGGATTCTACCTTCTGCATACTGCAGTAGCCTGCGGGACTTGCTGTTTAAAGTAAATGTTACATGGAGGATGCCTAGCAACTGTAGTTTTTAGGTCTGTGCCAAATTGTTAAAGGTGCAAATCTGTTAAACTGATGCAGTATTTTCTGGAGGATGCCGTGTGGCAGAGCTGAGGTTGTGCTTCTGGACCTCTCTGTGATGTGGCTGTCCCTCCAGCTCTCCTTCACCATCTCAGTTAGGTTAATGTCTAGTGCCCACAATTCACTGCCAGGAATATTAATTAAAAAAAAAAATCATTCATGATGTTCACTTGAATTGCGAATTTAGTTTGTGTGAAAGGGCTACGTTAATGAGCCTAGCTGAGGGGCAAGTAGGCCTCTGTCCTGCTGTCTCTGGTGGGGCACGTGACCTGGAGCAGAAGGACCTGGGGCTGGCAGCTGGGAATAGCAATGTCTTGAATGCAGAGGTCGTGGCTCAGAAACCCGCCTTCTGCCGGTGCCTGTGCCTGGGGCTTACTGGGTGACCTCAAAATCCTTTTCTGCTGTCTCGGTTTCTCTGTCTGAAAATGGAGTTGGTACAGGGCTCCATCAGGGGGAAAAAGGGCAATAATCTGTATGAGAGTGACACAGTTATGGCTGTTCCTCTTGATAAGCGTAGCTGTAGCGGACCAGACCGCAGGTTAACCAAGTTGTTGTGTTAGTTAACAGTGTTGTGTGTGTCTCGGCCATCGGTAGCAGTTGCTTAGGTAGAAGGCCTGCAAGTTTTCCTCTGCTTTTAGGCCTTTCTGCTTCATGGTGAGCTGTACTGCAGTTCTTTGGAGCATGCATCTCCATTACTATAGTCACTATCCCTTGATGAGCTTTCTCCAGTGCTTAGTCTAAATTACTGTTTTAACACATTGATAGGTCAAATCACCCCATGGAAATTATTTTCCTGTCCACCTCAAATTTCTTACCTACCCCTTTCTTTTGAGAGGGAATCATCATTCTCTGGGCACTTCGTGCGTGTCCTCCATAACTGACTAGGTGTCTGTTCTCTTCTCCCTCAGCTGTCTCTATTCTTCTCCACACTGAATGATCCAGGTCTGTTAGTTTCTGCTTTAGGAATTCCTCTTCTCTGTACTCTTTTTAATTCTATTTTACCCTTTTAGTGTCATAACAGCCCACAGTTTTCAAGAAGTGGGTGTGCCCTGGGTGTAATGACTTGTCATGATTCCGCTTTGCTTGCGGCAGTTCCTTAATTCTTAATACTGTTATTTCCTTGTGAGGTATGGTCTGCCTTTTTTTTTCCCCTAAGATGATACTTTCAAGCAAGACTTCAGACTCCTGACACTTACTTCAGCAGTACACACAGGCAGGGTTATTTTTCTTTTTGCACGTTGGCTTGAGTTTGTGGAAATTAAATCAGTGTTGCCCTTTCGGTTGCCCGTTTGTTCGTGATCATGAGATCGTTCCACTGTGCTTTGAGTGAAGCTCCAGCTCCAATGACTGAACACGTCATACTGCCAGCAAACTTCATGTCACCTCCCTATTTGTGAGGTTTCAGAGAGCTTATGGATACGTTGAAAAGAATGGCCACTACAGTAATTCTTGAGACTCCTTGTATGGAAAAAATGCTCTGTGTTTTCCTACCTTTAATTCTTATCCTTCAGCTGGGTGTTAAGGGGGGAACCACTCCTACAAACTACAGTAGCTCAGGTTCTTTTAAGAGTCCCTTGTTGGGGACAATGTCCAAATGTGTCTTTGTCCATACAGTATCATAAACCTTGGGTAGGTTTGAGTCGTAACTTCTGCAGAAGCTGTACTGACTCTTCCTCATGCCATCTTATTATCCATGTCTATGTTACCTAGTTTTAACTAACTCTTTTGGTAAAGAAGTCACCTCCTGATTTTTCAGTTCCCTGAATTTACCTTGCACTTGCTTCTGAAAACTGATCTAACTTACCATCTTTCATGCTATGTCCAAATCAATTTAGGTGTGACAAGGTATGTATGGCAATTAACAGCTTGGCAGTTTGATGTTTTCCTTCAGAAATCTTGTCTGAATTCTTTCCATTCTAGTAATGTACTACAGTCTTTTTATGCTGCTCTTAAAATGTTGTCTATCAGCAGTTGCTTAGTGTGTGTGTGTATTTTTATAAATATGGTGCCTGGTGAACTTTTGGAGGTTGACATTGTTCATTAAAAAAATAAAAATCAAACATAACATCTCTTAAGGAACTAAACCAAAAATGGTCCTTATGTTTTCTTCTTGTCAAGAAACCTTGAAGGTGTTTGCAGCTAAGGTGAGTTGGGGGTAAGAGGGAGAAAAGACTTTATGTACTGTATTTTGCATTAGAACTGATAGCAGATGCCATTCCAGTCTGGTCTTTGGGTTCAGCCTTATGTCCAAGTTCACTCTGGGTATTTGTCTGAAGGAAACAGTAAACATGAAACTGATCTTCACTATCCTGACTTCTGAGGCTTTTGCCTTAAGTTATAGGGAGTTGCAGCATCAGTACATCCTGTGTTTCATTTCTGAACTTCAGTGTCCCTCCTCTGCGCTGCCTGTTCTCAAGTTACTGGGACACCAAGTTAACATCTTCCAGCACACTTGGCAGAACAAAGTCAGAGGAATGTACTTCTTGGTTAGAAAACTTAGTCTCCAAGTTCTGCAGCAAAAAGATGAATACAAAATTTCCATGCCTGAGCAAGAAGTCTCAGGCAAGCCTCCCACTAGCAAAAGGGAAGCTCTCGTGTATCTTTTGCAATGTTCCTAGCACATCATGAAATGCTGCTTTCTTGTTCAGTCTGAGAACTTGTTTATGAAACCTAATACTGCCCTGTGAAACTCAACACTTCGCTTCTTAATACTACAGCCTGAGTGATGCTCAATGAGGTGGACAGGGTGCTTTGTGTATCAGCTGTTTCAGGCGTCATGAAGTCTAAATACGGCGCTTCCTTAGCTGGCACTTGGAAGCTTCACCTGCTCCTGGGGAAGGGAAAGAAATCTCGGTGTCACGACGCAATCCTGTAGCAGATTTATCCTCAAAAAAAAAAAACCCCAAACCCCCCAAAACCCCCAGCTGAGTCATTTGTTCGTTCTTTTTCTTCCATGCTGCCGGCCAATCCCAATACCGTTGTATTTCACATAGGAGGGAGAAGGCAGACAATACTGTCTTTTATTACTCATACCCTGCAGGACACTATCTTCTTCACAAAATATGGGTGGCGTCTGTCTGTCTCCACTTCATGGGAAAGATTAACAACAATTAAGGTCAACAATTAAGGTTGTGAAAACCTTCGAATAACTGCAACATCTGCTCTTTTACTAAAATAAATAAAATAAAGCTGGAGCTCTAATTGCCAACAGAGTACTTGCTCATATCTGTTTTGCAATTGCAGGCTTGTGAAATTCATGCTGTTAACCGGTCCCTTGCCGACCAATGTGAATGACCAGTGGTCGGTGCAAGTAGTGGTTTGGCCAAGAGCTACATGCTGAAACTGAGGTTGCAGGATGAGAATTGGGAATCCTGTATAGAATTTGGGGCACTGTGACCCTTGCTATGGCAGTGGTGGTCAGGTGGCTCCCAAGGTGGACATGGGATGTAGTCAGCCCTTCACCTCAGGCATGGCAGTTGACCCCCCTGAACTTCCCAGTCTGTTTCAATGTCAAATAAAACCGGTTTTCCTAAACTGCTGTTGACTCTAACTGGTTTTACTCTTGCTTTGAGACGGAATAGGGTTGTTGAGGGGTAATCTACTGTGTCTCAACCAACTTCTTCCCATAAACTTGATGGCAAGAGAGCACCTGAGTGTGTTCTGAGGTGGACGTTTCTAGAAGTAGGTGTTGAGGCAGCACTGGAAATAACTGACTTATAATGCATGTGGACCTTTTCCTAATATATCAGGAAAAATTTACAAATTGCAGAGAATGTCCTGAACTTCACTTTAGGAGCACTCATTCAGATAAAGCCATTTTGGTATAAAGGAATATTCTCCTATGAATGGAATAGAACAGTTTGAGTTGGAAGGGACCTACAGTGGTCATCTAGTCCAACTGCCTGATCACTCAGGGCTGAGCAAAGGTTAAAGCATATTGTTAAGGGCATTGTCCAAATGCCTCTTAAACACTGACAGGCTTGGGACATCGACCACCTCTCTAGGAAGCCTATTCCAGTGTTTGACTGCCTCTTGTTAAAGGAAGATGTTTCCTAATAGCTAGTCTGAACCTCCCCTGATGCAGCTTTGAACCATTCCCACGCATCCTGTCGCTGGATACCAGGGAGGTTTCCAGTAAGTGGGAATCGCATACTTACTTAATTTTGTCTGACTATACAGAGTGATTTCTTAACTTTGATCATTTGCTCTGCAGACATGTTGTACCTTCCTTCCAGAAAACGAAAACTTCAGTGCTGCTCAAGTGCTGGGAGCTGGAGCCTAGTCCTTCTTGGTACACATGGTCTTTACAGAGGGAGAGGTTTGTGTTCTGACTTGGTGCAAAAATGGAGCGATTCTGCTCTTTCTAAGGCTTTTTTCTGCATTTAAAAACGTATCTCATGAGGCATTAAACCTTAAAAGGCTTAACCTGCTAGACAGAGATCTGTATCAAAAGACTGTTAGGGATCTATCATTCAAGTCTGGTAGAAAACAGGCATGTCTCTCTATCCCTCAGACCGTGGGAGAAATTCAGGTGTGTTGTTCCTTGGTTTGCTCTGTTTCTACTTCCCCATCTGTTGCTAGCGGTTTTCTGCTACCCTGCATTTCTTTACTCTAGCTGCAAGATCTTTTCTGGCCAGTGCTGCTACTTGCAGTTGTAGGAAAAATTATGTCCATATTATTCCTGCTACTTGCTTTGGTCAGTCTCAGTGGGACTACTCAGAATGGCAGAGTGCTGTATTGGGCAACGTGCTGTTGCACTTCAGCAGGAACAGGGCATGAGGATATGCCTGTAGTTCAGGAGACAACGCTGGGGAGGCTTACAACTGGGAGCTTCTCTGGGAACCATGGATGTCTTCCCCTGCCACGGAGAAGAGCGCTTCTTCCCTGTGAATTAGCCTTCTCAAACCTGGCTCTTGAGTCATCTAGCTTCAATAAACTTCTGCTTCTGTCTTGTGTTTTGGAGGGAAGCTTTTTGGTTTTGTATAATGAAGAGGTTCTCATTTAGTTTAATGAGACAGTCCTCATGAAAATTCTGCTGCTTATTTTAGGCTATCGACTTATATGAGTTGTCGGACTAGAAAAGATGCATAGGCAAAGATGTTGCAGAAGACAACTGTGATGGTTTCCAAGCCATAGTGTAACTTACCGAAGACCAACAATACCATAAAGAGGAGAGAGTATCAGACATCGGTGGCAAATTCTGTGATACTGCTGCCCATTTGAAGGAGGGGGGGACATTACAAGCTCCGAGATCTGTAAGGATCAGAGCCTTAGGTGAAGGAAATGTTTGCCCTCTTCCAATGACAGGAAGTAGCATGAAAGCCTGTAGTAAGTATCTGTCTAAAGCAGGCAGTTGCATAAAGCCATGTATTCATGCAGAACTGAGTTTTGATAAAGTAGTACTGCTGATTAGTGGGGCTGAAATGAAAATCGAGACTTTTCTGATGCATCTGTCAAATTGATTGTGTTAATGATGAGTGAGTGTTTTTATAGATCAAAATACAAAGGAACAAAAAAGAAACTCTTTTGAATTGTTATTTCATCAATTAAGAGTAGCAATTGGAAATTTCAAATTTCTGATATTCAGAGAGGCTTTTGCAAGAGAGCTTATCTGCTGCTTTTTTGATAAATCTTTTGTTTTATTACACTGCAGTGCATTTTGGGAGGGGAGAGAACTTTTCTGAAGAGCAAAGCATGAACAGAATCTCTGCCTCAAACAGCAAAGGAAATTCAGGAAAGAGAACTGAGCTAGATTTTTTTTTTAATTTTTTGTGAGGTGGAGCATTCACAACACTGAATTCTGCCATGTCGGCTGAAGGGATTATCTTTTGCATCTGTGCTGCTGCTAAAGAAGCTCTTCATCTACTTACTGAGTTCACATACACTTATGTAAGTGTGTGTATAATATATGTATATGTACACACACACTCAGAGTGAAATTAAACCCTAAAAGTTGCTGGCAGAAGCTGCAGCTTTGTCAGGATCAACTTCTGCAGTACAGAGACTAAAAGTCTGGGGATACTGTGGGACTGGTCCAGCATGATTGTCAGTCTTGTCCAGAAGTGCTGGGAGTTTGAAGTTACAGTGCTGTAAACCAGAGGAATCCCTCCCCAGTGGTTTTTGAGTGTCTAGGTCGTGGATGTCTACATCTGAGCCAGTTTTCTAAATTCCCTTTATAGTCAATGGAGAGAACCAGGCGCTCCAATTATGTGCTTCACTGAATCGTGTAGGTTGGAAGGGGCCTCTTGAGATCATTTAGTCCTAACCCCAGCTTTCTCTGACCTCTTCTAGATAGCTGCCATGGAGTGAGATGAATTGCATGTAAGGAGTGCCTGTTTCTCCTCACTGACTGACGTGACAGTGCAGGGCCGTACATTTCCTCTCTACCCTGTACACATACCACCACGTAGGGTATGTGACTTTCTTCCTATCCTGTAACAGAGTTGTGGTCAGCTCCGGACATAGCCTGGATGTTGATTTGTTTCTGTGGGCAATGTACTGCAGGCCTATAAAACGATGTTGTGTATGGGGACACTTATGTGCTGTCTTCTCCCTCCTTTCTACTGCTGCCAGTACCAGCTGGACAATCTTGGGGGTGGGAGAATGTAGATGGGACCTGCGTGTGGGTTCCGGGCTCGGAGTACAGGCATTTTGTGGGTTAAAATACATCAGTATGTAAGAAAGGCACTTTGGCTGCATCTGGAGCCTACACCCTTTGAGAACAAATGTTCCCCTTCAGCTGCTCTGTAGTCTGAAGGTTAACTAGGGATGTTTCTCATTTAACGCATCTAGTTAACCTTCAGTGCTGGTGATGTTCACTGTTTCATGCCTCTGTTAAATAGTCTTACAAGGCCTGAAACAACAGATTTTCTTTATGGCACCCTGAAAGAAAAGGGAAGTAGCTCTTAATGTAGGTGGCTTGGCAAAATATTTTAGTTAAGTCAAGTATTTGGCCTGCTACCCAGCCTTCGATATGTAATCTTTGGGTGCTGCCAAAATACCATTCTAATTAAGTTGACATAGTCTATGAAGCCTGGGTGGTATTACCTCAGTTTTCTTTCCTGTGCTTTCCAACACTGCCTTTTGAAAGGGTTGATGGAAGCTGTGACACTTGCAACCTCACCAGAGTTTTCATTATGCTGGGATTTCGGTCACCTTGTGACCTTCAGGATCAAAGGAAGGAATATTCTCTTTCTTCCTCTCTCTGCAGGTGCAAGTTAGTAGCAATAAATAGATGTACACTAATGCACATGGAACATGTGATCAGTTGGCCAGACTCTAGCTTTCTGTTGAACATTAACACATTAACCCTTCTACAAAATATTAACCTATTATGTAAGTTTATTTTCTGTTTTGTTTACACTTAGTTGGAAAAGCTATGCCCTGTTTGTCCCAGGGTGGTGTATTTGCAAGTAGGTCAACATACTTGCTTTTGAGATGTCAGCTTGAAACTGTTCTTCAAGGCCTGAAAAGCATAAGGGGGTAAGAAAGACTTTTGCATTTCCTATCTCCTTTTTATTTTATTTTTTAGAAATTTCCAGCCCGTATTCAAGAATAGAATACCAGTAACTCTTTAGTTGTGTCCTGAAAGTCAGCTAGGTGCTGCTGCAGCACTGATTGTCTGCTGCTAACTGTAAGCCACCCGTGGATTTGGAGCTTGCGTGTTGCATAATACCAGCAAATGCATCTGAGATTACAAAATGGTCTCTTTGCTCTAAGAAGAGATTGTTGTGATTTGTTAGTAAGGCAGTGTTAAAATACATGAGGCATCTATGACATCAGTATGTTAAAACTGCAAGTAGTTTTTTGCGATTGAGTATACTCTGGCACTGCTGGTGCTTCATTGCATAGGAGTGAATGAGTGCAGTCTCCAAATTGTGTACTCCAAGCTGGATTGGTACAGTTTTTATGTTCCAGTCAATCAAGGGTGTGTGTATCGCTTTAGTTTTATTTGGGTTATCCTTTGTGCTTCTTGCACTTCTTAACTATATCCTTCTTGAATACAATAAGATTTTCTGTTTGTCTCAAGAGCAACACAGTACTTGCTGGAATTGCCTCCTTGCACTCTTTGCAACTAGAAGCAGAGTTGGCCATCATCTGCTTGCTTGGGGTTGATGTAGTCCAGGGCTCAACATGGTTGAGTTACTCGTGGCTTTAATGAGTTATCGCCTCCCAGCAATACTATGGTAACTCCTACCCTGCTGTGCATGAGAGGTAAAAAGGGTTTGCTTGTTTATTTTTACTACTCACTACTATTACTTACTCCTTTGCCGCATTTCAGCTGATTTATGGTGTCTTTATCTTAATTGTTTGAACAGTTGAATTCTTTAGAATAAACCATATTTGGGAATATGTCATTACAAAATTCTTTGGGGGTGTGTGTGAATTAACGTACTGTTGATATTGGGGAATGAGTCTCTGCTCACAGTACGTAATTTTTCCAGAGGCTAAGCAGAAAGGCTTTCTTTTGAGTATTCTAACTGTGCGAACAAGAGGTATATTGAAAATAACCTGTGCACTTAAGTGTACCTCTTACGGTATCTCATCTTAGTGAGTAGCATGCTGTTTGAATTGAAATGTCTTAACTTGCCCTCCAGCTTCAACCGTTTATATGGTATTAGACAATGTAAATAAACTAGTGCTTATTCACTAACATAAATTATAGATAACTGTAAAAGCCTCTGTCAATTGATTTGCTGTAAAAACATGAACCTTGCTGTCTAAATAAAAGCTTTTGATAATCCTAGTTAATAACTCTTCAAAAAAATCTTGTACTAAGAGAACAGCAAGTGACACATGTACACTTACTGTGTTAACTATTGGTATTAAGCCCTGTAAATCATCAAAATGAAAAACCGGTCTAACATCCTTGCTCCACAATGATGGTTTTTTAAATCCAGGAAACGTATTTTGACCCACCTGAAAACTTTGGAGGTCAGGAGAGACCTAGGGAAGAATGTGGATGGTATTGATACATATCTGTCTATAGATTTCTGTGCATGAGCATGGGTTTTGGTTTTGAGGTCAGTCTTACGGTCAGCACTCTGTAGCCAGTACTGTGTTAGAAAAACTAGCAGGTTTGGTGAGAAGCTTTACTGAGCCCCCTGCATAAATCTTACCTAGAAGGAAACTTCCTTGTAAAAAGCATTCAAGCAAAGAAAAATAGGCTGTGAATAACCGTAATGATTGATGAAGGGATCATTTGGATGAAACAGACTTAAAATGCTTAAACTGATCAGTAGGTCATGTGATAAACAAAGAACAAAAAGTGATCTATTTTTTTTATGTATCTTTGTCTTTTGCATCAGTCAGAAGGGTAGGAAAGGCTTTTGCATGCTCTGGAAGATTCTCCTCCAAAATGAAGGAGTGTTGCAGAGAAATGAGGGAACAGAAGCCAGGAACAGGGTATAGGTTCTGTAGGTTGCTATTCTATGATTTGAGAGTCCCTCTGTCACACCTGCATATGTATGTTTCAACTATTTGCTTTCCTAACTTCTGTTGTCAGGAGGCTGTAAAAGTTACAGCTATGGGGAGCATCCTACCATCTTGTCACCTTAGTAAAGGGAAGTTGAGTGAGTTGGGTAAATCTTTCCAGTGTAATGCTTAGGGGTAGACACGTAAATTAAGCTGTGGTTTAAACCAGAATCTGTAACGATCTGACTTTTTTAAAAAAAAAATGCATTGTACAGAGCCTGTGAACTTGCTCTGTTTCTATAGGACTTAGGTAGAAAAATGTCTCGCGTGTAGTTTAGTCTCTGAGTTGGGGGTCTAGAGCCACTGGCTTTCAAATCCCACCCCTGTGTAGGGGGAAGGACCATTCACACCAGTGGCAGGTTGAAAGGATAGATGCTTATTAGTGTGTTGGATGCAAAAAGCAATGCTTTGGTAAGTATGCAGCAAAAGCAGACTTTAGTTGAGTCGGTATCACAATGGGAAAGTAAATGCCTTCTAGAAAATGCAACTTTATTTTGTTTGGAGACTTACCCAAACGTTTATCTTCTGTGAGATGCCTGGAAAGCAGTAATTCTCATGGACGTGCAGTAGGAAAGTGTTGCCAGCTCCTAATGGCAGTAAACAAAGAAAACGAAAGTTCACAGGTTGCCTCGGCCAATGTAATAGTTTGCTGCCACTGGAAAGGGGTGATCCTGTTCCCTTCCCCTCTTGCTCATGCTCTCCTGCCATTCACATTGTGCTAGCTGAACTGCTTGTCAGATGTAAGTTTATTGCACTTGCTTCCTTAGCAGAAAACTAACCCAGCAATACAAATGAGTTAGTTAACACAACACAAAACTGTGGTGTGTTTTTTTTTTGCAAGCTGAACTCATTAAGGGCCATACATGGCACAAAAGGGGGAGAAGGAGGGAGTGCCATGAAGTTGCTGGGAGGAAGTGGAGGAAGAAAGCAGAGCAAGGGCTGATGAAGAGAGTTGGATGTCTGTCCTGTTCTTGGCAGTAACAAGCTATTAAATTATTTTAACTGTTGTATAACTTCACTCTGAGTCTTCAGGTTGGATAATAAAAGCCTAAAATAACAGAAGGAAATAATTATTTAGACCGCTTCCCAAAATTACAAAATCTTGGATTCTGTGTTATGAGAAATGTAACTAGATTGGGGGGGGGGGGGGGAAAAAGACATTGGACATAAAAAGGTGGGGGGGGGGGGGGGAGAAAATGACAACACATTGGATAGAGGCAGTATTTTTCAATTCTTTGGAAGTGAAGAATATAGTGACGAAGTGTATATACAAAATCGGAGACCGTTAGTCATGGCATCTTCAGCTGAAGTTGTCCTTGGGCTGCCTCACTATGCATCTCTTGTCCCAGTTGTGCATCTATGGACCTGCCCTACTTCTCCATATGGCTTGCTGATGAGATTGGGTACTGTATGCTACACAGTTCTTTAGTTTCTGTCTAATTAACATTTTGTTTAGACTTGGGTACAGTCTGTTTAGTTGTCAAAGTTCCTGCTTCAAAGCTATGGATTTAGCTATTAAGCAGAAGAGGATTTTGGGTGATCAAGGGAGATAGTGAAACTGCAGAGTTTCATAAATATTTCCAAACTTTGTTATAGGTTTGTTTTTTAAACTGGAATACTTCCTTCAGGTACAAGGGAAAAAATCCTTACTTAAATGGGCAAGGTGCAAAGTAACTGTTTTTCTCCAAGGACTTTTTATCCTTGCTGTCAGTAAAGCTGCCCTGTCAGGAGGTGAACATGAATTCACCGGCTATGAGTCTTGAGGAGCCTTTTCAGGATTTTAGGCAGCTTCAGGAAACCAAAAATTGCTGAACTGCATGTATTTTATTTGATTTTATTTGGCAAGACTTAAAGTGGGATGGCATCAGCTCTTCTGTGCTGCTTCTGAAGTATGTATCTGTTTTGGCTTTCAAAAGCCTAAATTGCTGTTGCCAAGATTCTTCATTTTTTGGCAAAATTACAATGGCAAATGGCTTCCTTTACAAGGTGTAATATTTAGACTAACAGCTTTGCAATTAAGAATGGCAAAGAGAATTATATTCCTTTTTTTATAAGACCAGATTTTTTAGTATGGAATCGTGGGAGTGTTTGGACGTAACTGAAGTGCTTTTGATTGATGATTTATATTTTGAACAGTGCTTTTCATTTTAGTGTGCAACACTCACTTGAAATTTTAACTAGAACAATGCTTTGTTTTCAAAGATATGTTCAAAGTATTACTCTAGTTAGGCAGTTGCTCTATATCATAGACTTGCAAATGCCTTTTGGGTACATATGTGTAACAAAATGTGTGTGCACGTGCCAACTTGTGCAAGGGAAGTAGAAAGAAATCGGGAAATCTGCAAGTACTCTTAAATATTATCTGCTATTAATCTCAGTAGGCCATCAGGATATCAAGGATAATGTCATTGCATCCTTTGCGGTTGGAGTGTTTGGGGAGGTGTTCTGGAGCATCAGGCGAAATAACTTGTTTGAAGGGGAGTTGCCCAAGTATTGGTTTTCATTGTGAGAAAACGGGAGAGACTGGGTGTGGGGAATGACATTCAGAGCTGGGGAGAGAAGCAAGCATGCTTTTGGAGTGAGCAAAATGGAGAAGTGGAAAGTAAAAGGATAAATCCAGTCCTCTGTGTTGTTCCTTGCGCAGGAGGCTGCTAGTAGTAGTTTGAAGTCAGAGTCTTTTGGTTGTATTTGTTTGCCAGCCTGCACTAAGGAACCTTTGAGTCCTGCTGACCAAATGATCACCTTGGGGGTGGAGGGCATCCTCAGTCTTGTAAACTGACACGGTCTCTACCTGAAACTGCCACCAAAAGAGGGGAAATTGCTTTAGAAATCCTTATATGTACTGATTGCTAAAGCTATGATGGAATCTGGTGGCAAACACATGTGCTGCCAAGGGTGCTTCAGGATCTAGTCTCCTTGGTCCAGCCAGCTACGGGATCTGGCAGCACTTTCTTTCCAGCCCACGTGGTCAGGCTTCCTTCTTGTGTGGATCTTGTTCTTGCATGGAAAAGCACATCTGTGTCCCACGTTTTAAATGGCAGCTGGGGACAATGTTAGTGGTCAGGTCTTTCAAACACAGAAAATTCACTGGCATGCCTCATGCTGCTCGTATCCAAATCTTATTTCCATTGTAACTATGGCAATAGGAGTTGACTAGTAAGAAAGTAAAGTGTATGTGTCCTCATGCCCTGTGTTGGTGTAGAAGGTTGCTAGATGCCTCCATTTAACTACCTTATCTTGAAGCCATCTGAAGAGATCTTGCAGATTGCTCTTTGTGTGGACCAACAAGACAGGGTCTTTTTTCCTGGCTCTTCAAGATGTTAAATTGTAAGTACAGTAGAGTTGACCCAGATAGTCCTGAAGGTGACTTAGAGGAGGATATTGTATGAACTCAGTTGTTTTAAGACTTTGTTCTAATTTCTTGTAAAAATCCAGGTTTGGTCTGCTAAGCTTTATGCTATAGTGTGGGGAGAAATGAAGTAGTGACACCGAATGTCTGAGAGAGTAAAAGATACGTAAAAGAGAGGGAAAGATTTTTAACCTGTATGTTAAACCTGAGGTCTTAGAGAAAGGTTTTCAGGGAGGTCAAAATTTAAGGCTATATTGAAGCTTTTTTCCCCCTCCCTCTTCCATAGTAGTTCAGTTACAGAAAACAGAACATTACAGAAGAAAAATAATTAAATACCCAGGACTTGAAAGGGAATAGTACTCAACAAATTTGTTAAGTTACCTTTCATAAAAGAGCATAACTCCAGTTTGCAAGAGCTCTGGAGCTTGTCTTGCAACTCTGCCAGGTTAAAATCTCCCCCCCCCCCCCCCTTTCCTAACTAATCTGCAAGTGATTGCGTTTTAAAAATTATTTTTCTCTTGAATTTAGAGACTTTGACAGATGGCACATGTAGAACCTGGAAAACTTCCTGAATTGGCAGAGTGACCATACCCCTGCCATCTTCCTACCGCAGTATCTGTAGGTGCGTAGGCTGTCTGTGCTTCCAGAGTGCTGGGTGAGATACCGTTTCTTCTGCTGGGAATATGTAGAGAGCAAGTGATAAATCAAAAAGCATACCTGGTGACAGGCTTAATTTGCCGTTAATAGATAACTTCATCTACTGGTTAGGTGGGTAACTTGATCGTGACTAGAAACAAATCGTTCAGAGCAGCGGTAATCTCCAGGATTCGTATCCGCAACGTTTTCCATGCGGGATGAATATCAGTCTTTGTTTAGATGATGTGAGTTGGTTTAACACTTTTGAGAGACCGAGATGTCAAAGCTATGCCTCACAATAGACTATTCTTTAGGCTAGAGAATATCATACCAAAACGGAATCTTACGACCTTTGAAACTTGGTTTATCGTGACTGTCCTTCTTTCAGGGACTCTGTCCAAGGAAGACCTCTTAAGCCAGTAGAAGCATGTGAAGTTGCTTGGTTTTGAATGTGTGCAGGCTGTCTGGCTCGATGCTGCACAACAGTTGTTCTCGCCACTGAATGTCCTGAGTTTTGTAACAGTGATTGACTACATAGCTTGTTTTCTATTTACAATCCTTTGGAGTTTCACTCCCCCATCTAAGGCGCTTAGGAAAAGGGCAGTAACTTGGCACTTAAACAGCACAAATTGCAAAGAGATATTTAACTTGCATGGAAAGAACATGTAAGTCTGTGTGCAGTTACAGTCTCTGAAGAGAACTGACATGCTAAAAATCATGTTTAAAGACAATGGCAAAGAAAAAGTTGATTTATTTTTCATTTTAAATCTGCTGAACACATGAATTGGTATAGAGTTCTGTCCCTATTAAATTTATTACTCAGTGATGTGGTACAACAGGGCCTTAGATCTTAAAGGTGAGCAAAGGCTTTTTGTATTCCTAGGGTAGGACTACTTTGATAAACTGCTTTTAGACAGAGAAAAGAGATGCGATATTAAATCAGTGTTAATGTATGACTGACTAGGAATGATATCATCTAGAGATTATTGCTTTCCTCTGTTTCTGCGGTGTTAACAGATGAATACTCAAGAATGTAGCAGTGAAGCAAATGGCTCTTGATAAATTATGCAGTCTTGACTCCAACTATTGTTCGAGGTAATTGATGATCTTCCATTGGCGTAATGGGGCTGTGGCATAAACTGCAGCACGCCCTAGAGTAGACAAATTGGTCTGGTATTGTTTAGGAACATATTTAATCTATCTTGCTATAAGTGAATCGGTGCCTTTTGCTGAAACATCAAAAGGCCAGTATTTTGATATTCATTCCTAAATAACCTACAGTTAAATTTACAGCAGTCATGCATTTTCCTGTTCTCTAAATACTGAAGTGATGATAAACATAGAACTGTTGCAATGCAAGGCTGAATTCTTTTCCCTTATCCCTTTACCTAGACTTTCTTTAATTTGTGGCTTTACAGGCTAATAATATGGTTCTCTTTGTTCTTGATGCATTGTACCAACTTCAGAACATCTACTCCAGTGGCTTGCCTAACTTCACTTGAGATGTACTCACAGAAAACTGTACTCCCCAAAGTGAAAAGCTTCTTTTTTTTTTTGCATACATCAGCCAAGATAAAAGGGATTTCCATAAATCTGTGCTTAATTCTCCTAGAACAAACTAGGTGAATGAGGCAAATCTTGCCCTGAAAATTAAATCCTCAGATTGCTCTTAAAAACTGACTGTAAACTTTTAGGTGTGGATTGTGAGTTAGATGGCTGTAGACCACTCTTTATATGTTTAAAGACTAGCAACAGTACAAGCTGGATATCATGCCTACAGAGTTAGATGTTTGAGGTGGTCTTTTTCCCCTGCCCTCCCCCGCCATGGTTTATTCTAGATACTTTTGTTTTAAACTTAAGTAAATGCTATGGAAAAAAGTATCTAGAATAAACAACTTGATTTATGCATATTGGGTTAAATAGATTTTCAAACTTGCCGTTGCCAAAACCAGTTTCCTGCCAAGGTAATTGGCTATATGAATTGACCCCAGAAAGCTACTACCTCAGGAAAACTGCAGAAGCCCAGTAACTCCTTCCTGGAAAGAAGTTCCCAGGAGTTTACCTGCCTTTCTGATAGAGGAGGAGGCTACCATACCTCAGCCAAACTTTTTCTGGAGCTAGATAAAATAAAGCTTCCTCAATGAGTGCATGGTTTATGTGGACCATAGGCTGCAACTCCTCCAGGAGCAGTTTTCCCAAGATGACTTTTAAGCTTGTCTGTGACTTAACTGTCACATAAATCTTGCTGGGAGCTCTGGTTTGGTGACAGTTCATGCCTACTAGAGAGCAGTGGGTAACCTGTTTAAAACTCACTCTTGTTTTGAACACATAATTGATAATTAACAGTGAATAAGACAGGAGCTTGCTTGTGGTAGGAGTAAAAGTTCTGGCTCTGCTTTGTGGTCTGCTCTCTCTCCCCCACTCACCCTTTTTTCATCTGCTTGGAGGTGGCATCACTTGTCTTATGCTGCAGGGATGTCTCCAGCTGAATGCCACTGGTTGGGAGAAATGCTGGGACCAGCAAATAGTGCTTTATATGTTTATATGCATTTGTTTAGTTTTGTTTCCTTTGTTGTGAAGCAGCAGTTAAAATCACTTTCTGAACATTGGATTAATACTGCCTTCTCTCTTGCATTTTTAGTTCTTTACCCATATGCACCTCTAAATAAGTTTGCAGTAGATTTCTTTTCAAGCGCGATCTGATCATGGAAGTGATGCTTAAAAGAAACACTCCTCCCCTTGCAAAGTTGCTGCTAATAGTCACTCAGAAGAGGAAATGCAAGACTTGAATGCAGATTTGCATGGGACACCCTATGATATATTGCATGAGAATAAAGCCGTGAGAGAAAAGGGAGGCGGGAAAGGGTAAAGGGAGGAAGTTGTGTAATTAGGTGTTGAAAGCTAATGCCGCATAATGATCTCGATCTTATGGGTCTTTTCCAACCTAAATGATTCTATGATAAGTGGCTGTCATCTTAATTAACTCCTAGATTTCAATGTTTTCTTTCCACAATTGAAAACATAGCCTCAGTTGGTGAGAGCCAATCTTCAAACGGTTAGAGTCTAGGTGTGAAGAGAGGCTTTCCTTCTTGCCTGGACTGTGGAAATAAAGGAGGAGCCATCCAGCCTGAGAATAGTTATGTTGGGCTTTTGAATGAAATATCAGGTTGAACGTGTTTTCTAGGCTACAGACAGCAAATGTGCAGATTTGCTACTCCAAGTTGATGCAAATCCTCGTCACCTCATCTTGCTCTTCTCGGTCTTCCCCCTCCAACTGTTTTCAATAATAAGTTGATGAAATGTCTTCAGTATGGTTTCTGACAGTTTGTTTGTACTCTGCAGGTCCTGTGAAGCAGTAGATGTAATTTGAAGAAAATTTGAAGGAACAAATGGCTTTAGCTGGCTGCCCAGACTCCTTTTTACATCTTCCTTATCGGATAGTAAGTTATGAAACTGCATGTTCCTGTCAGCTTGTAGCATCATATTGCTGTGTGCCAGTGATTGATTGTGCATTCAAACTTTTCATCAAACTGCTAATAGCTGTCTGGCAATTCTCTGAGTTTTGCTAATGTTTGGGAACAGAGCCTCTGTTAGCATCCTGTATTCAAAACCTGCTGCAGAAAAAAATGGGTCGCTAATATATACTGATTAAGATTTGATACCTGTCCTCAAAATAGCCAGTTCATATTTGGGAGAAGGCACTTGTTTCCACAACAAATGGCAAGCTACAATACCAGTGAAATGCCTTGCACCAAAAAATATCAATGTTTGCTGAATGCTATATTTGTTGGAACAAAGGCGGAGATTTTTACACTTGGTTAGATCCTGTGTTTATTGAATCATTATGCTGTATCTGAGCAGCCAATATGGCATATTACAAAGAATATATTAAAAAAAACCCCAAACCCTCAGCTCAACTCAAAGGTATTTTTTATGGAACTACAAATTTGTTATTTTGGGCATGACCTGGTTTTTGCCCTTTTTTTTTCTCTTTGTTTTCAGAGTGTGCTTACCACCCTAAGGATTCAGTTATGGTTTTGGGCCCTGCAGATACACAAACGATTAAACAGAATATCATATGACATTGAAGCCTTCTTCTCTTTCTCCCAAGAGAAACATTACTAGTAGTGATTACTACAGTCATGCTACTCATTTGAAAGAAAAGCAAAAAACCAAACAAAAACAACAACAAAAATTCCCAACAAACCTCTGTAGGATTTATACATCTGTTCTGTAATATGCCAGCTTACACTTTTTTCCCCAACAGGAAACTGCAAATTAGTTAAAAGCCTAATGTTAGTATATGCTGATTTGTCAGTTGAATGTACCTGAATGCTTTTCCTGATAACGGAAAAACATAACAGTTCCTTTATAACTGGTTTTGCAGCTATAAAAATAGAATGAACTTTGAGAAATTGGGTGTCCTGAAAATCTGTTACTATACTTGGATCTATGATTTTAAAATCGTATGTGAATAGATGTGCCTGGACTTCATAATTTTGATGCACTGTGAAATTATGCTTCCAATTCAGAGCATCATCTGAGTCATGATGCGAAGCTGAGGGAGAGGAGGGCTATGTAAGAGAAACTTGACGCTGTAGGCAGTAATTTTTGAGCTGCAAATTCTTTACTGGATGTCAAACTTTCTCATTAAGATAGTCTTTAGTCGTTCATAAGCAGTAAGAATGTGAATTTTTCTTGGTACTTGCCCTTGCTCTTACAAACCCTGTAAATAATCTGCTTTAGTCTGGGGCAGTCAACAGACTAGAAGTGTCACAGCAACATGGGTGACTTAAGATGGTGGAAAATGACTCCCTGTTAATTAATTATTTTTGGTCATAGCTTACCGTGTGTTAACTATCCTAAGTGCTTGTAACTGGTTTAAAGACTAGCTTTGGAAGCCCATTCACAACTACTATGCCTTCTGTCAGAAGTGAAGTTCACCTTAAAAAAACCCTGAACATCTGTTTTTCCACCCTTACTAAATCTGACTTAGAAGCTTTCATCAACTTGTCTTTCAAATTTGGCTACAGTGCCAGTATTGTGTTGGTAAAGGGCTGAAAGAAGGTTAAACTAAATATGCTCTAGATTAGAGTGTGAAGACGTATTCTATTTTTTTCAGTACATTTTCTGACTTAATATGAATGGAAGGCTATAGAGAACATTCTTCCAGAGTCCCCAAGGTTGGGAACTTAATGCTTAACTTCAGTGTTTAGAATAAATTGATGTGTTGGAGTTTGGGATTACATTCAAAGCAGACAACAAGAGAAATGAGAACCTGGATAAGTGAATATGCACTACAGAATATCCTTTAGGATGCCTTGTTGCCAACCCCCCTTTACCCCTCCTTTTTCTGTTTTCAGGGAGAACGGGCAAGGTATAGATATCTGATTTTCTTACTGGGTTCTTTGTTTGCAATGTTTGCTGCTTTCAGGTCTTGTTTAAGAGCCTTCTTTTTTTTTTTCTTTTTTTTTAAACTTTCTCAGGAGTTAGCACCTAAACCAGTCACACTGAGTGCATTCTCCTAGAAATAATCTCTAGCTTTGTAGAAAAAAAAATCAATACTACCTTTTAGTGGCTTTCAGGAGCCCTTTCCAAATTTTCGAACTCTTCAATAAAAATCTAGCAGTGAGAATTGGCAGTGTTTGTCTGCTGTTCCTGGAAATTCAGAACATAGTCCCAGAATTTCTCAGAAAAAATGGGATGATTTACTGTGTTTCCGTTCTTTTGCAATCTGTAGTCACAACAGTATTTATGCACAGTGACTTGAACTCTTGGGGGAGATTTAGTTCTTTAACCCTTTGATGCATGAATTGTTACTTATGTCACTGAAACTTGTAGAAAAGGATGGGTTTTTTTCTCAGCTTCTGAAGATAAAATTCTGGGCATGCGGGCATGTTCTGGTCATCTTCTACTTTCTGCCTTCTGTTTATTTTCTCATAACCAAGATGCAGGCATGCATTAATTATTAATAATTAATAGAGTTTGTTTTCAGAGAGCTGAATTCATACTAGAGAAAGGACTTGTTCACATCATAGTCATCATCTAACTTGGCATAAAAGGCACTACAAACACTTGGTCACAAAATAGGGAGAAAATGGAAATTGCTTTCTCCTACGTGTACAGAGCTGTGAATTTCAGTATTGCTAATAGTCCTCTTGACCAGATGAGAGAGCAGAATATTGCATATCATACTTGAGAAGCTTTGTGCACTTCAAGAGTAGGGAAGTAAATACGTAAGGGAATTAATCAGTTAGAGGCTTGCTACTGTAATAAAAGCCTCCTTTTAAAAATGTCAGATTTGTGGGTGTGAAGATGATGTACTGCCGCCACTACAACAGTCACAGTTCTTTGCGTTCAGCTGGAGGAACAGCTAGGCACAGGTTCTCCAGCTTTTAGTATAGCAGCCTTGACCCTTTTTTTTTTCCATAAAGTGATATAGTAAGTTAGACATCTTTGGAGGTAGTCTGATCCAAGTCCATGGCATATTGAGGTTATACTTGTTTTCCTAGGGTGCTTCGTCTTGGTGAGTGGGGGTTTTCAGGAGACTTCTTTTTACCTTTTCAGGGGTTGTTTGCTTTGACTGGGTGGTTTTAGCAGAAAAATAAAAATGAAGATGCTTATATCTCTAATTCAGAGTTACGTTGGTGGATGCCATAATCCTCATCCCTATGAAATCCAGATGCCTTCTATGTGACTTAGTCTTATCTCTGCCACTTTGGAATTGAACAGTCTGATATAGGTATACATGCTGCTGTGTTTGCGTGAATAAAATGTCTCTTGTCCTAAAAAACACAGCATGAAAAAAATCAATTGCAGAATTTGTGTCCAAGTAGACTGAAAACCTATGTGGGAAGGGCTGTCAAGACCTATGTTTTGGCCCTCTCTGTCTGCCTGACACTGAAAATCTTCATTCACTTAGCTATTGACAGTTGTGGAGATCTTTCTTATGATTTGTGGTGGGTTGATCTTGGCTGGATGCCAGGTGCTCTATCACTCCCCTCCTCAGCTGGACAGGGGAAAGGGAATATAACGAAAGGCTCGTGGGTCAAGATAAGGACAGGGAGAGATCACTCACCCATTACCATCATGGGCAAAATGGACTCGACTTGGGGAAAATTAATTTAATTTATTACCTACTCTGATTTTAATTGGGTAATGAGAAATGAAACCAAATCTTAAAACACCTCCCCCACTTCCCCCCCACCCCCCCTCCCTGTGCTCAACTTCACTC
>NW_008795693.1:701938-760447 GCF_000699145.1 Aptenodytes forsteri | reverse complement strand
TTGACCTCCATGGGCTGCAGGGGGACAGCCTGCCTCACCATGGTCTTCACCACAGGCTGCGGGGGAATCTCTGCTCCGGCGCCTGGAGCGCCTCCTCCCCCTCCTTCTTCACTGACCTTGGTGTCTGCAGAGTTGTTTTTCTCACATATTCTCACTCCTCTCTCCACTGCTGTTGTTCCACCACAGTTTTTTTCCCCCCCTTAAATATGTTATCCCAAAGGTGCTACCACCGTTGCTGATGAGCTTGGCCAGTGGCAGGTCTGTCTTAGAGGTGGCTGGCATTGGCTCTGTTGGACATGGGGGAAGCTTCTAGCAGCTTCTCACAGAAGCCACTGCTGCAGCCCCCCCCTCCCGCGTCCACTACCAAAACATTGCCACACAAACCCAATACACGATTTTTAAGATTAAAAATAAATGGTGGCTTAATTTAGTCTCATTAGGCTTAAATGTACAAGGATGCTGCTTGTATAGAATTTGGCCTGGAGTTTGGGTTTTTTATGCTAATGGGCAATATGGAAGGACCAGAGTGCACAAGCAGGCTTTCAAAGTCCTTGGGCATAGCTGAGTGAAAAAACACCAGAGGCGTTATTGCATTGCGTCATTCTACATATTGTATGAAGAAATGAAGCTGAAATGTTGCTACTGCCAATGCAGAAAGTAATCAGATTTGTGAAATATGGTGTCAGTCAACAGATACTTTGTTGATGATGCTCTTGTTTAACAGTTTACATGTATGTGGTATAGAGGGTTGACGGACTGCAGCAGACATGAAGTACAAAGCAGTGAGAACATTAGTGAATTTTTTTACAAGACATGTTGCCTCCAATATGAAGTTACGAAATCTGTCTCCCTGAGTGCAGACTGCAAATGTTTTTTACAGATAGAGTTGATGCTGCTTGGTAGTTTTTCTTGAAGAGCAACTGGAGCTGGATTTCTAGCCTCTGTCTATTTTTCTTGGAAAGAACTCTGTTTAAAAAATTGTCCCAGAAGCAGTTGTTTTCACTAACATTAAAATAGGTGTGGTGCTTACCTCTTGAGGCCATTGGAAGTGCAATTGCCCCCACTATCGTGTGTCATCAGAATATTGTATATGAAGTAAAATAATGTCAAAGAAATTTGTATCTCACACTAAGCTTTTACATAATTGATTAGTTTCCCTTCTTACAAGAAATACCCATCAATTACTTTTTTTGCTGTACCAGTTTACCTTTCTACAATTCCAGTTGAAAGTCTGTTCTTAACTGTTTGCACTTCTACTTTTGTATTCTAATTTACACAGAAGTTGGTTGGCAAAACATAAAGTCTTTTTTGAAGGTGAATGTGAGCAAGAAATTTCAAGTGGCTAGGTCTACATTTTTCAATTATATAAGATTTTTCAACCCACCAAAAAAAAAAAAGACTCAAAGCACTGTAATGGTCAATCATACCATTTACTACTTACATTACTACTAACAGTGGTAAGGAAACAACGTAGATGTTGCAAATCAGGTGAGGAAATGACAAGTAAAGAAGCTTAATTTTGCATCTTCCTGTTAATATGGTTTCATGCTCATGCTTAAACAGTAGACTGAACCTATCTTTTAATCTTGTTATGTCATTATAGACAAGCAGTTTCTTAAACATGTATGAAAACTAGAGCTAAATCAAGGGACATGTTTAAATCTACAGTTTACTACTTAAGATCCCCCCTCAGCCTTCTCGAATGTATATATAATAAATACCTGAAAGGAGGGTGCAAAGAGGACAGAGCCAGGTTCTTTTCAGTGGTGCCCAGTGGCAGGACCAGAGGCAATGGGCACAAACTGAAACACAGGAGGTTCCCTCTGAACATCGGGCAACACTCCTTTGCCGTGAGGGTGACCGAGCGCTGGCACAGGTTGCCAAGAGAGGTGGTGGAATCTCCATCCTTGGAGATACTCCAAAGCCACCTGGACACGGTCGCAGGCAACCGGCTGTAGGTGGCCCTGCTTGAGCAGGGGGATGGACCAGATGACCTCCAGAGGTCCCTTCCAACCTCAATCATTCAGTGATCCTGTGAAAATCAAAAGCAATGGATCTCTTTAGGTTCTGACTTGTGTCCAACTTCTTAGATGCCACTTCCAGATTGTAAAAACACCCACGTTGATAAAAACAGGCCACTTTCTGGTGTTTTTCTCACAAAACTTCATGAGACCATTCTGAAGTAATGGTAACAATCAGTTTAGAAGACTGTAGCACCAAACTAAGTCCTGCATATTTTTTTCTTATGAATGGGATCTCTTCCAAATGAGTAAATATTTACCAAGCTGTTTACCAACTGGTTATTTTGGAGAACTACCAGTATGAGTGTTTTCATGTTAGTAACAGCTCTCACTTAACAGATGAGAGAAGTTGATGTACCTGTCCTAAGACAGCTTCGTACTTCAAACGTCTGTGTAAATGTGAAAGAATAGAAACCTGAAATATAAGAGAATGGAAGTATATTTTTTTTAAATTGGCTTTGTTATAGTCAACTGGAGTTATCTTAGTGATAGTTTGGAGGTGTGTGTTTTTAATGAACCTTTCTCCTACAGATGTTCTGTGCTCTACATATGAGTAAATAACCACTGGAGAAGATTATTTTGTTTTTTAAGAGGAAGGTAAGATTGCTGTGCATTTGGAGCTGTCACTTTTCAAGAAAGTGCTGTGGCTTGGATAATTCTTAGCGTTGCTGTCCATGCCAGTTGGCTCAGACAGGCCTTTTCTGTCCTTGGAAAAGACTGGAGATATAATGTTGTCTTATACTTAAGTATTTCCAAGAAATATATTTAGATACAGACCTTGCTAAAAGTTATGCCCAGTAGATTTTCTTGCCTTACACAGTCTAAAGGGAGACTTTGATCAAAGGAAGGACAGTATTTCATATGCACTTATGACTTCTTTTTTTAAGTTAAAAAAGGAGGAGGAAAAAAAACCCCAAACAACAACCCCACAACCAAAATCCTATGATTCTGCATGAATTTGTTTAAGTGTGATCAACTCTGAGAGGAGACTTTTTCTGTTTCTAAAAAGAAACTGTGGGTACAGTTTCTAAACTTTATTGTTAATGTGGTGTCTCATGGCAGGGATCATTTTGTTTCTACATTTGCAGGCCATCTAGTCATAATGCTGCAGCTGAATCCTGAACTGAAGCTGCTGATTCAAACAAGAATGGATAGCCTGAAGTCACCATGGCTTCGGTGGTGGATGTGCCACTTACTTTGTAAAGCTAGGGATGAATATATCAAGTCCACCTAGCACTAGCTATGACTGAAAAGGATTTTCACCTGCTTCTTTTGCATCCTCTAAGAATTTTTCTTTCAGTTTCTAATATAATGCAGTCTAAAATACTCCTTTAAAAGGTCTCCCTAGGTTCCCACAAGACTCTGCCACTTTTCAGGTGTATCTTTCATTCCTAGCGTTGCAGGCACATTCCCTTTGTGGAGGTGTGGGATGCAGAGTGCGGCATAGAACAAGGACTTTGTTCTTCAAGGATTGGCTTTGCTTTTTCAGGATGGAATTTTAACAAATTGATCAGCCTTCAGGAATACTTCATGTAGAAATGGCCAGATTATTGGTATTAATGGTCTTTTATGCCAGATAGTATTGATATTTTAATCTGAGGCGTTAAGACAGTGTTTTTCTTTCTGGTTTTGAAAGAACAACAAGCAATCAAAGGTAGAACACAAATGCCCAGCAAAGCTTTCAGGCTTTACTGCTATTTTAAGATAGCTTTGGCTTGCGTACTGGTAAGACCAGTGTGCATATTTGAAATTCTAGCCTCTACAATGAAAAGACAAGCCCTCGGAAACAGCCAGTGGTTTTGGAGCATGCTTGTCCTTTGCAAGCTGAATGTTAAACAATGACTTAAGACTCTACTACGCACTGGCTGTAGCTCTTGATGTCTTACACACTGGCTCCATTTTTTGACATAATTTTGGCAAGTGGGGGAACCTGGCAATCCTTCATGCTAGAGGCCTTAGCTCTAATAAAGCGCTTTAGTTATTAGCACAAGTAAATAGTTGTCCATTTGTGCTTCATTAATGCATATTAGTCATACAGTAAATACTGTCATGCTGGCAAGTTCCCCAGAATACTGAATACTTCTGCACAGTTCAGGAGGGGGTTTCTGACAAAGTGGTGTTGGCACCTTTCTTGAAGAAGTTCTTGAAGCTATTAGTGTAGGAGAGTGACAGACCATTATTTCAGCTCACATGGGTTTTTGTAAAACTGATACTTCAGTGGAGGCAAAGAAGTATTTTTGGTGAGTTTTATGCTGTTGCACTAGGTCCTTCTCAAGTTTGCAGTTAACTTTTCTGCAGTTTTCAGCTATATCTGAGGCAGATTGCTTTGGGCTGTGGGGAGTACAAATGAGGTGCCTACATTCTAATGAAAATAATTAGATACTCTAAAATCCCATAAGATTGTCTAATATTGTAAAATTTTAACTATATATTTGAAGAACCTAGTATGTGCAACAGTATGAGAAAATCAAAAGGCAGTACAATGATCCACGATCTGTGTAAGTGTTTTGGTTTCTTGAGAGGTAAGACCCTGAATATACGCGGTTTAAAACTGTGAGCTGAAATGTCAGGTATGACTTGTTCTTTGGAATAGCCAGCATAGATTTACCAATCGCTTTTTTGTCCTTTGTGTGCCTGGCAATGACTTCCAGTAGAACTTGCTCCATAATCTTGCCAGAAACTTGGCAAGGCTGACCAGCTTCTGGTTCCTCATATCCTCATCCTTGCCTATTTTGAAGATGAATGTGATTTTTGCCTCTGCAGTCATCAGGATCCTCCTCTGATCAGTGACTTATTGTTTGAAGATAAGAGGGAGTAGCCTTGCAGTAGTATTGGCCAGCTTCCTTAGCACCTTCTAACACATCCCATCTGGTCCCAGGGACTTGATCCAGTTAGCTTGTGTGATCCATAACCTTCCTTTGCTGTGAGTAATGGTTCAGTCCCCCAGATGCTGACACTATGCTCAAAGAACTGGGAGATGTGAGGACGAACTTTACTAGGAAAAACTGAGGCAAAGAAATCGTTGATCTTTTGTGTCCTTAGCTGCTGGGTCCTGTGCACAACTGAGCACTAACTAGACTAATTTTAGCCATCCTTTTGTCCTTGCTTATCTGTAGAAGCATTCCTTTTTTTTTTTCCTTGGCATCTTTCGCTTGTTCGAGCTCTTCTGCTTGAGCAGTATCTCCATACTCTTTCTGTGTAACCTCTTTCTGCGTAACCTCTTCCTGCTTCAACCCTCTTTGCATTTCAGCATTTGAGCTGAGGCAGGAGTTGCCTGTCCATTCACCGTGGCTTTCTGCCATTCACTGTGACTTTCTGCATGCCAAAATAGACCATTCTTGAGCTTTGAGGAGGCCGTCCTGGGAGATCAGCCTGTTGTCCTGGACCCCTTGGTCCTTCAGAGCAGTCTCCCATGGGAACCTGGCAAGCAGATCCTTGAGTAAGCCAAAAATCTGCTTTTCCACATTTCAGGACTGTAATTCTGCTAGTAGTCTTGCTCCATTTGCTTACTCTTGTTACCTTCATCTCAGCATGGCATCAGGCTGCCATCAGCCTCTACCTCCCCAACTGGTGGTTCTTTGTCCATGAGTTGGCTTTGCTAGCTTGTTGGTTAAGCAGAGTGCTTCCCCTGTTGGCTCACTGATCACTTGTGATGTGAAGTTACCTTCAACCCACTCCAGAAATCTTTGTAGTGTCCAGTGCTGGCTGCAGCTGGAATGGCACTGTTTGCTTGTGAGTGGGTCAGAAATGTGATTTAGCCGATTTGTCTCCAGTTTCTCCCCACCCCATGCACCTGGCTGCAAAAATGGATTTGTTTGGCCTAGGCAAGACAGGTACTCTGAGCTTTCATATGCTCCAAGATGATGGGTGCCTCTTGGAAACAAGCATTGAGGTGGAAAACGAGGGACTTCGCAGTGTGACAGAAGCAAAGGAGAACCTAGGGGTGCTAGCCAATAGCCCAGGTGTCTCCTGGCCCACCTCTGTCCTCTGTGGCTTCCCAGCTAAGCTGTTGGTACTCAGTCTCCTGTCATGGCATCTTCTTGCCTTCCCTGGTGTTTACTCTCTCCCAAGGCTTACATCCAGGCGGGCTGTCTCCCATGCTGCCTTCTCTGAGGACCTACTGCCAGCCATATCATCCCAGAACCATCCTCGGGGCAGCATGGGGAAGCTCCTCCTCACTAAGTGGATTGTGAGCTTCCACCCTCAGGTCTGACTGGTGCTGCTATCCTTTGGTCACGAGTGCCCCTGACTTCAAGTCATTTGGTGGGGATGGACATGAGGCACTAGGAGCCCTAGCCAGATATTCCCTTTCCTCTCCACTTGGGGCCCATTGCAGAAGAGATGCCACCCCCCATGCCTGGAGTGTGAAGAGGCAGTGCAGGTTGGGAAGTGAGGGCTGACACAAGCCTTGAAATGCATGAACTGTTTTATTGATTGTAAAGAGTCTGTGCCTAACCTGGCAAGGCTAACATCTCCCTTTCCTGCCTGTGGGTTTTCTGTCTCCCACACCCCTCTGGCAGGGACCTGAGCTGCTCAGGATTTCCTTCAGTGCAGGCTGATGGAGAGTAGGGCCCGGGGGAGCTTAGGAGAAGACATTTTGGCCCTCCTGGAAGGAGATCACTGCCTCTTTCTGGAGGACATCTTGGCAATGATGATGTCAGGAGGCAGTGACTGTACCTGGGACTAGTCCACCTCCATGGGCTTTCTTTCCTAATCAGCCCCTATGGGCTCTGGGTCTCCTGCCGCCTGGTTGAGTGAAACCCTGTAGTCCTGCACAGTCCTTCTGTGTACTTTTATCCTGTTCCCCCTCTGCATATCCTTCTTCCAGAGCCCCTCTCTTGGGCTCATCCTTCCTTGACTAGCAGGGAAGCAGGAACCCCTTGGCAAGCTAGGAGTGGTTGCCGTGGTCACACTGCCATGACCACTTGTCATGACCTGTTGGAAAGATTTCTCCAGAAGGTAACTCTAGGATCATATGTTACATATGTGTTCTTTAATGTCTCGTGTTATTTGTACTTGTTAGATCACTTCAGTTAGTCTCTTCAATGTAGCAGATATCCATGTATTAAAGCAACTTACAGCATGTTTACCCACCCACCCATGTACACTCAATTACGTGAAATTTTTTTCCTTTTCAAATTCATGACAGACTCAGAATTTTTCAGACCAAATATTAATGTCAACGTTTGAGGTAGTCACTTCAAGCCTTTTGTAGCTGGAGGCACTTGTAGAGCCTGTTCTCTAAGGTGAAGGCGAATTAAGACTTCAGAGTGCCCGTTTATCTACTTCTGACCATACATAAGTATAAGGGAGTGTGTTGTAAGTTTGATGGGAAGAATGCCTTCCTACATGCGTGCTGATGAAATTTCTGTATGAAATAGATTTTTCTTTTTTTTCTGACATGAGCAAATGGTTAACCAAGAGTGCTAAAGATGTTCTGAAAAAGGCATCTGTTGCGATCTTGTTTTTTCTGGAGTCCTTTATGTCCTCAAAATTATGACAAACTGCTGGCTGTTGAACATGAATTGGCTGGATGGTTTAGTTGCAAACCATAACTGCTATGCTGGATGAGAGCAGGTTGGAAAAATAGTTTTCTGACAGCATATCTTTTAGAGCATGACTTGCCCTGAAGATTAAAATAAGCCCAAACCCACAAGACCAGAAACTTTTCATCGACTGTCCCACTAGCATCTTCTGGAACAGGGATATTGACACAATGATACGTGTTACTAGGATGCAAGATTACACACATGCTGTCAGTATTGTGGTGGTGTGCTAATGGACTCCCAGGTAATTTGCCACAGTTAATTTTCTTGTTTTAGCTAGATGTAATGGTCTTCAGTTCAACTGTATCCAGAAGGTGGGTTGTTCCTCTCACCTACAGCTTGCTTCTGAAGCCTAGTTCAAAGTTTCTCTCTTTTCTTCCTCATCCTACGATTCTTTTTTTTTTTTGATCTCTGGTTTGACTTTAATCTCAGCAGGAATCTTTCCCACTACCTTTCTTCCATGGATCTGCATTTTTGGGTTAGAAAGAATAGCTCAAAACTAGAGGAAGCGGTATAATAAATACTGATTGTGCTGTAAAAGTTACCACCCTGAACCCCGGAGTTAATCACCATCTCAGCTGAAGCATGGTAGCTGCTCATGTGTGAGCTGCTAGCCCCTTGAACTGCAAAGTAAACAAGTCACATATGTTGGGTCCCCCCCCCCCATTCTTCAGCAGTGGTTTCAGGGAAAAGAAGAGAAAGAAAGGTGGTTTAAAGCCACTTTAATACTGATTGAACAGCAGCTCATCTGATTGCATCCTGTCTTCCTCAGAGTGTACAGTAGAAATCCATTTGCAGAAACGTTCTCGTGGTTTAGTAGCTGTAGTGTTTCAGCATTGCTAAAGCTAGCACAATCAAATGTTGTGCACATGGCAGTATGATAATTGTGGGATTTCTTGAACTTTTCTTCTGGCTGACCAGCTTTGCCATCTCTGTTGAAATCTTTCCCTGTTTGGAGACCCTGTACCTGAGCAGGTCTTGTTTGGTGTAGTTTGCTTGTTTTGTTTCCTGTGCTACCTTGGCAATTTTTGGCACACCAGACCTTCCTCCAGTAAGTAGCATACTGGTAGTTATGAAAACCCTGATCTGTTGAGGCCTTACCGTAGCCCAGTATTCAGAAGATTTGTGCAGAATTAAAGCAGCTGCTGCTGCTGACCACGCTGAAGTGTTGCAGTGTATATTCTGCCGTGCTGTGGGTAACTTTGTTGGATGTGTCCAGTAGGTGTTAGAAAAAGTGGGGAGAAGCTGTACAAAATAAGCAGTCACTTGACACTCTTAAGCTGTGAACAACTAGTTATAAAACAAAACAAAAACAAAACCTTCCAAGCATGAAGAGGTGATTGACATGCTTCCCTTTAACAAGCAGGTTTTTTTCTGAGTGCCAGTTTGTGCAAAAACTAAAGATTTACACTTTGTATTGGGTTTTCCTGGGGCAGCTTGCAACTTTACATGTAATCTGTTACTATTTAAATGCAAATTGCTGAGCTTTTGCAAATTTTCTTCCTTTAGAGAATGGTAAGTCAATAAAGATTTTCTGATAAAGCCATCTTCTTCATGCAGGATAACTGGTAGAGCTACCTGCAATTAGCTCAAACATCTATATTTACTAATACTGGAACAAGTGTAGCAATTAAGCACATTTCATATTGTACCTAGATTTTTGAAAATCAGCCAGAGATAGGTAAAATATCCAGAGCACTGAGAGAAGTTCTCAGGCTAAAAAGTACCTTTGAGCTGCTTGGGTTTTACTATAGTCAAACTAGTTACTATTTTGTATTCTGATAAGGACTCTGAAGATGTAGAAAATACTGCACGTTTTTTTCATTTTGAGAAATGGGGATAAGACACTGGCACACTGAAATACCCAGGATGAGCCCTGTTGTTAGTCTTAGCTTAATTTTTGTTTTGTTTTCTTTCCAACTGTTGTGAATTGACAATTTGTACATAGGCAGCACTGCAGCATAGTTTGTATTAGAAAGATTGCCCAACCGTTGCTAACACTTGGGGGCAGTGACTTTATGAAGTCTAACAGAGCATCACTGTTGAGGATTTTTTTTATTTTATTTTTTATGGTTTTTTTTTTAGGAAAACTGTTTTGAACATCAGTGTGAAAGGTGCGGTGATGTGACTTTCTTAAAACTGAAGGTCAAATGAGATTCAAACATGATTAAAGAAAGAAATGCAGAAACACAGGCATCTTGTTTTATTGGTAATGGTGTTTTGGTTTTTTTTCTGAGGGCTTGCAAAGTAACCTATTACTGCAATGTAAGCAGTACAAAAGAAGTATTTTTTGTTTAAGTACCCATATGTTGTAGACTATTTCTTACACGCCATCATTTTCTTTGCAGAAATTACATTACTGATTTGCTCTGAGAGAGTGGAACTCTGCCATTTGGTTAGGGGAGAGCACAACGGTCTCTTCTAATGCAAGATCTGATGCTGGGTTGTTAATCGTGAAAAGGCATGATTGTTGTGCTTTAGAGATGTGTCTGTGATTTCTGTGTGTTTTTTTTTAATAGGTTATAGAGCTGTCAACTGAGGTGTATAAATCTTTACCACATATCTGAGATTCTTAAATACCTTCTTTTTGGTGAGGCTTGCTGTTCTGGAGACATGTAAAGACTTAGTTCTGCATCTAACTGAAAGCAAGTCACCTGAACTACAAAAGTCCTTGACTAAGGTGGGCAATTAGTTCTGGGGCAGATTGCACCGTGTAACAGCTAAATGGTTCTTTATCTAAGCAGAAAGGTGTGTGGTCAATATAATTAGGATCATAGGTTTGATCAGATGGGACGCCTATTTCTAGACCTAGTTAATTACTTACCTAGTGCCAAGGATCACTCTTCAAGAAAGGAGGGGAGGGGTACCCTAAATTGCAACAGTTGAACAAATTGGCTAGAAAGTAGAGGGATAAGGTCCATATCACCGATAGTTGAAGCAAGTAAGGATAGCAAAATAGTCTTGTATGAAGTTGTTCAACATGACACTTGAAATTCATCAGATTTTCAATTTGAAGACCTGAAGAACAACTTCATTAGCACTCTGAGAGTTACTTTGCTTGCTGGTGTCCGGTGAATTTTGTCTGTGTGAGCACAGTGCCTCTTGCCCCACGGGAAGTCTATCATTTTATCAGCTCTGTCCAGGGCTGTGAAGAATCATCTTCACCTATTGGCCTGTTCAAACACTCAGTTTGAACCTGAACCATCAAGAAGGCAAAAGGGGATAGCACTATTGCCTTTACGAAAGCAGACCCACATTCAGGTGGGATAAATTCCTTTGCTCTGTGTTTCATGCTACTTTCATTCCTTTGTTAGTTTCATCAGTCTTGAGTTTTCAGGGCTGCCTAGCTATAAGGGTGCATACAGTTAAATGCCATTTAAGTTATCTGGCTGTGGTTGCCGCTTCCCAAAGTGTAGAGGTTGGAATATCTATTCTTAAAGAGAATGCACTTGTATGGAAATAGTGGTTCCTGCAACCTAGGTAGCATCTTCTCTTCTCTCCTCCCTTCCCTGGCCTGAGACACACAAATGTGTTGCTTCAGTGCCGGATCACAGAGACTACCAGGTCCTTTCAAGCATTGAGCCTTCCCAGGTTAATGCAGGGCATCATTAGCCTGCGCTGGGACAGACTGTCCGAGGCGGTTTGCAGAACGTCTCCCGTCCACTTGGTGCAAGGGTGCTATCAAAACCTCACTCCCAAAGCCAGTGTTCTTGCAAGCAGCTGGCCAGCAGCGCTGCTATAACCAGAGCTCTCATAGACTTGATGCCAAGTAGAACAGACGAGCTACCTTGTGTTTCACAGGTCTGAGCATGGGGAGGGCAGTGGGTTGAAAAGGATCAAATATCCTGTACCTTCTTTCTGTGTGTTACAACTTCCCCCGAAAGAGCATGTGAAGATTTTTTTTTTCAGTGCAAGCTAAAAGAATAATCTTGAAGACACTTTCTCAGAATGGACAGGTGTGTTAGCGGGTGTGTGACATGCTGAAATTTTCCATAGCACCTGGGTACAAATATTCCCATTATATTTCTTTTCATCTTTCTGATGAGGAAGGAATATAGGCTGACCATGCTCTTCAGAAACTTGGGCAAAACATAGAAAGTGACCCCGGTAAGGATTCTTGAATAGGGTAAAGGTTTTATGAGCAACAACACATCGTTATGGGTTGCATTACTCCCTTAGATTATGTGAGCACCATCCAGTATAGTAGTTAACGCGTATGGATTGCTAAGTTCATTAGAGCCTTGCTGTGCTTTTAACTCAATTTAAGTAGTGTAGTCTATTAAGTATCAGTTCTTTGATAAGAGAATGATGCAAAATCTCACTGAAAAGCTTCTTTAAAAAGAAGAGGAATATGACATACTACTTTATACTTTCTCAGGGTAACAAGACTCAATTTTTCTGTTTAATTCCTATTGGTAAATACAATTCTCTCTGGGCAAAACATAGAAAGTGACCCCGGTAAGGATTCTTGAATAGGGTAAAGGTTTTATGAGCAACAACACATCGTTATGGGTTGCATTACTCCCTTAGATTATGTGAGCACCATCCAGTATAGTAGTTAACGCGTATGGATTGCTAAGTTCATTAGAGCCTTGCTGTGCTTTTAACTCAATTTAAGTAGTGTAGTCTATTAAGTATCAGTTCTTTGATAAGAGAATGATGCAAAATCTCACTGAAAAGCTTCTTTAAAAAAAAGAGGAATATGACATACTACTTTATACTTTCTCAGGGTAACAAGACTCAATTTTTCTGTTTAATTCCTATTGGTAAATACAATTCTCTCTCACAGAAAACAGATTTTTTTTTTTTTTTTTCCTTTTTTTTTTCAGGGACTTTATTGGTGGAGTCAGTATTGACCAAAACCAAAGAGCTTGGAACATGCAGTAAATTAGGGTTTTGGTAGCTTTGTCAGTGGCAGTCCCTTGCCAGTGAGAGTGACTTGCTTTGAAGGTAAGGCTAACTTACATTTAAGTACAAGCTAAAGCTACATTATCAGGATCTATGGGCACCAGCAGAAGAAACAGAATTTCCATATAAGCATGTAATTTTCTACTGTGAAGAATTTCCTAATATAAACTTCACTTATTCAGTGGTGTTTTGTTAGAAAGGAACCTAGTTGATGCTTTAAAAAAAGAAGCAAAATGACACTTTATCAGCAAGTAACTGCTTCATTTTTGTAAGTGCTTTCTAGCTGAAGACAGCTCTAAGAAGTGATTGCTTTCACGAAGAACCTTGTGCATTTGTTTCTTTTCTGTATTTCAAGACTTTATTTTAGCTGTAAACTATGTAAACTGTCTCTAACAGCCATGGTGGTTTTAGTCTCATTAAAAATAGAACAAAGCTTTTAGCATTTCTAAGCCTGTCAGTTGGATTCCCTCCTTGCTAGCTGATTAAAAGACAGCAACCATCATGCATTGAATTTTGTTCTACCATAATAAATGGCAGTCTGGTCTAAAAAGTGCACACTGTGGAATATACTATTGATTTTCTCTGTGGAGAGTACTGTGAGACAGCTAAATTCTTGCAGGAGTGGTTAGTTTCTACTAAGAGGGCTGCATCTAGTGAGAGAAATTTATTTTGACGTAGTTCTTGCTAAATTCTGGGTTCAGTAGTGTTGAAAACCCTGCTAATGCCAGTTTTGCAAAGACCAGCCTGGAGAAGCTGAATCTGTAATGCTAGTGTGTATGCGTGCTGTAAAAGTGCATTGCTGAAGCTGTCAGCTAACATGGTATGCTCACTCCTGCCTTACTGGAGAAAAGCTTTTTATGTATAAACTGCTGCTACCAGATACTGTTGGAGGTTGCTAGTCATAGTCCACCTCTTGCCAGATTAGATTTATTTATTTATTTTCTGGGGGGCTGGCCTCTTTGTGTGGGGGGGGGGGGGCTGGCTAGTAAGTAACAGTAGTTTTTGGTATGAAACAATACTGCCCTGATAGCAGTTGCAATGCAGGTAATGACAAGTCACGTAACTGGTAATACTTCTTAAAATAATCTGAAACACCTTCAGAAAAATAACTTTCTGGCTCAGCTACAGCAGTATATTGTATAACTGTATCAGTCCATGTATTTAAAAGCCCCCCCCCCCCTCCCCCCCTTGGTGTAAGAGAAGAAACACTTCACTGACTTGGGGCATGCACACTACAGGGTTTCAGTGTTGACAACAGGGTCCAAACCCCCAATTTTTTTGCTGAATTGAAGGACTTTCTGGTCAGTGGGTTATTGAAACCCAGACGGGGGTCGAAAGAGAAGTTCCTCCAAGGTCAGACTGGCAAGCCTTTCTGCCTTCCCCTATATCATGGGATGTAATATAATTCCTGTGATTCATTTAACAAATTCCCTGCCACTGCAGAGACATAGACCACGGATGCAGGTCTGTCTTGTCTGTCAGTCTCTCTCATTTTCCTTCTTTTTTTGCTAATTCCTGGTATGTTGTGTTTCTTGTAGCTATTGTATATGTTGTGTGGTGGGCTGGTAAGTCTGCTGAGGGTTGTATGAATGTGTGGATAGCAATAGGTCTGTGTGCCCTGCCAGGTTATAGCATGTTCTCAGTGATTTGCGGCACCGAGGATCGGAGGTGCTGCAGTGTGTAGGGAGGAAGGTGCTGCTGCCTTTGCTACTCCTGTGATCCCAAGCTGGACTTGTTTGTTCCTGGTCTCTAGGGTTCTCACTCTCAGTCTTGACAGCCAGTACTGTAAAATCAGAAGGATTCCTGCAGTTAGTGGCTTTGCTACTTCAGGAGAGAGAGCCCGACTTTTGACAAAGCTAGGTGGCTTTATTTTAAGCCCTTGTTTGTACAAGCTCTCTTAGCGATGGGAATGCTAAAATTCTAGGTTCATGGTTACTCTGTTGACTTACTGAGCCTTTTACTTGGCTCTTACCTAGTCAAATGACTATAGTTAAGAGGCAGGAAACCTAGTTACAGGTCTTTAATTATGTAATATGTGGGTTGTCTGAGAATGCTCTTTAAAGTTTTTTGCCTAGTGTGCAAAAGCCTGTTTTTCCTTTATTTCTATGACATGTTAAGCACTGGCGGGAAGATGTGATTGGAGCTCTGGCAGAAGACAGTAAAAAATATGAACTGTGTTTGAGTAAACTTGAAATCATTTGCAAAACAGTGACTTTGGACAAACCCAAGAGCCCTGCTTGTACAACTGTACTTGGGACAAATTTCCTCAAGCTCTGGGGTGTCAGCAGGCTGAAAATATAACAAACAGCTATCTGGTAGGAAACTGTGCTGCTGTATTTAGCCACTAAGAAGTCCAGTGACTTAAATCTTTTAAGAAAGGAGCATCATATGCATTACTAATTGATCTAGACTGTGGAGTTTGGATTAGAGCTTAAACATTGGTCTGGATCTGTCAGGTGGATTTCTTCCTGTAATAGCCTATGTGTTTGCCTTCATGCCTTCACAGGGCTAAGAGTAAAATTGAGTGACGGAACAGAAACTCTGTGGATTGCTGCGGATACCAGTAAGCTATAGGAAAGTTTACTTAGATGAATAGCTGGCTACTCGGCACTTCCCATAATTGAGTCTGTTCTCCTCCTTGTACATTTGATGCTTTAAAGTAAACCAAAGCTGCAAAATCACAGTGTAAAGAAGCAGCATAGCTTAGAAAACAATGCAGAAAGTTACTTTACATAAATGCAAATAGTCTTTTGTTTGGAAGGTGAAGAATCATATGAAGTGGTCCTCAGAATAAATGCTGCCTAATCTGTTTATTGCCTAAGGAAACTCCAGAAGCATGTTAAGAATGGCAGTACTGGGTCAGATAAAGAAGTGTTCGTCTACCTCTGTGTCCTTCGTCTAAGAGCAACAAGTTGCAGATACAAAGAGTGCAATTTCTCAAAGTATCCCCTTCCGGCTTCTGGAGCCTGGAGCTGTGTCCACTCCTTCACAGCCTGTGGTGGACACCTCTTCAGTGAATTTTAATAATTGCTTCTTTTGGAAACCACTTAGACTTTTGAACACTTTGCAATGCCTGTGCTAGCAGAAGGTACTTCATTTTGCTTTACACAAGTTGCCTGAACAGTGTAAAGCTAAGGTGGCTCAAGTAATGACTTGGCTAATTTTCTTTTTACGCTTGACTAGTTTTAAGACATCTACCTCAGTGTGATAAAGTAGCGCTGCCAGGTAGGCAGCGAGCTCCTGGCATGGCAGAAGTGCCTCTGTGCAAACTGAGGTGTATCTGCCTTGATAGTCTCCTAAACCGCAGTGGGACCCGTCAGCACGTCTGACTTGACTTTCTGTTGTGCTGGATGGTGTACAAACATCGGAAGTATGTCATGATCTTAATTTGTCGCTGTGGGACTGCTGGCATGAGTACGCGTGACTCTTGCTCAATTGAACCTTTTGTTCAGGGGCATGGCTGTGTGGGTTTGCAGACAGCTACAGTAAATCCAAAACCAGGGACTGTCGTCTTGGTGGTCTGGATGTCCTCAGTCTGGCTGTGCTCCCAGGAGCTTCCGAGAAGCTGTGCTGCCACTTGTAGCCTGCCTTCATCTCGTAAACTTCTAGTGACTGCTGAAGTTAGAAAAAGTTGAAGCCTTCATTAAAAGGGGATTTCCAGACCTCTTGAGAAACCTACTCTGCCTCTGCTAATGTCAGGCCCCTTTCTTTGCAAAGAAAGAGGGAGAAGGGAAGTATAGATGATACTTTATTATTTGTACTTTTGAATCTTCTTCCTCCTTTCTCTAAGCCCTATTTACCTGTAAGATTATCCTGAATGACTGACTGGATAAACTTTGCTGAAGGAACCAGGATGAGAGAAGCAGCAGTAGAGTAGTAGCAACACTGGTCAGCCTAATAATGCTGTCTCATACTGATAATACTCTTCTGAGCTAACTGCAGGTAGGAACAGTAGCACTCGGAGCCGAAGAAGTGATTACAGAGCCCATGCGCAGACAGCAGAGCTACTATAGTATATGGCTGTCTGATTCTCTGATTTAAAAAAACAGATTTAATGTTTTCTTTGATAACTGAAACGCTTATCATGCTAGCACGAACAGCAGCAAATATTGTATGTCATAGTTGAAGGAGTGCAACTTGAAAGGCTTGGTTATACATTGAAAAAATAAATCCAGATTGTCCTGGTTACTGATACGTAGAGATAACACTGTCTATGAGTGGACTTTGGCTCTTAATACGATGCAAGCATGTCGCATTTTGTGTCGTGCGATATAGGTTTGCAAAAGGACACTGAAGTCTAACCTGTAATGATGGTGTGTTTTGGCTATGTGAAATGCTAATGCTTTAAAGGACTCTAAAAAAAAACCCCCTAAACCCTGTTTCAGATCCTTCTAGCACTCTTGCTAGTCACTCGATTAAATCATCCTTGGTCACAGATGCTGACTGACAGAAAATATTACAAAATAGCACAGGCAAACAAGTCAGCGAGGGCTAATGCTCAGCTGGCTTCTAAAAATACTACAATAGCTGGATGGTACAGTAAGTTAAGTAACATGCTTTAATTTCATATTGAGAGCATTTATTGGAAGAGGAGGGAGAGCTGGGGATTAAAACATGGAGCAAACACATGACTTACCGGGAGCCCGGTTTGAGCGGCGGCGGGGGGGATGGTGATGGACCAAAGCAGGTGCCCACCTTGCTGAGGGCCTCGGCCATGGCCCGGAGCAGGAGCCCAACAACGAGGCCGCTGGCACTGAGCAATTATATAACTCCCCCCCCCGGCCTTTCTTCTTTTAACCTTGTTCCAGTGTCTGTCTGATCTCTGCTGCAGCTGGCCAAGTGCCACTGTTTGTCTGTGCACAACGGACACAAACAGATTCTGGAGGGTCATGTGAAACTACCCTGAGCTCTTTAAACCGCACCGCCCTTACCTTTCCTACTCTGCTGCCTGCATTGCTTTTAACAGGTGTGGCTTTGTTTATGCACGTCTGTCGCTTTACTTTAGCACCTGGGTTGTGCTGGCCCTCAGTGCCTGGAGGAAACCTTTGGTTCCACACTTTGCTCAAGCTGCAGGAGAAGTCTGCAGACCTGGGCAGGGGTTTGCACCTAAGGAAACAGGCAGGGGCATCAGCTTTGTAAGGGCAGCACCGGCAATCATTAGTCATTGAAACCTCTGCTTCTGAAAACGTTGATATATCTTATCATGACTTTGGCTTAAGCTTTGTGCATGAGGCCTGTGGTTCTCGGCATCTGCTGGTACAGCAGTAAGGTGATTCCAGAGAGGATGAATCCTATTCCTGTAAATTATTGGCAATTGCTAGTTAAAAAAAATCAGTTTTAATTAAAGAGTTATGGGCTTGCAGCCAGCTGTAAGCCTGAAATAAGGTCTTCTCAGTTAAGTGTGTGTGTGTTACTGCTGTGGGAAATCCAAAGGTAAAAAGGTGCATCTTGGCTACATCTCATCCTCTGTTGCTACATAGTACTGCACGAATCTTGCCTTCCACTAGGGACTTTTATGTCTTGGGACAACTGAAAACACATTTAGGTGTGTAACAAAGCTTATAACTGGTTTTCCTGTTCCACCTTCTGTTTCTGTGGGATGCCTTGTTGCTCTTCCCAGCCGAGAGGCAATATGCAACTGCATCCATGCGTCGGATGTCTGGATGCGTTCCTGGGAAGTGGAACTAACGCTGCTAGACTGCGTCAGTGGGGTTTTAGCTACCCAGTAAAAATACGTGATGTTGAATTGCATGGGGAGAAACGCACAAGGAAAGCCCTGCACTAGGGGGAAGGATGTTCTGCTGCTTTGTTCGCCATGCCTGTGATGTTCACCTCCCAACCTTTTTACTAGGTTTGAAATAACTGAAGAGCAATTGACTTCAGCTTTAAGTTTTGACTGAAACTTTTCCTAGATAAACATCTCCCCCACTTCCCCACCCCACCCCTGTTGTCCCTGGAGCCTTTGAAAGAATTACACTAAACTTTTTGGGGAGCAGACTCTTAGTTTTGTATCTGCTTTCTGTCTCCTGCAGCGGCCTTCTCGTGCTGCAAGTCCCAAATTTCCTGTCTGAAATTTAAAATTAAGATGATGTGGGCCAGGTCAGTGCTGGCTGTGTGGTATCCCTAAGAAAATGAGATACATCCAGGGAAAACGACTAGTGCTCCAGAAGCAGTAATAATGTTAGGATGTGATACCCTGTGGTTGCGAGGGATTTGACAGAGACAGGAGCTCATGAGTTGCTTGTTCCTAACACCTATTCAGTTAGCTCCGGTGAAAGAGCTAACAAATATTGCCATGTTTCAAGAAAGTAAGAACAAATACAGTCGTGCTGACAGGATGTCTGATTATTTTTTTTTTTTGTTATTCCTAAGAAGCAACTACAAAAATTTGTGAAATTAGCTAGATGTGGCTCATGAAACAACAGCCACTGCCATGAAAATCAGTGGCAAGGATGTAAAGAGCTATAAGGGGAGGTAGCCAATACGGAGGCAGAAGTCTGAGTGGTCCTAGTTGTATCTGGCATAGATAGATGGATGCCTTATGTATCTTATCATATATTGTTTACTTTTAAAAACCTCCTTTAGTCATACCACTGTTGGCAGTTCTTGTCTTATAAACACCTGTGGGCTCCTGAATTGATCTGTGATGGTGAAGGCACTCAAGAGTGGTGCTTGAGTACTTGAATCAAAGCTCAAACATTTGCTGTTTGACACAGTCTCTCTGAAGAAGAGATAATATAATTTATTTCATATCCTGTATAACTATATACAGTTCTTATCCCCAAACACTACGTCCGTTAGGTGTTTGAGCATTAGCTTATATTCTGTAAACTGGAAATGTTGGGCTGAGAGCTCACAGTTGCACATAGTTGAATCGCCGCTCGCTGTGTGTGAGTAGCAATGTTATTTCTCTGCCGTAATTACAATGTCATTTGCTGTGAAGGTGGTTCCTATGTTTTGACATAAATGTGGGTCATGCCATTGTGTATTTATCCCACACTTTGGGCACAGCAGGAACATGTATACAGTCACGTATATCACTGCAGCAGTTTATGGTCGGTGATATATCAATGCAGTCAACCTTATGCAAGTCAAACTTGCTTCTGTTTTTCCATACCCACCGTTAACCAGTATATGCAAAGGTACGCCAACTTTGTAAAACTGTGTACCTGCTCTAAATTTCCTTCTTATGCTTCTAAAAAAATGTAATGCGACTTATCTTGCTTTTCTTATTTTTTGTTTATATTTCAATTTTCCTGCTTTCTCCTAGTCGTTGTCTTTGGCAAGATCTGTGAGAAGCTGTGGTATTTTAGACTTAGCCAAATTCAGTCTGTGTTAAAACTTCTTGAAACCTGATCTTGTGAGAGTTCTAGTATGAGGAAAAAAAAAACCCAAACCAAAAAAACAGGTTGGCATCCAGAGCCATGGATGTTTATCTAAACTGAACTTCAGATTCCTCTTGAGGTTTAGTAGTTCACTACTGAATCTGTTTCAGTCCAGTTAATTAGTTACAAACCCCCTTGGAATTAAAGAAAACAAAGCCCCAAGCCTCTGCATAATTTGATGCAAGAAGAAACTTTTGTTAAACTAGGAAGTGCATTTACATCACTGTTCCCCAGTTTGAAATGCAGATGAGCCAATGGCATCGTCATTGATTCTGGATTCATGCCACATGTATTAATGTGACAGTCTAGTGTCCCCCTATAATCTCCCCCCTTCTTCTGACATTGGTTTCTCCTTTCAGAGGTATGGCAGGGATTTTGTTTTTTTGTATGAGTGGTTTGGCTCTGTGCGACGTAGCTTACAGGGAGTACAGAATGCCTGGTTTTGATAAGATTTTCTGCTCTTCTGTTTTTAGGACAATGTAGATCAGACTTCAGCTCATGGTCGGCGGGATCTGGTGGAACCGGGCTTCCAAGAACCATCTAACCGCATCTCCCTGAATCATCAAGGTAAGGAACAGTGGGTGGGAATCCAGGCTCCTCGGGGGAATGCGGAGATGGTTTTGCCTCCGTGTTGCCAATTCTCCTTCTCATTAAATAAAAAAAAAAAAAAGAAAAAAGTTCTGGATGGTTGGAGGAGGAGAGCTGAAGAAATCGTTTTTTGTCACAACTGTCCTTTGAGCTATGGATGAAGATGACGAAGAACTTCTGGTGCATCTCAAGCCTTGTAGCCCAAACTGGGATTGCTAGCTTGGGTGGCAGGGATATTCTCCTGCTTTTAGGAGCACAGAGGAGGGAAGTACTGAAATGGAATTCGACATTTGTAATGTTGAAGTTACATTTAGAAAATCTTTGACTGCTACAAGAAGGGTTCAGGGCTCTGGCTCAACTTTTGCAGTAGGAGAAAAGAAGAGAAAAGTATGTTTGCTTGCTTTGCATGACAGAAATCAGCTCATTTGGGGAAAGAAAGAGACGTAATGCTTGTGCAATAGTTTAGCTTCTGTAATTCAACAGGACCATACATAAAAAGTTAAATCTTAAAAGTCTTAGTTTGCCAATTGCTGTCTGTTCAGATACCTAAAAAAAGACAGTTACTATTATAGCAGGGACTTTTTAGCTCAGCTTTATTTTTTTGGCTTTGAAATAATTAATAATAGAGTGTGCCGTCTTAACCAGTGAACCCCTTTACCCTCAGGGTTCCTGATGGCTTAATTTGGAACTAAGTCCTTGAAGGTCATCTTCAAATGTTGTTTCTTCAGTGCAACAGCTAATAGTATTGCAGTCAGCACAAGGCTATTGAAACAAAAGAGATCATGAACATATTACTTAAAATATTTGCAAATACGACATGCTTAACTCTTCCTTTAAAAATCCAGCTTCTTTCGTTTGCCAAGGGCAGCAAGACTGGAATTTCATCACTTGTAGATCCTCAAGACTATTTAAGTTTCGCAAACAAGTGCCAGAATGTAATGAAGATTGTATTTTAATTTACTCCCCTCCCCACACCCCAAGTCCTCCAGTTTTTTAAAGCTTTGCTTTCAATTGAAAATAGAAGATAACAGGTTGCCATGTTATCCAGTCTAAAACTTCTAGTAGCACAAGCAGTGTTGTGTTGTGGCATGCTTGCATGCATACAGCACAGAGTTTATAAATTCAATTTTTCATTCATTCCATTGTTCATCATATTACATTAATTTTACCTACCTTGGGATGTGCAAATCCTGGAGCAGATCTATATAGGTGATGTCTTCTGAAGCTATTTGTAAATATCCCCCTTTAATCAAGGGATTTTTTAGGGGAACACATCCTGTGTGGTCTAAGTTCATGTATTGAAGCATGTGTGGCTGCTGCTTGTGAAGTCTGAACATTTATTGAAGAGATAGGTAATACTGCATTTTGGTGGCAACACGCCAGCTTTTCAGCCTGACATTTTCCTGCTTCCTTTTCAGAGCCTTCTTTTCCTCTCAATATTGTAGTACTGCAGAAGAATCCATACAGTGTCACCTGATGTGTGGCTCTGCCTTAGCCACTTTGAGACAAATGTCTGTATGCGAACTGGTCTAAATTAATTTACGAAACAGCTATCTTTAAAGAGAATGCTTTGCATAGGGGGTACTGGCAGTTTAATGTTTATTTCTAAAGCAAGACCCAGTTAACATGTTTTCCCAATACTTTCTGAAGTAAGGATCACTTTTGCACCCACAAATTGTTTGGGGTATTTTTCTACGTCAGCTGACTGACAGCAATCAAATCCAGTATCTCTAAAATCTTCCTGATTTTGTTGCTGAAGTAGGTTTTTAGCACATTAATAATCTTGCCTACCCCTGTGACTATGAAATGCTGTTACGTAAGTGGCGTAGATTAAGAACTGAAACCGGAATGCCCAGTGGTGGCATCTAATGCTGCGCTGGGCTGTAGCACCTTTTGTCTTTTTGCAGTGTCGGAGGGAAGCAACGTGCCTCGCAGGCATGATACCTGCTGCTTCAGTATTTTTTTGGAAGTGGAAGTGGCTGTAAGCATGATGTTATGTCATGTCTTGTGTGTTTGCTCTGTCCAAGTGTGAGTGTCTACACTCTTTCATAGCATAAGAAATACACATTCTTGTCCAATAACTTGAAAGTACAAGTATTTTAAGAGCTGCCACGTATTCCAGTAACTGATTAATGAATGGTACATACAAAAATAAAACATGAAGAGCTTCGGAGGGAGTTGTGACATGGTCTGAACTAGCTCTGATGCAGTCATACTAGTCACACAATAAATAGGAAGACTAGATTGTTAACATAAAGTGGGTTTTTAAGTTCTGTGGCAGCTGTTTGCTTTGTTTTTTAACACTTTAGACTAAACTGTCATCGATTACTATTAAAGCTTTGCAGGCATTGACTTCAATGAAAAACTTAAGAGTAAACCTGTATCCAGAAGTAACTTGCAGGACCACTACTTATATTTAATAAATGAATCTGTTTGGTGGTATGTCTTGATTAGGCTGATGAAAAGGTATTTGCAACAGACTATGGCAAATCTTGCTTCCAGTTGTATATATTACTTGCTGACTTCAGCTTATACTGACTAGCAGATCTAAAGCTTTTATTCCTGTGTTTCGCAAGACTTTCAAGGAAAACTGATTGGCTTGCAACAAAGCTGGTTTAATACATACTTAATGGGAGCAGAAATTGTGGAAGGATTAGAATTGGCTAAAATATTTCATGTGTTAAGTGCTCCCTGCCTTTTTCCCTTTAGTGTGCTGTGCCTTAAATGCTGCAGCTGAACTCTGAGCAACCGTGCTTATTATGTTATTTTATGTATACACTTCCAGTTCATACCTGACCGTATTGCTCAGTGAGTGCAGCAGGTTTGCCAGTTTCTGTTGAACATTAACTTATAGCCCTTTGCTTTTCACTGGGAGAGCTTTGGTACAAGCACTTGCAATTCTGAACCAGACCCTGCTTTCCACGGCCTATAAAAAATGGTGATTAGCTTCCTCCCAGGCATCTGAACCCCTTCAACACAAGCTGGAAAAAGAGCATTCAAGTGGAGACTGAGATATCCCTGCCAACTGTCCCTGCGTGAATAAGCTCTTTCTTGTGAAGGGTATTTCAAGTACATGTTTCCTGCTGAATCACTCTTTTTACACAAGCAGATGCTTTATAACTGTTAAGCTTTTTATTTTAAAAGAATATCTTGTGAAGATTGGGGAGCAGAGAATACTTCTTGTAAAGTGAGGAGTCTTTAAAATAGGCAGGTTTCATATGAAACGTAAAAAGTTGAGTGCAGATGGAATAGTATTTTTTCCTAGAAATAGTTCAATAACTGCTTATGTGTAGGTATGCTGATAAACTCGCTTACTTGAACAATACATATTTTTATATCTAAGCCATTATTTAGTATTTACTTTTCAATGATTCTGCTAGTTGGGCAAATTTCGTAAAGATACTAAACACAGAGAGCAAGAGCTAGGATTTCTTACCTCTGTTCCCCAAAAGCTACTTCATAAATTAAATGCAGTAGGAAAGAGTGAGCTTCATCCAGCTGAACAATACTAATATCCACTGATGTAAAGGAACAGATATGCTTCCGCTACCTATTGAAAGTTATATGAAAGTTAACAACAACCAGCCAGGATTTGGCATTTAATAAACATTTAATAAACATCAAGTGAAGTATTTCTCGAGCAGTCCTTCCAGAAGCTGTAGTAAAGCCTCTAGGCTTGGAGAAGAAAAATATGTCTAAACTATGTGGCGTTTCCTGAAGAGTTAAGGAAGGTGGTTAAGAAACAATCAAAACAATTATTTGCCATCTTTAAAAACACCGAGAGAAAGAGGAAGTGAGAGCATGCTTAGGATGGGACAGGTATTGTTATTTTTCTAATTTTTTTTTCCCTTCAGCAGTGGAGTGTGGAGATGAAGGAAACTGTAGCCTCCTCAGCCACATCTTACTTTGCGAAACACTTAGCGCTCACAAATGTTTAATATTTTGCAACGACAGGTTCTGTGCAGTGTGTAGCCTACGGCATTTGTACCCCATCCAGTAGTGAGGGGCAGAGCTGGGGAGCATAGTGGTGATTTTAGTCAAAACACTTGCATTCACATGGAGATGCAGTTTTGAGGCCTTTCATAGAGGTGATGGGCTCCAGCACTTGTTCTCCCTGCCCCGTCCCAAAGGATGCTGCTGGTTCTCCTCTCTCTCCAAGCACCCTGGCAGTGCAGCCTCCGTTCTTCTTGGTTGAGTGCAGCGCTGTGTGGTGCCACCAAAGTTAACCTTGAATGTGTCTCAGTAGCAAGACAAGTCCATCCTCTGGATTTCCGTGCACTGCCTAGGAGCGGCCTTGCCATATGAAGTATGATAGCAAAATACACCATGCTACAGAAAACCATAAGCCCATCTGAATTTGTTTACTCTTGGACTTCAGGGGGGTTTAACCTGCTAGCTCATCCTGCTCTGTACTTCTGGGTTTTTCTTTGTTGAGGTGTGTTTCAGAGCTCATTTTTCTGTTTGTTTTTGTAGCAAGCAGCAAATAGTGCCGACTCCACCCCCGGCTGTGAAGTTTATGGGCAGTACATTTTATTGGTGCTTGATGTGTACTTTTTGAGGTTGTGTAGCTGCTACTTATTCAGGATTTTGAAGCCAGGCATAAATAAGATGTGTTCTGTTACCTTGACTTTTAGTGGAAGTATTAGACATGCAATTTTGTCACTTTTCTGTATGTGCGTACTTGTGGGATGATTGTCGGTGTCTGTACAAATGTGTTTTGCTGTGGGTCTGTGATGAAAGATTTATTTTCCTTTTATTAATGCATTCGCATGCGGCCTTCCTCTCCTGAGGCGCTCTCAGCTCTTGTTGGACTTGATGCTTTTTGTCACAGCAGTTCGCGGACAGAGCTGAGCCGGATATTGGCAGCAGAAGGAAAATGGTGATATGAGTTGTTCTAGTCAACAGCTGTCCTTTGTCAACAGCCAGCTCATCCTTTGGTCTTTCTTGGTTGGTCATGGTAGGAAATCTTGCCTATAGTGAGGCAATGAAGATGCTGTGGTTGCGGATCGGTTGGCATTAGGTTTCCTGCCCATACGTACAGACGACTTGTTCCCACCAAAACTGGAGGGATCCAGAGCAGCTGCCAACATGCATCGCACTACAGCCTGCTCTTGAGGTAGATGGTCTCCTGTACTTTGCTGGCTACTAACTAATACATTAACTTCTACAGAGATGGTAAATGTCAGCGGTGGTGGAAACGACCCTTCTAGCACACTGCCTGGGTCCAAAAAATAAAAGCCCATGTAAATATGGACAGACTTTTTGAATGAGTATGGGCTTAGATGAAGTATTACGATGCCTAAGATTTAGCCCAGAGAATTAATCTTCTGTAGGACTGTTTTTCTCCACCACTGCTATTAATACTTGCTTTTAATACGTTTTCTTGTGTATCTGCCTCAGAATAGGTATGTGAGGTTGAGGCGATTTTGTTACTTGTTCTGTAGCTAAGGAGGGAGTGTGTTTAGTAATGGCCGGTGCTACTTCTGATATGCTTCAGTTGTGGGATCCCACTGGGATGAGTCGGTTATTTGGTGTATCAGAACTAACCCATATTTTTGTAGAATCCAGCTGATACTGAATTGAAAACATAGAGTGAAAAACAGATAGCCTTGTTTGTATTGGAGAGACAATACCAAAAGCTGCCAGACATTCATGAATTCTCCTGTATTGTATAAATGTTGTTGTCATTGTCTAGCCTTAGGAAAAAAACACCATTAATGCCAAAAAGATTTACACTGACTACCCTTACGCAGAGAGCAGAGCCCCTGCTTCCTGCCTAGCTCATTACAGTACCTTTGTCTTGTTTTGGAGAAGGCTTCCATTGTATTTGGTGATGAATCTTGTTAGCACAGTTACTAGGAGGGCACCCATAATAGCTGTGTAGAAGTTTAACTTCCCTCATTATATTAGTTCCCAAAGCCTTGAGCTGACAGAACTTGGGGGGGGGATAACCAAAAGAGAAGACAAAAGTAGGCTGATGTTTAGTACAGATGATTTCAGAGATTTGCACCAAGCTACAGGACAATAAAATAGACCAACTGATTGAGTTTAGCAGGAAGACTCTATATATAATAAAGCTGCTAATGAAGATTGAGTGAAATGAGAAGAAACAGCCCAAAAATGGTTTAAAATGGTGCATGTTCAGAGAAACATATTTGCAGGTGACTGATGGATTTTATTTTTACTGTATTTTTAAATTTTTTATTTTGTTTTCTTTTTCATATATCAACTTTTTAGTGTCAGCTTTGCAGATCTTTAATTTTGGACATCTTTAAAATTAAATGTGTTCCTCTGAAGGCCCCTGATATGAATAAAAAAAAAAGCTTGAATATTTCATAGTTGGCAAGCATGGGCTTTAAGCCTGTTTATAATCTCTCAGGATTCAGTGTGTCCTTTGGGTAAATTTCTCTGACAAGGTAGGATTCAGTGCAGGGAAAGGAGCCCTCTGTCTTGCTTGTATAGGGTGTAGCATGGTTTGCCTTGAGGCCTTTATTCATTGGAAGTTTTACAAGTGGAGATGTAGAAAAAATTGAGAATTTTGAAGTAAGCCTAAAGCAAGAAGTCTTACAATATTAAAAATTAATCTTCCCTGTTTATGTGACTGTCAAGTAAATTTTAAGCCTATTTTGTTCTGTGGCCTATGGGAAAATGGTAAAGTTATTACCATGTTTGTAATGAACTTCTTGCCACGTTGGAGGCGAGATGGTTGCTGGGGCAGAGCGGTCGCATTGGGAGAGCAGGTGGAGCTGGGCTGGGGAGTTGGGTTCCTTGCTCGAGATAGTCCGTGGCGCACCATACCTGCCCCTCGGGGACGGAAGCTGTATGGGTGTATGACGTCTGAGAAAGTGGGGGTTTTTTCATACTGTAGGTAGAGGGATTGTGTTCTTCCACCTTCTCTTTCAAGATTTATATCTCCAGTTATCACGGGGTGGGGGGGAGTCAATTCACAAGGTGTGAATTTAGGGTGACTAGAAGCTCCTTTCTTGTCGTTATTGTTAAATTTTTGTCTAAGGCTTTTGAGAGGGGAAGGTGTAAATTGGGCATCTGGGTGGTGTGATTCTGTTGCTTCTTTAGAGATCCTTCTCAGAGCAAGAGGCCATTTACCTCCCTCACCCCTTATGTGTTACCTATTGGAGAACAAGTTAGCTTAGTACTACTATAAGCCTAAAATGATGACTCTTTAAGAAACCCACCGCAAATCAAATAGGGAGAGGGAGACACTGTGAAATAAATTGTAAAATAAAATGTCCTTTTTAATTCACTTTTGACCTTAATATTAAGGGATGTGCATTTCCTGTTACCACTGAAGCAGAGCTAAGACTAACTGTTGGAGCAGTCATCACCTTGCATCCTTCGGCTAGATGATGCAAGGGGCGGCGTAGGGATGCCCTCTCTTCTTGTCTGGGGGTGTGCGCTGTTGGGCGTCTGTGCTGCAGCTATTGTGTAAGAACCGGCTGAGTGAAATGGCATGCTTTGGGGGCGGTTGGGGCGGGACGGGGGTGCCATGAAGGTAGGTGCATAAAGGTATTAGTGTGTTACAAGAGTCTAGTCTGTTACAAGAGTCTGCTCTGTTAGCAGAAGGCAAACATTCACATCATCTATTTGTTTACTGTTGGCACGCTTCCCCAGAGGTATATCAGCTCAGCGAGGTGATGTCATCGGCGGCACAAGTACTTTCTGTGCTGGTGTAGCTACTCCAGTTGTGTCGGGGCGGCTGGCCGCTTGCCGAGTGCCTGCCTGCTGGCCGCCTGATGCAACAGCCTCGCTGGCTGCTTGGGAGGAACAGCACCTTGCATGGGCTGTGAGAGGCCTTCCGGGGGAAGTCAACCTGCAAGTCCTTCATGGAGATGATGTTGTTCGGGCTTTTCATTTTTGGGGCCTGAGCTCGTGAGTCCAATGCTTCTGTTGGAAATGGTGTGCTTGGGGAAATTCGGATACCAGAGGGAAAACAGTGTCTCAGTATCTACTCGTGATGAGGTGCTTCTCCCAGGTACCTGAGCTGAGTTCATTTCTTGTGCACTTGTCTCATGTCTTTTGTGAGCAAAAAAGTCCAAAATCCTATGGGTAGCACGCTCTCTCCTCTGTAAATGTATTTACTTAGCAACTTGCGTCATCCCCATCCTTTCTGTAAGCAGATAGCTAAAGCAGCCAAGTGCGATAGATTCCAGTATTTTTTTATTGCTTTATATACTGATTCATTTACTGTCCAACAGGTATGGGGAGACTTGTGGTCTCAGGTTGTCCTCTGCCTCCTAGGAGGCTTATTTCTTCCATTTGAGTTAATGGTCCATAATTGAGCTTAGTGATCTGAAATGCTCTCTTCTAATTTAATCAATAGAAGTTAACTGTAAGATCTTGGAATGAGCTCATGTGTTTTCCGGAATAACTTTTATTGCCTTTGTGTTTTCTTTTGTAATCTGACTAAATTTGTACTGTCAAGATGTTAGGAGAGTGGAAGGATGGAAATTAACGCTATCAGCAAAGGCTCTTTTGATAGCTTCTGGATGACATTTTTAACATGGCTGAGTTGAATTCTTGCCTGTGCCACTCCACCATCTTCCTGCACGTCCTCGAGTTCTGCATATTCTTCCCTGTTAGGGGGCATGTTTTAAGTGTATTTGGCTTTGTGTAAGAAGCTTTTGAACCTTTCGGTGAAGGTGTTAGAGCCAAATGTCAAAACATGGCTGTGGGCACTTAAATAGTCTCAGTACTAATGAGCTTTCCAGCTAGGAAAGTTGATTTATTATCTAGCCTAGTTTTTAATCATGTCATAGCAATGGCAGTCGTTCAGTAAAAACAATGTCTCTGCAGCATCAGAATATTAACTTCAAATTCTGACACCTTAACCAAAAATCAAATCCTAAATTTCAAAGGCAGTTTGACATGTAAAGGGGAAGGGTATATTTAGAGATGGAAACAATCCATACTCACGGCAGCTATACTGCCTGTTATGAAATACTGCTTAAAAGAATATTTTTGAAAGTGTAAGTATCTCTAATTTTTGAGATAAAAGTACTGTGTCACTATGCAAGGTCAGCTTTAATGGAGAGAGAACTGCCCTTCAGTATTTGACTACATGGAAAGCTCTAGGGTGCTAATCTGGTTTCATGACCGTTGTGTTCAAGTCTGAAATAAAGCTATTCTGCTTATTTGGACATTTAAGAGTGTCACCTATAAATAGATCAGAAATTGATTGCCATTTATCTGCAATGTACATAATGTTTGAAAGTATTGTGACTGATGAGGGGGGGGCTCTTTTTTAAATCTGTCTGCTTTGGTAAAATCTGTATCAAGAGCACAGTGTTACTGTATGTCTCTCTGCTTTCTGAAGGTGATGGGGGAAAACAGACCCCCCCTTCCTATGAAACTTACTTCCAAGAGTGTGGTAGCAGTGGCGTGGCAAAGTGGAGGCAGTTGCAATGCCAGAAACTGCTCCCTGAATTCTTGAGATTGGCTGGACTTGAGCTTCACAAGAAACCTTTTCCCCCCCGAATGAAATCTATTTAACTCCTTCAGATAAAGCCCTGAGTTACTCCCACCCCCATTTAAAGCACACTGAACTGATTTGTGTTCTGTCTCTGATCAGCCACGCACCTTTGATCTTTCTTGTGATGGCAGATAATTTCTAATAGCTGACACAATGCAGCCCTCTCATCTGCAAACAATTCTGAGATGTGTATTCAATTTTTAGGTTTTTATTTTCCCCTGACCTTCAAGGTTATATTTTTGTTCTCTATCAAAGTAGTGAGAGGGTGGAGAACAGGCTGTACAGCTCTTGGTTTCCTTCCATTGTTTGTCCTAACGATAAAAGTGCCCTAACTTTTTGTTTCTGTCTCTTCTTTCCAGTGCCTCAGGTGGAGCAAAATATAAGTTAATTTACCTTTTTATGAGCTCCATCCTCTAAGCAGAGCTTTTATCATCTGAGGAATGAATACAGAAATTCACTTTGCTCCTCTTTTAAAAAATAAAAATAATTAAATAAAAAAAAAATAACCAAGCGATGTCTAAATCTGTAACATTTCCAGGGGTAAGAAACAGAACAAGGGCAAGGCAAGACTCGTTCGCAAGAGTGAAATGGGGCATGCTTGTGATACAGCAATTCTCCCAGTAAAGGCTTCTGTTGCTTTAGGATTCCTTTTGATTCAACAGTTTGGTGCCCTCCCTTTTCATTTATTAGCTGGCCTTAATTAGAGGAAGAATTATAAATGCTAAACAAAAGTTGGCTTTGCACTTAAAAATCGAATGGATTTTAAAAGCTGGCTGACACTATTGCAGCAAATTTAGGTTAAGCAGTCTGGACAAGTATAGAATTAGTTTAAGGTTTTAGTATCCTTTTCTGCATATTAGAACAATTTTCAGGAGCTTACATACTAGAAAACTGGGATTGTCACATAAAGATGTAACACATCTTACAGCTGGGAAGAAAATGCCCAATTCAAGTTATAGCTTAAACATCATCTTTCTTAGAAATGCCTTTTCTAATCTGTTTATAAAAGAGATTGGTTCTGCCAGATGACTGGGAAGTTGAGGACTGTGGATTTTAAGATTTTTCCAGCATGGGAACGTATTTCCTTTAGTTGAGACAAACAAGTTGCACTGGAATGTGCTCATGGTCTGTATCAGCAAGTATAGCTTAACTTAGTTATGTCGAGAAGATGTACTGTGATATATCTGGAAAAAATGGATGTCACTAAAAATACCTGGTTAATACATTTCTGTGGTGTTGGGTGAATGTGAAGTTAGGCTTTCTTAGTGGCAAAATTGTGTTAAGTATCAACATGATTTTCTATGTTTAAAAAATGATTAAAAGTTCATGACTGAAGGCAGACTTAAGATAGCAAGAACAGTGTAAAATGGTACAGGGTTTGATTACAGCAACATGCTGGTTCTTTCTGTAAGCCCTGTATCTATGCAGTGTACTGCCTGTACCCATAGCCAGTCCTCACTGAACGAAGGCGATTTGAAGACAAGTGACCTTGGGCCCGCTGCCTACTTTATTGATAGCAGGGTCTTCGTGGGGGGGACAGTTCCTTTTTCACTCATTTTGGAAGTTGCATGGAGTAACAAACCTCCGAAGTCTGCGCTGCAGGGTTGCACAGAGGTTCTTATGCTCATATGCCAACGAACGATTGCAAACCATAGCCGTTAATGATGGCAGCAGCAGACCTGACTCCCATGTGTTGTTAGTTAGCCTTCTATACCTCAGGCAGCTATAAGCTGCTCAGAGTAATCGGACTCACCCGAGGTCTTGAGGAAACTGGACTGCAGAAATCATTGCAGGATACTGCTAAGTGTACGTTTCTTTGCATGAGCGCACAGAAGCAGCGATGGGCTCTCCATACCCGTGACCCCTCCATCAGGAGTTGGAAAATACTTGCTGGGATTGGCCACTGGGCTGTGCGGAGTGGGGCAAAGAGTTAGAAGCACTCGTTCAACAAATTACCTGTTACATGGGATGAAACAAATCACTGTAGTTGTTTACCTACGTTTTCCCCATCAGCAAAATGAGGATATTGCTATTGCAACACTTCTGTTAAGTATGTGGTTGGGATCTGCTTTGTAGTGTGCATGCTGTTTTTGAAGATGAAATCTCGCTTTGTTCACAGTATTAAGTTGAGAGCCAGTTCTGAAGAGATGAAATCAAAGACTGAAATGTGAACCTACGTGAGATTGTATCCTAATATATAGGGTAAACCGTAGACTATTACTTTGACATGGTGGGTAGCCTTTCTGTAGATTGACTTGTTTGTATGCAATGTGTGACATGGAAGTAGTGAAAGATAATGCAGCGTCTAAGTACTAGAAATGTGCTTTGATTGAAGGTGCATAATTCTTGACTCACAGTAGGGAGGGGGTCAGTGAATTAAGCTGAAGGGTAGTTGAAGCTTTCTTTGTGTGCATATAGGGGTTGAAATCAAAGTTGGAACAGTGACCAGCCTTGCAAGTTAATGTTGGAACATTTACTAAAAAAAAAAAAAAAAAAAATTGGCATTAAATGTGGGATAGCGAGATAAGGGAAAACCACTTGAGGCATAAAGCATGGTGAAAAGCCATGGAGTTTCTTTAAGATGGTTATAGTATGTAGCTGAAGTGAAACTATTGAAAGAGAAGTAATTCATTTTCATTACTGTAGGAGCCGAGATGTCTCCTTATACAGTATTTATGTTTGTGGTAATATCTTTCCACCATTGTGTATCTCTATAAACCTTCTGTTTAAAAACCCGACCAAACAAAGCAAAACAAAAAAACCTCCCAACCCTCCCTCCGTATGGCAATAGTGCCGGGCTGTTTGGGCCAGGATACATGCCTCCTGCTGCGGTAGGCTGGTGAAACACAAAACGGAGAGATCTCTTTCTGAAGAGCAAGTTTAGAGATCAGTCTGGCAGATTGTTGGCTCCAAGGTGAATTGAGACTATCGGGGAGAAATTTGTTGAAGGCACGGCTGGGGTGAAAGGCTCCTTTCTTACTGTGAGGGTGTTTGAGCAAGAGGACTTGGTGATTGCAGCGCTGATGACTTTGCCCTGAAAAAAGATGTCCTTTCAAGTAGGCTGTTCTCAGACCATTTACATTCCCCGGGGCCTGGTGTCTCCCAGGGGTTTGGTGGTACAGCTGTGCTGGCACACTTCCTAATGTACTTGTAATAGCAAAAAACCACTTTCTCCGAAGGAAGTTTATTCTGGTTTGACAAGTGAAATGAAATGCAGCAGTAAAAGCATTCTTAGACACTTATACTGGGCTAGAAATACAGATATTTTAACAGGAAAAATAGTTGAAATGTGGAGTCATTTCTACTGAACTGGTTGTGAGCAACCTTTCCTTGTATTTCAGGCAAACGTGCAGACCTATGCAGAGTGAGGGCAGAGGTTAACGTTGAATGTTGCGCGTGTCTCAGCTTCAGCCTGAAATTAGTCCTTTTGATGTTTGTGCCGTACAAACACAGAGGAAGACTCAGCCCCCTACCAACAAATCTGACACAGAAGGGACAGAGAAGAAACGCTTTTGTACTATTAAGTTACCTGCTCGGTGGTTTCAAATCTGTGAGGTAGAAGATAAATTTTTAGTGCCGTGGGTTAAATAGCTTTTAAACAGGCTTGGAAGAAACTTAAGCGTTAATCTATCCCCAAAATTTCTATGGATATAGTGATATCAGTATAGGTTTGTGATCCCTTTACAGTATTTTATACTTGTAATAGGTCCTTGTATATAGATTCAGTTGTTCTGGAAAAATGCTGCTGTTTAGCACACCTGGCTTTATGCACTGACCTGATACAAGCAATGTGAGTGCTTTTCATGTGTTAATGAGTGCCTACCTGAAAACACATCGGTCAAAATACTTGACGCGTCTCATGCAGGCATCTAGATTACTTCAAGATGCATTTTATTGAGAGCACGTGGGAAGAAAGTCTTCTAGTGCATCCTCAGTTTTGGAGGGGCCAAGAGAGGGACTAGCTAATGAGGACAAAATTGAGGGTTGTTGTTGACAGAGCGGACACTATAGAAGTAAATAAGGTAGAAAAGAGCAGTAAGTGGCTCTCAATGAAATGGTACCCACTGTGGTAAAAGAGGAAGGTGGTAAGAATCTGAAGTTTATTTGAATCAAGTACAAAAAGTGTTGTTCTTCACCTGATGCAAGATAACTCTCAAAATTAGTTCACTGGAAGCTGAAAGGAAGCCCATGTGGGATGTCGACTCTGGAGGACTGTTGGGGATGGAGAAAACTTTGAAGTTTGGTTCTAGTGCTTTACGTGGTGCAGAAGCTCAAACCGTATGTTGGGGTTTCATCCATTTTATGATTAGAGTTAAGAACGTATAATTGCATAAACACATCAGAAAACAGAAACAGCCTTAATGTAATTTTTTTTTTTTACTACTAAAACTTTTAAATGTTTTTAGATAACCGTACATTCTGATGTTACGGTGCAGCTGCTGTGGCTTGTGCTTTAAGTTGTATATTTGTCAAATAAGGAAACAAACTCTGCCCTTGTTTGTTTCTTTTTCTAGTCAGGTTGTCCTCACATTCATCTAAGAAGAGATTGAGGGACGTCAATGAGAATTGTTGTTGTTCCAAAGAAAATTATTTTGAATTTTGTAAAGAGGAGTAAAATAGCAAAAGATAATATTGCAGTGTTGCATTATTTATGGTGCCTGTAGCTTTGGAAAAAAAAAAATTATCTTCTTGCAGTGTTAAGGCTGCCCCAAAAAGAACTGGAATGGTACACCTCTGTAACTCAGATTTCTTACATCATCTATAAAGCAGATATACTAAGCTGGGGCTTGTATTGAGCTCACATAATAAGAGGGGGGGAGCAAAATCTGTAGAACAACAACTCTGTTGTAATTTGATGCCAGTTCTGCACTGAAATTTTTCACCACAGTGCAGCACTGTAACAATAAACCTCAGTCATCACTGTCTTTGAACTTATCTGACTGTGATAAGCGGTACAGTATTTATTTCTGCCTTTATGTAAACACTGTGCTGCAAGTGGTTCATGACAGCACTTCAGTATGGCAAGCTGTGTCATGTGAGGATACTTTAGAGATGCATAATTTCAAAGCAGCTGACATTCTTGCATTGAGGATGAAGAAGGTTGCGGGACATTTCTTAAAGCCAAGAAGCTTCAAGGGGAAGATCAATGTGAATTTGTTAATTTAAGTCTCTTTGTGCCTATTAAAAAGGACAAGATTCTGTCAAGCTAGTTGTATTTTCAGCTAAAAAAAACAGATTTAAATGGGGCAAAACAGCCAAATATAAGAAAATCAAAATATAGCATGAGATGTAGCTAAATTTGGAGTTCTTTACAGCAAGCAGCTGCTTAAGTAATTAAAGTATATAAGGTGCCACTGACCAAAGCAATTAGTATGTAATTTCATTAATGGTATTAGGATTGCAGTAACAATATTTAAGTCTTTCTGTCCAAATCAAGATTGCGGGCAATTTGTGACATGTACAACATGAGGTTAGAAGCAGTGCAATGTTACGGTATGTTACAGCACCACTGTCTGAGTGGATTTGTAACTGTGCAAGAACATGTCTTAAACTGGCTGTATATCTTGTTAACACTCCTAATTGGTATACGTTGCTTGCAAGTTTACATATACACGCACTTGTAAATTTTTATAAGCTTGTATGTTTGTAATTTCATATATAAAAAAAAGTCTTCGTGGGGCTGCTAATTTTTGTTTATCTTTGCAATTCAGTTATGAGCTTGCTGCTATTCAACAGCAAGAGAGAATGACTCTTTTTGTATATGTTTTTGTGGTTTGTCCTTAAGTGGTTGAAAAATCCTGGAGACCTCAGGCACAGTAAAATATTCCAAGTCCCCCTGAAATCTAAAGTGCTGCAGATGATGGGTTTCTAAACTACGAGGTCTGCAACTCAAAGGCTAGTGGATGATGTGCCCAGCGACCACAGGTAGCTTCTATCCTCAAGAATGACCATAAATACTCTTCAGAAGATGACAATGAATTTTAGAAACTAGGTAGAAAAAAATGCATCAGAGAGTGAATCTGGAATATACTAAAGTCGAAATACAGGTCACCTCCAAGGCTAAGGTAGCATCACTGAAGAATCATTCAGTCAGGTAACTGAAGCAGTGAAAGCTTGCTGCTGGGACACCAGTAGGTATTACTACCACAGTGGCTAACCTGGAGTTGCTGACATTGTTAAAAAGCCATCGAGAGAAGTCCTTCGGAGCATTAGGGCTTTACAGCGACACTTTTGGCCTACCTTAAGTTCTGTCCTGTTCACGCGTTGCCTCTTTTCTAGGGCTAAGGCTTTCTAGGTCTATAAATACGTGGGTGTGCTTTTGGCAGAGGAACCAGTCTTCTCTGCTTTTCTGGGCTGTATTTCAGATGTGAAACAGAGTGAGGTGAGCAGGTTGTCTAACCTCCTGCAAACACTGAACCTGTGCCTGCAGGTTTTTGGGACGACTTTCCTAAGAGGAGTGGTGGGGGTGATTTCGGGAGGCGCAGTGCAGGATGTCGGGGCCCTGCGAGCTCGTTTGAGTGTACCGATGACATCCTTGTCACGCGGGCTGAAGGAAATGGAGATTGCCTTGTAAGAAGCGATGGACTGTTAACAGAGTACCCGTGGGGGAAAATGTCTCGTGTCCTGCTTCCAGCGTTGTTTCGTGGGCGTGCAAGGAGGCGAGCCTAGGTGGGGGCTTCAGGGTCCCAGGTGGAGAAGAGCAGCGGGCTGGCTTCCCAAAATATAGGGGCACTCTGAGTACCCGAACGGGGAATGCACACACCTTGAAAAATGGAGCATGTGGGTCCTGTAAGGAAGACAGGCGTAGTTGGCCAGTTGGTTTTGACTCGCATCAAGCCGTGATGAATCTTGTGCATAGCGCACCTGTGGCTTTCGCTTTTGGGTAAACCCGACCTGACTTACTTTAACCGGTGCAGCTTGCCTGCAAGATGTTAAATGGCAAAGGACTGCGTTTTGAGTAGCTGATTTAAAAAAGGAAACTCAATTTGGTGAGTCTAGAAGAAACTTAACTGCATGTCTATTTTTCTTAAGCATAGATAAATTTAGGGTGATGTCATTGCTCTTTATTGAAGATCTGAATGGTAAATTCAGATTACTTTTTCTTTTGTATCATTGTTGGTCTCGGGTGATTGCAATGGTTTGTCTTTTTTTTTTCAGGTTGGGGGTTTTTTTGGTGTTCTTATTTGGTTGTTGGTTTTTTATTTAAAAAAAAAAAAAAGTTGGCTAATGAGAGCTCTTGGGGTCCGCATAGTCACGGCAGAGGGAAGCATCGTGGAGCTCTTATAAATGACTGGTTTCCGCATCAGTGGCGTGGGGTACAGACGCCTTCAGCAGTGGCTCCACACCGCCATTTGGGATGCGACTGCAGCAATATGCTCTGCCATCTGGGGATCTGTGCGGCAGGACTGTGGTGTTCCTTTCTCACACAGCGGAGGTTCGTGCTTTGTTACAGCAGTAATTCCTCACAAATTATCCGCTCTCTGCTGGCAGGGCCAGGGGAGAGCTCCTTGTTCTGCACCCAAATGGACTACTTGATTTTCTGACACAAGAGCTAGGCTTGCGTGAAAGGAGAGCCTAAAACAGACAGCTGACTCAAGGACAAAGTACCTGTGTGCAGATGAAATTAAATGCGTGCCCCAAAATGTTGTTCCCTTAGTAGGGCAAAGAAATGTAGGGAAAGCTTATATCGACGTGCTGCCAAAGCAGTAAGAGGACATCTGATGGCAGCCACCTTCATCTATGAAGCAAAGCTAAGGTAGGCAAGCTTGCTCATTGTTATTTGTCAGGTGCTGGGTTTGAAAGTCCCAAGTCGGGGGCTCTTAGAGGGCTTTTTTGACTCAGTGTTGCGATTCCAAACAACTCTTCCTCAGTTTAGTCTCTTGTAGATAATTTATCGAAATGACAATTGGAGTTAATACTAAACTATTAAAGCAACTGGTAAAAGAAGCCAAAATTACCCTGGTGTTAAAGCATTTTACTTTTTCATATGACTTTGGTTCTGTTAACTAAACTCTGACTAGAAGTACCTTAAATAAGAAATATTCCTGCTGTCTGCTTTGTAAGTACATGGGTCACAGCTAGGTAACTATTATGTGCTGAAAATGCAATCTTTAATTAACTCGGAGGAATAGCTGATTCATTAATTGCTGTGTGCAACTTTTGGAACTTTTATTCTCTTAAAGATGCTTTCTAAGCCAGCAATAAACCTGTTCTAAGCAAATTTTAAAACTCATGGTTTAAAGTTAGTAGGATTAAAGGTTAGCCCGGGTATCAAATGATGATGTACATGCCTAATTTAATAATAATGATGATGATGATGTTTCAGCATTAGCTCTGGGGACCCATTGCTTCCTGAAGAGAAATGCTAATGGACTTTTTGGGTTAATCCAACCACTTTTCACTTGAAAGCTTTATTTAAGTTGTCACGGAGTGGCTTTGAAATGAATCCCCCGATGCAAGAAGCCTGGGGTTTGCTGGCTGCCAGGCAGGGACTTCCCCGGGCAGGCGGGCGATGCTCTCTCTGAGAGAGCAGTGACAGGCTTTGGTTAGGAGGTTACCCACAACGTTTCCCGGAGCAGGGATAAAGCTTGGGCTTTCTTGGCAGGACGGGAGGGACTAAACCATGCAGTGGTACTCATATCGATTTGTAAGGATTGTTCAACTGGGATTATTTGGCTGGGTATTATGGTGTCTAATCAGGGAGGGAGAACACAGATTCCCTAAAGGAAAGCAATACATGCTTTGACTATGTTTTTAACATGGCCTTTAATAGCTTTAGACTTGTAAGACACGTGGTAGCTCCTCTCATCTGTCTGAATTTTTAACTCCTTTTTGAACTCGACTTGTCTATTACTGTTGTTTATTTGTGTATATTTGATTTGCTCTTTTTTTTTTTCCCCCCCCCGCAATAAGAAAAAGATATCTGAGTAAAACTTTAGAGAAGCGTTACAAGTAGAAATGTGTATATAGGAAATGGTAGAATAAATTTTGAAAAATAATAATTTTCATTCATGTAAGCATAAGGAAACACAGTATTTTAAAGCTTTTTATTCAGTTCCCTCAATGTAAAAATATGTAATCTTAATAAATATGCAACTAAACCTGACCTTTGCTCTATCAAATTGCAGCTCTCACTGATCCAGGATATCCTCTTAAAGCCATTCACCCGTAAATATGACTGTCTAACATAAGATGCAGTCTGCCAAGCACTTACCATGTGGCCAGTGGACAGTATTTCAATTCATCTATCCATTGCCATCCAACGTTGTGCCTCCTGAGTTCTGACTTGGAAGTATCTTAAAGGCTCAGTAGGTTAACACGATTTTCCCCATTATCTGGAAAGCTTCAGTGGATTTTCTGTTTGGTTTTGTGTGGGCTGCACAGGCTAGGAGCCATTTTGCTGCCCAGGTGCTACCCTGAACATGTCCTCCTGAAGGATGAGTGACAGTCTTTCTGTAGTCAGCATTTTGGGATGTATCGCCAGAGCTTTCCTTCCCGGTTTTGCTATAGAGGTGATGCGCCAAGATTGAGGCATCCAATTAACCTTACCAGGAAGATAAGACTTGAACAGAGAATCCCTGGGTCGGTCAGTCTGTCTCTCATGCATTCACTCATGCTCACTCTCCTTTTCTTTTTTTTCCTGAGTAAGGAAAGGGTCACAATAAGGCTATAGGTGCATGACTGTTACTTGCACGATTATGACTTAAGCTTAAGGTTTCCCTCTGTTTGTATCTCCTTTTGGGTCAGGAAAATCAGTCTGGCCTGCTCACCCTGTGGTGTGTCAAGTCCTTCACCAATGCAACTGCTCCATCATTCTCGAGGGTTTTTTGAAGATTAGTCTCCTCCAACCCGAGGTTTGGTCTTGGAAAGAATACCCCATTCTGCCTGCTGTTGTGCTGCTTCTCTCCTCAACTAATGTTATTTTCTAGCCTCTGTGTAACTGAGGCTGTTCGGGTTTGGTTTTTTCTGTTTTTATAATTGCACCCAAACAAATGCTTTCCTTTTAAGGTCTTTCTTAGTCTTTCTCTTAAACTAATGAACCAGAAGTAGGTGACATGAGAAAGTGGTACAGGGAAACCACTGAACCTAATGTTCATAGAAGAAAGCTGCAGATGTTACCAGTTTCTTGAAAACGAATCTTCTGACTGGATTTTGCAATCATCCCAGGAATGACAATTTCCCAGAGGTCTACTTAGCCTCGGATTCTGCTTTAAGTGATCTGTTTACTCATTATTTACTATACAGCATTGGTTCTGCAAACAGTGGCCTGCGAAGAGGGATTTGAAAGGCTGGCAGTTGCTGGTAATTGCTGTTATCAGGAGCTCCGCCATCAGCGATGGCTGGACAAGGGTGTGTGGTATGCTCACCCAACAGGAGCCTGTCAGTCCCACTGTCTGTGCAGTCCGACAGGATCAGCTGGTGTCCTGTTTGACTTTGGGTTCAGACTTTGACCTGATGCTTCTTTTAGGAATGTATGCTTTTTTCCTGCCTTTTTTTTTTTTAAGCTGCAAATTTCCTAGTAGAAAATGGGTATTGGGAAGATTGAATCCCAACTCGTGTGCCCTCTAAATGGGGTGCGGGGATCTGGAAAGGGGACTGGCCATAACTCACATATCTTATCTCTTATAATTGTAATAAAGCTGATATGTATATGCATAATCACGTTCTAGACATTTTAGATGTTTTCCTTAAGTTTCAAACCCCTCTCTCATAGCAATGCTATTAGTGCTTCAACACCTGTGCCTTAGAGTCGACTGAGGGCTCAGCAGTCGTGGTGGTGATACCCATGGCCAGCAATCGTCTGTTGAGGCAACCAATGTCCGTCCACTCCACAAAAGGGCCAACATGACTCTATAGGGTTCTTGTGTTAGAAGTGGGAATATGCACGCTGGGAGGTGCTTCCGAATGTTGTCTTTGAATAATTGTGGCCTCATCAAAGGGCAAAACAGTTAAAATCTTGGTCAGAGATGTGCTTTACTTTAGTTTGTCTCTGGAATTAAACAAACCAACCCCTGCTTATCCATCCTCGCGCCCCCCAAATACCTAGCTTTCATCATCTTTATGGTGTCCAGTTGTTAGGTGTGTGAACTGGGCAAGAGTTGAATTTTTCATTTTTTAGCCCTCCATTTTTTTCATCAGAATTCCTGAAACTTGTTTTATGTAATAAAGACTAGTCCGAGGGTACAATTTCATTCCTTCCTGCCATAGGGCACCTGTAGCCAGTTGCTCCTGTTACTCGTTAATGCTTTGATTTTTTTTTTTGACCAACACCTTTCATATGTAGCTTATTCCTATAGCTGTTACCTAGCAACATTAATTTTGTTCAATTTAGTTTGTCTTCTATTTCAAGAAATTTATAAGGTGTGTTTTAAGAATGTTACTGGAGTCCAACCATGAACCTTTAGTAAAGAGGTGTTTATAAAGTGAATTCTCTCCAGCACCTGTAACTAATGTACATACATTTGGTGTTAGCCTTCCTAGCCTTGTTGGCAGAAATGGGAATCGATGCATGCGGGATTTAAAAATCACTCGGAGAATACTGGAGCAGTTACAAGTTCCCTGTTGACTCTTCTGTGTGGCATTTCAGTGCGCTCCAGAGAGCGTAGATGCCTATCTCATTTTCATGTTCGTTTTCTGACCAGCATCTTTGCTTCTTGCCCTTCCTTCCATGGCATGGTCCATTTAGCATTTTGAAAGTTGCTTGTACACTGATGTGACATTTTGTAGGCCAGCAACCATAGTTACAGTACAACGTAGAGGATTACTCTTAAGTTGATGAATGTTAGAAAGTAAAGTAAAGGACTCTTCAGTGCAGAGTCCCATAAGGGGATTCATAGGGTGCATGAAGTTCTGGAGTTTTGGGGTTCAAGCTTGTCATTCTTAATTCAGACTTTGACCACTCTGGACTTGGTGATGTCTCTAGGAGGCAAAGTTGGGTTTGTCTTCTGCCTTCACTTTAAAGGAATAAAAATCCTCCAGTCTTCCAACATTCAACAAATGCAATCTTTTGATACTTTTATAATTGGGTCCAGCAGCAGACCTGGAGAACAGTGTAAACAAATAGGGTTTGCAAATGTTTTTCATATTGTCTTTTTGTTTCTTGTGCAAAACTACCATCTGTATGTAATTTTTAATAACGCAGGAGAAGAGAGAGCGCATAGAATTGGAACTGGAGGGTATCATTCAGCTGGAGGGTATCATTCAGCTGCAGCGTCGCTGTAGAAGTCACTGTGGGGTTTTTAAAGGACGTTGTAAGAAATCTGCTTGGTATCATCCACCTTCTGTTGTGTGCTTCTCTGAGGCATAGTAGCTGCCAAATCCTAAATGCATGCAACGGTAGGGGGGCTGTAGGTAACTCTTTCTGTGTGCAAGAAAAGCAAGTTCAAATAGGCAACTGGTGCCTGTGGCATTAGTAGAAGCTGAAACAGGTTACGGAGGGAGGAAAGATATTTGTGTAAACAGAGCACATGTAGTTACAAGTTCAGAGGGAGAAGGGAACAGAGGAATATGACTGTTATCTAGAGTGGACTTTTTTGTGCATCATAACAACTGTGTGTTGTCAGCGAAGGTATATTTTCAAAATGTTTTAGTGGTTGGAATTTCTGAAAAATCCTATCAAAACAGCATTTGGATGTGGCACTGGAGCGACATGCTGTAGTGCTCTTGTGCAAAGGATCCTCTTAAAAAGGGGTTATCTTGTAAAAGGAGTTTGTGTGCACATCTCACTCTGGTAATCCTTACCTGGGTGGCTATTTTTGATCATAAAAAATGAGATTTCCACAATACCAAAAACCTTACTAAACATACTTGTATCACCAATATGAATCAGAATAATTTATATGCGGCTTTAGGAGATTAGAAACGGGATGTTGAGGTGGATACCGTAATACTTTGTGTCTTTTTTCCCTTTTAAATTCTAGTTAAATATTTCTGTTCATTTTAATGTAAATGTATTTTCCCTGTATTACCTATATTTTACATAGTGTTTCACTGGATCATCAGTGCGGGATGCTACAGTATATGCCATTCTGCATTCCTTTTCTTTCGCTGTTTCCATCTGTCTCCTTGAAGGTTGGTTAATGTGTGCAGGAGGGCCTGCTAATCACTTTGATATCATCTTCTACTGAGCTAAACCTGAGCAAAATCTTACATTAGTTATATCTTAGCTCCTTTGCTTTGTCAAGCAGGATCTTGAATGTGCTACACTGAAACTCATTTTGGGGAACTGATTGCTGGAGTTAGGCTGTCAAATAGGTATAGATGAGCAATCAACAGCTGCCTTACTGTAATATCAAACACTTGTTTATATACACATTGTTAGGCTTCATGTAGCATCAGACTTAGTTCCATGGCGACAGAAAAGTGGTACAGCATTTTTATAAATCTGCTGAATTCCTGGTAGCACTCACATCAGTCTTCTCTGTGAACTGGTATGAGGCATAACGCTGGAGAACTAAATTCTGAAATGAGCAAACAAGAAGGAAATTATTTATGTATGTATGTGTACAGTTTTTAAAAGCCTCTTAAATCACAGCTCACTTAAGTCCTGTGATGCTTTTCATAATATTTCCTATGACCTGCAGGCCATATGTAAAAGGGAAGGGTGTTTGCTGGGCTGCCATTTAGAGATGTGAAGTGCAGCCTGGTCTGTAGTCCAAAGCCAGGATCCTTTCCATGTTCAGCTTTTTTTCAGTAAACAGAATTTCTGCAGTGCAGTGAGCCCATTGACAGCTGTGGAAATACCTGCTTGCTTCGGGAGGCTGGCATAGATGAAGCTGAGCAGGGCTCATTTCAGCCACAGAATAAGCAGGATCCTGCTTAGTCCTGTTAGCTGAGCTTGACACACCAAGGCCAACAACAACCAAAATAAGTAAATAAATTAGTAGATAGGGGATAGAGAAGGGCTAGAAGTAGAAGACAAGTGGGACATGGTTAAGCACAGATTAAAGTTTGCTCAGGCCTAACTTAGGGGTTATCATCCCTCCTATGGTATGCTCAAAAATGTTCAAATGGTATTCAAAGTGCTTTCGTTTTTACGGAACATGACAGCTTAGCTCACTAGCTCAGTAGAGGTTTTATAACAAAGTTTTCTTCTTTCCTTGAATTGAACTTTTAATTTTTTTCTTGTAATTGAAATCATGATTTACTTTACCAAAAATATTAACTTGCAACATCCAGTGGAGCTGGTTTGTGAACAAAGCCAAAGTTTAACAAATTGTGGGCAAGGAAGCAAAATGATGTTAAAACAGCTGCCAGCCTGTGCACTTTGATTCTAGTTTGGGAAAGAATATTGCTTGCAGACGTACCAAGTATTTTCTTATGGTAGAAGTCTACAAAACTGCCAGTAACCCATCTACCACCAGAAGTATGTCAGAGCTAGGTTTTGCCAGTGTTTTCCTTTAAAAATGACTTTCAAAAGCAAAAGGCTGCTTGCATGTTTGTGCATGGAAGTGATAAGCCAGCCTCTATGCAGTTCAATTGAGAGAGAAAAAACAGACCTTGAATATCCACTTTCATACTTCTTGATCTTATGGCAGAATTCAATGCACATTAAGGAAAATAGCCTTTAGTATCCCCGGGAGCATATGTCTGCAAGATAGCTGGAGAGCTGGAGGCTTCTCAGCTACCTGCAGCTCTGCCTGCTATAACCTACAAAGGTGATTCTTCCAGGTCAGTTGCAAAATTTGTGTGCGCGTACTTAGAGGGTCAGCGTGATGCCATAGAGGCTCAAAGCCCAATGAGTTGCAAATTTTGCTGTTAACTAGCAAGCCTCCTCAAAATCAGTTTGTCAGCTTTGTTTTTTTCCATGTAGGATGATCTTGATAGAGACTGGATCTTGCTGGTTGGTAGAGAAAGATACTTTGAAGGATTTCACTGTATACAAAATTTCATTCTGAATAGCATACCCGCAAATGGTTAAAGTGGCTTAGAAATCCCATGGATGACTTACTTGATTTTTATTTAGTTAAGCTCTGTAGAGAGCCATCACAAGTAACATACTGGATTACTTGGCAGGCTGAGACATCTGCTGGCACTTCTGAGGTAGGCTACAGCAGTAAGGTTTCCTATTGCAACATGCTGAAATCTCTCCAAAACATAATGGTATTTAGTAGTAAATACTATTGTATAGAGATGAAACTGTATGAAATTGAAGATTGCAGGCATTGTCTTAAAAAAGGTTAAGGATCTGCGCTCCTGCAAAAGTTTTATAGCAAGACTGAGGGCTATTATTAGCAGTGCTGCACCTGCGAAGAGAAGGAGCTGACAGAAGAGTGAAACCAGATTCTGGACTTCAGTGCAACATATTATTAGGAAAACTCTATATGCACCTTGTCAGTGCCTGTCCTGTTGGAAATTGAATTTAGGTGTGTAATTGATACGCTTAAAAGCCTGCTAATGGTAATTCAATGCTTCAAACTATGTACTTGGTTTGCTTAGCGTTTTGCATGAAGTGCCTCATTTTATGCATATTACACCTTTGTGCCTATTTGATTACTCAGGAATAGCTTGAGCTGACTCTTAATCATTCTTCCCATGTTACAATCATCTGAAAACTTAATGATCTTGCACACTAATAGCTTTGTCTAAGTTGTTAATAAATTAGCACCCTCAGGGACCAAGCCATACGGACTTCCACAGAATGTACGCCTTGACTTTCTTCCCTTTCTGCTTTTCACCCTGCTAAACAATTGCTGTTAGTTGCCGTAATTTACTCCCTGACTCTGTGGCCAGGGTCTGTCTTTTATGTCTCCTTCATCCAACCCCTAAGCTTCTACGTGACAGCCATCTGACACCCTACAGCTCAGTCTTCTGGTACTTTAGATGAATGATAAAATTCAAAAGCTTTGTAATTCAGCCTGTCCCTCTTTATACTCCTACTCCTGTGGTTCCCTTGTGATTGCTCAAGAAGTGTTTTCGATATGTCCTCTCCAAACAGGATAAGAATCTGGAGGATGGAATGACATTTAAATTGCAACTCTGTCTTGAGATCCCTAAAAATAGAAGGAAAATTATTGTAGACTTTGTCAAAGCAAAGTCTAGATTATTGAAAATGCATGAGCTAGCTGGCAGAGAAGATCGTGTAGCCTACTGAAGGTGAGTCTTAGTAGTAGGGTAGTAGCTGTTAAGTACAGAGACTGAGGGAAATAACCATAAAGAAATGAAAGGAAGAAACCTGTTTGTGGGTTGATAGGGGTTGTTTTGTTTGGTTTTTTTTTTAACGTGTTCAAGCCTAGAAATCCTGTGAGTGCTTTTTCAGTGAAGGCTAAGTGGCTTTTACTCTAGTAAAGGGCCTACCAACTTTCAGTGAGGAACATAGTATTTCAGGTCGTTAAATAGAGCTCAGATGTAGGTATGTGACCAGCACCTATTTAATTCTGAGCAGATCTTTGGTTCATCCAACACTGAGAACTGGGGTCATCAGTGTCCGAAACAATTGCCGTGTCAATGCTGTGTTCGGATCCCATTATAGTTATTGAGGCATGTTGTTGGTGGATAGAAATAGAGTGGTGCTGTTCTGGATTTTATCCTCAAGAAAGGTGATATTGATACAAAATCGTTTATGGTATCTCAAAGAAAGTACTGTGATTGGTCGCAAGCTGAGTAGCTGCTCCTGGTGGTTCACTTACCCATTCTTTTGCCATGTTTTCTAGGTATCAGAAAATATTTGGGGTGAAAAGCATATTTTAGCTGCATAGCGTTGTGTAAATATTTGCTAGCTTCATTGCTTGGCTCTACTTCTAATCCGTGCCATGAAGAGTTTTGCGAGACACAAGGTTTGCAGACAGCAATGGTATATTTTACCAGGCCAATTGTTACGGCTGGAAAATAAGGGCACATTTTTGGATGCACAAAGCTGTGTTTGGTCTGAAGCAGCTGTTCAGGCAGTGGCTGTGCAGTAACCAGAAGCAGATATCGATGTGTGTGTTCGTCAGCCCGCTGAACTCCTGATAGGGAGTGATGTAACTTGTGGCTAGGGAGTAATTATAATACTCTGAAATAGGAGTTCAGAGAGTGGTTAGTGCAAAGGGCTTGCAGAGTTTTGTTGTCTTGCAGAGTACTTATGATCGTTAAGGAGGAACAAATGAGCACAAGTTACTTATTTACTGTGAGGTAAGGTGGCGTATATAGAAAGGTCGGTGCAGTTTTTAGGGACTGATGTTCCTCCAACCACACACACCACATCCCTGGTTGATTTACTTAGAGTTCTTTAAGGCAGAGGTCTCTCTATAAAAAGATCTGTATCCTTGCTCTTGCAATGTGATAAAGTCCTTGGAGTGACAGTTAAAAACTTGCGTTGCCCTTCAAAATACCGTATCACAAAAATGCGCAGAAATACAGATGGGATTTTTAACAAACTATGATGATTGCTTTCCAACATGTACAGCAGAGGATTGTGTCTTCCACCTATTGACTTCTGCAACACTGGCTTGTTTTTTTCCTTCTAAATTATTGGATCTTGCAAAGTCTTTATTATACTGTTTGACAATCTGAACTTGATACATTGACAAGCTGAACTGAGGTATTTGTAAGTGGTATACTTTTGAAATGTATGTCAGTTTATCAGTAAGTAAAGTGGTGCTTCACATTAGCATTGGCATTATTAAAAATACCACTAAATTTTGGTGGTGTTTATATATATATATAATCCTGTAGTAGAAATATTTCATTCTGTGTCAACAGCTTTTCACCAATGAAGACAAAATAAATAAAAATTTATTTTGTCAATCACTGGCTGTTACTAGTTGCGTTTTTCTGCTCTAGAATAAATAAATGTGTTCTGCAATAAAAATGTGCACTGTAAAAAATATAAAATCATGTGATAGCTTCACTGAAACTTAGTCTTTGGTCTTTACAGACTTCCTTCATCTGGGACTTCCAGATGTGTTAATGCTGCCTTCATTTTGTCTTTCAGATGACGATGTGGACCTAGAAGCTTTGGTAAATGACATGAATTCCTCATTTGAAAGTTTATACTCTACATGCAGTATGCAGTCGGAAACCACTCCGCTTCTTCAAAATGGTCAGCTCAACCGCAGTCAGTTGCCGTCCTCAGGATCTGGCGCACTGCAGCCCATGTCTCCAAGGCAGAAGGTGCAGCGGTCTCAGCCAGTGCGCATTATGGCAGTCAGGTAGGAACAAGGGACTTGCCTCCTTTTTGTTAAAGTTGTCTTGAACTAGCTTCAAAAGAACTACACTTTAAAATAGGAGATCAGCTTCGGTAGGAGCCTAGTAGTGTTAGACTGGACTTTTGCATAGGAAAAAAGATGTACCGAGTAAGTGAAGGACATAAATTTTCCATGTATTCTGTAAAATGTGAAAAAGTCACATTTTTGCCTTTTTTTCACCCATGTTTGATGTACCTGTAGTAGCAGACGTGTAGAAGCATATCATTGGTATCAGTTTGCAGAAATTATGTCCATATTTGGATTTTTTTTCCAAACTTTTAAAAACTGTTCTCTCAGGTATGGTGCCTACTGACAGCTTCTTGGTTTTATAAAACATAAGAGATCATGTAGATAGATGAGGGTGCATTCAGCTAGTTTTGTTATACAAAAAATACCTCTCTTTGAGGAGGTTTCCTGAACAGTCCAAGACGAACAAACAAAAAAGGAGCACATCGTAGTTATTTAGCTGTTCTTCCTAGAGCACTTTCAGCTCTTTCACTTGAATGCATTATGTGAGTTGTTACCAAAAAAAAAAAAGTGTTTAAGTTGTCTCCCTGTTGTCAGGATGGGGGCTTGAATTCAAGCTTCAAGTGGAATGCTCTTGGTGGTGACGGGAGAGTCTATAGGTGATGCGGAGGTTCTTAAAAATCTTCTTTTTAGGCAGCAGAAGGAAAGGAGCTCCTGTCAGCATGAGTAGGTAAATTGCCTGAATCAGAGAGATTGGGAGTTTTCCTTTCCTTCTAGTTAACAATGTCTTCTCCAAAAGAAGTGAAAAGTAGTAATAATAAAAGAAAAATCCCGGATGTGGAAAGGGTTGCTCCTAATTCTTTATGCTGATGTATTTCCTATAGGAATGGTATTCTTAAGACAGGCAGCTTTTCTATATGAATGGGTAATACGCAGTAACTGCAATACAACCAAGTCAGCTAATGATGCAATCATTTTTAGAAGTATTTCATATTTAACCTTGAATAGGGCTGTACTAGAAAATGCACTCTCTAGAGTACTATAACTGTCAATGTTTTGTAAATATCTCAATCAAAACACTTCATTTAAACTATTTTTGGCATTTCAAAACTTAGCAACTCCTTTTTGAGAACACTCTGCCTTTCTGAACTCCTGTACTTCCATACGCACAAGAACATTGTGTGTTTATCATTAAAGAAAACAATGGTGAAACTTTTTATTCAGGGTTATCTAGATACCTTTCCCATAGAGGGGGATGGCTGCATCTCTTTTGCAACCACAAGAGAATGGTTCACTGTAGTAATTCTCTTAAGAGCACAGTTTTAAGTGTGTATCAGTCATGAGGTAAACGATGCACTGCAGCAGTATAGGCAGAGCAGAGCGCAGCATACTGAATTCTCATTTTAAGAAAATCACACCTTTCTAATTGTGTCGAGTCTGTAGTTCCACTTCTTATAATGGAGGTCAGTCAAAAACTTGCAATACAGAGCGCTATTACACAGCTGCCGATACAAGAAGTCTGCTGGGCTGAAGAAACCTTAACACGGTCCTTTACCCTATGCTGTAAGGAAGTGCACACATGGGTAGCACAAAAAAGATCAGGCAGGTCAAGTAGTCGTTCGCATGGCTCATAGTTGTGGCTGGAACCTGCTATTTATAGCAAAAACCCAAATCTGTAAGGCTCATTCGTGGAACACCAAAGCAACTAAATTGCAGGATAGAGTTACCTGCGGAGCAGATTTCCCAGTAGTTATTTTATCAGCCCCCGGGTTCTGGTACAGGCAGAGACAACAAGCGTGCGCAGAGTGGGACACGCTGCCAGAGGCGAACCCAGCAGTTGCCTCCCAGGCAGCTCTGTTAAGAAGGCTCTGCTTGCTGATGGCATGGGAAAAAATGAGAGCAAATTGAGTTTTTAATGACTTGCATTTCAAATCCAGGAGTTAGTTGATTGTCTCTGGAAACTTCCACGATTGCCACTAGATGGTGCCTTCTGCAAAGGCGTTGCAGGCCAGCCTGCTGCAGAGTCACGTAGTACAGCTTCAGTGGTGATGCCCTAGCAGTAGGGAAACCTAAAGCAATCTGTGTGGTCATAAATAGGTCTTACCTCTTTTCAAGCTTTTCTGTGGCAACTGGTCGGCTTCAGTTTTCCTTTTGTTGCTGTGGGCAGTACAGGTGTATTATAAACTGGAACCTGAAACTCTGTTGGTCCTACGCGAACTTGTAAGGCGTATCTCAGGAGGTGCAAACTTGTATGGTTACTGTTCAGACAACTATCATGAAGTGGGAGGGTGTAATTGCAGTTTACTACTCAAGCTCAGTCTTTGCATTTCCATTTCTCCAGGAAATGCCGAGTTGCTTGGAGATGGAATCTGGTATTGTAATGAGGTGACAATATTTGTTTCAGTCTCAGCTTAGAGACTTTACGGGGGTACACCTTCGTTTGCAGATCCACATGGAATTTGGCTCCAAGTGACTGCAGTTCTGTTCTCTTTCACATTCATTTAGAAGAGCTTAACTGACTTTCTGGCACACAGAGCTTAAGCTTGTAAGCTAGTGCTTACATCAGTGAGTACAGATGGATATTTCTGTTTATTTTATGTGCACAGTTACCTCAGTTACTCACCCAAGTAATCTAGTTATCAGCAACACAACAAGCATAGATGCCTGACCGGTCATTTTTCACATGCAGTTACCTACTTTGTACTTGCAGTTGCTGTAACTGTATAGTAGTTGCTTAGAAAAACAGTGGGTTTGATTCCTTTTCTTTAGTATCACTATCGTAAATGGTGTGGAAGGAGATCCAGGTCTAGTGATGCCAGTTTGCTCCTCTTAATGCTTAGTGCTTCTGTGTTTATAGGCGTCTTCAAGAAGAAGAACAGCAATTCAGGACATCGTCTTTGCCGGCCATCCCAAATCCCTTCCCAGAACTTTGTAGCCCCGCAAGCTCTCCAGTGCTGGCCCCTGGATCTTTACCTCAGAGTCAACCTGCTAGTAAGCATGTGAGTATGGGACGAAGCTTTGGGTCATCCATTCACATTCAAACCAGCAGTGGACTAGTTCATTTTGAAGGCAGAAAGAAAGTTTCAAGATAAGTAGAAACACTTGTAGGCTTTGTCTGTGAGTAGGGCAGCACTGGCTGAGAGAGTGTCTTCAAACAGGCTTCAGACCTTTTTTAAAAGGTTTATAAGAATGAAGTGTAAAAATGAAGCAAGTCTCTTTCAGATACGTGCATGTTGTGAATGAAGCAGTAATGCCTAATATCTTTCGGATTTTGTTATCCAAGGTAATGACTTACTAATTCAGACGTCAGGTTAATTAGCTTAGAGTTGGAAGAGGATCTGTACATGTTATACTGCGTATTCTAGGTGCCACAAAGACACTGAACAGCTGTCTGTTTTCTTTAAGGACATATTTTGCTGTTTTTCATGAAGCTGCTCAAAAAGCAAAATAACGTTCTTAGAGCTTGTAACTAGACACAGCTCCTTGTAATGGGACTTAAGGAGAGAACTGTCCCATGGAAAGCTGGTTGAGCGACTCTCTGGGTTCTTGGCATCGAAGATAGCACAGATTGAGCTCTCACGTGGTCCAGAGCGATAACCTCAGTGACACTGCAAACAGTTTTTTCTTCTCTATCACACTCCACTCTCTGAGAAACAACCATCTTGTTTTGTATCAGTCCTTGAGCGTGTTTAAAGACTAAAGCTGGGCTTAAAAACCTTTGTTTTGTAAACTGTGCTGACTTGCATGGGGATGAAAAGATGGGTTGCTCTTACTGACTATTAAAACTGTCATGTGCTTGAGTACCCAAAAATATGATGATGTTTTTTCTCTATCACTGCTCAATTAGTTTGTAAGTAGCTCCTACGTCTGCTCTGACTGATAAAAGGGTTTGGGTGGCCAGTTCAGCTACAAGCAGTAGACCCTAATGTATACCTTCACATCTTCTCTATTGCTTTACATCGCCATAAACAGCTGTCTGCTTTCTTGAAAGACGCAGTGCATCTTCATTGGTTTTACTGTATTTCTTGTACGTACAAGACAGGTAACCAAATAATGCCCTAGGAGAAAATTGAGTCATCCAGTTGGGAATTTAGGAGGACCTCATCAGAGGCCTGGGTACCAGCTAAGCAGAGAGGCTGTTTTGCCAAGGCAGTGCTAATCTGACTCCAGGGAGACAAAACAAGGGGCAATTCTGCCTCCTGGCACGTGCCAACAGGACAGCAGCATAGCTGCCTTTCTGAGACAAACTGAAGTTGCTGAGGAACCTGCATTTACCTTTCCAAATATTTCCCAGTTTCAGGGATTCTTTGCCTTTTAGCTTTATGTTTTACTAAAATTAACCAAGCCACCCTAAAGATCACTCTGTAAAGCCTTAAGAAACCTAAATGATCTCTGTGTCAGTTTTCAATGGAATTTAGAAACTAGTGGTGTAACAGCACATAAATATAAAAGTAAACAATATTTTAATGCATGTAAGAAGATGGCTATAAAGATGGAAAATTTCCATTAAAATGGAAAATTTTGACAAGCCTTTTGAAAGCCTAAAATATTTATATTGCGTGGATATGCTTGCTGCTGAAGTTTTTAATCAAAAACAATCCATTATAGTGGTAAAACCTTTCAGGGTACGAGCTGAGGAGGTAAAGCATGTTGGACAATAGTGGCTTCTTCTGTAGATGCAGATATACTGTTCATGTCAGTTTATCGACTGATTGGAGGCAGATAAGAAACACTGGCTCAGGGTGAGGGAAGGATAGGGAAGTGTTCTTTTCCTCTCTAATGAATTATTTTCCCCTCTTTAATGAAGGAATAGAGGAACAGAACTGAAAAAAACCCTCTAGTTTTAAAGTATTGAGGGACAGAAGAAAAGAAAAGAGTAGTTTCAGTTTCTTCATGAAGGAAGAAAACTTTAATACCTCAGTTTTAAACGTGGAGTGTTGTTGGATAACAAAATAATCTGTCTGTTCAGCCTCCTCATAGGACATTAATTGTGTTTAATCCAGTTCTAGTTCCCTTCAATGGAGTCTGCTAAACATCATGAGTAAAAAAATCAGTAACTTAAGAAACGTTATACATCTTTCCAACTTCATCCCATTAAAAAAATGTAAAGTTTGGGAATTTGAGTAAATTATTTTAGGACATGCTCTTGCTTAGATAAATGTCCATAGATACAATATAAACTACTGGTTAACCAAATAAGTGATGAGCTTAGTTAAAAGACTGCAACAGCGTGTTTTAATGGCTGGCAGTTAGTGAAAATGAGCTGTGTTTTAAGAAAAATATAAACACAATGTTAAATGCAAACCAGGGTTAAACACAATGATGCTTAATTTCAGATTCTCTTCTTGCAGGTTATAAACAAGGATTAAAATTGGAGATTGGAATGAGCCATTCTGATTACATGGGATGTATGAGGTGTTAGTGAAAAGTAATTCCCTTCGTGCCTCTCGAGCATTTGCGGGTAAATAGGCAAATAGCAGTTCTAGCCGGCAGCGCTGCAGCTCTGATCTCACAGGGCATCACGGCACACGCATGGCGTGGAGGAAATGTTGCTTTTGGTCAGCTCATATCTAGGGGACTTGAGAGGGACCCAGGTTAATGTAGTCTTAGGGGATTTCAGGAAGGAGTGGCTATTTTGTTTGACTGTGTGAAACAGTGGGGGGTCACTGGGAAGCTGGGATGTCTGATACAACTTCATAAGAAATGAAGTGTCATCGGTGTTGTTCCTCACGGAACAACTCAGTCTTATTTTTTAGTAATTTTTAAAATACAACTCTGCAATGATAAAACCTAGTAGCAGTTATGCAAGAGGAATTTAAAGGTCCGGTCATGTTAAACACAAGAGTCTCATGTCATATTGCCAAGCCTTGGGCATAAAGAAATGCCAGCTCTGTTCAAGTTTTACTGAATTAAAACTTTTTCCCAGTATATTGTTCCGTATAGGAAAAGGATGCATGTGTGAATGAAAGAGTGAGTAAAGGAGCTTTCAGGTCATAAAGCCTGAATTATGTTTGCAGCTGAAAAAATGGATGTTGTCTTTTCTCATATGCAAAATTTTATGCGTGTAACTGGAGCTTGAGACATACATTTCTCGTTAAGATGCTTCTGATCCTTTTCCTTATTTTTCTCATGCAGTTGCCACCGCTTTTTTTAACAAGTGGTTTGCAACATTGCTTATGCACTGCTCTGCATTTGTTTCATGCTCTTTATTGGCTCAGCAAAGAAAGGTAAAAGCAGTAAAGCAATGAAAAATAGCTGTAATAAACCTTTCTTACTTTTTGCAGTAGATTTTTTTTTTGTTTTCTCATGATGATGATGATGCATTTTCTTTATCTTACTCAAAAAAAGTGCATATATCAGGATTAATTTCCTTTTTTTAATATATTTTTGGAGATCTGTTGGGTAATGGTACCGATTTCACCACAGCAGGAAGCAGTATGCTACCTCTAGCTCTGCTGCCAGTCAGGCACTGAATACTGCTTTTAAAGCTGATGGCTGCAGGAGCGTACTGCAGCTGCTCCCCAGAAGACAGAGAACAGTGAGAAATAACGGGTCTTCTGTACTAGCACAAAACTAAAAACACATGTAGGCAAATGGGATAGTCATTTAATGGGGAGCATCAATATATCAATCTGGGAGGTAAAACTGGAATGTTAGGCTTATTGAAATCATTGCAGATTTTGGTTTTTTATTTGACTCTGGATAATCTTCTCTGGTTCGGAAAAAAGCCTAAATTAGAAGATTTTGTACATACCTTTTTCTTTTAAGCACACAGGCAGGTTGAGTAACTGACACATAATTTAGTAGTAAAAGACTTAGAAATAACTGTGAACTTTTACGTTACGTTTCAAAGGCTGTCCTGCACTGAGCAACCTCCACAGTGGCGGGGTCTGGGCTAATACAGTTGTGTGACCAAATTCATCTGGCGGTGGAGGTTAAGGAATTACTTGTGATTAAACAGACATATGCTCCTTGGGAGTTCAGCGCTATGATCCTTTATTACAGTTCTGCAGGTGGAAACAGCCCACTTTGAGCTAAGTTTTACGGTGAGAAATGTTAGATGTTGACCTGTTGATAGTGAACGGCGTGTGGTTCTGTAAAAATTGGTGCCACTGAAGTTTTAGTAACGTAGTCAACCAACTGGTGAGTACCTGGGCAAAAAGTACCAACTAGCTGTGCTGTTGAGTCAGTAGCTACTTCAGCTACTGGTGTGGTGAGCGAGATGCCACAGATGTCTTGTGTTTGGAGAAAGTATGTCCCTTCAAGTGGTAGCTGCCAAAAAGCTTGTGAGTTCTTGAGTTGAAAGCAGCGTTGTCCGTGAGCTTGGGCAGGAGGAGGCTGACGGGAGAGGACCTACCTGATCAGTGCACGCCCAACCGTTTCCTCCTTCATCGTGTGCCCCTCTGTCCTCTAAGTACCACCCGTCTGCCTCTCGCCACAGAGCCCGACCGTGAGCCAGGAGAAACTTCAGCAGACCTCTGTGAGCATGTAAGTGCTCCCGCTTTCCGTGCTGGGAAGGGCAGGTAAAGGCGGGAGCAGGAAGGACATTGTCTGGGTGACACCATGGGGCATTGCAAGACCATTTGATGTCTTTTTTCTCTCCCTTTTCCCCACATTTTTGTTTGTAAAACACATGCACACCTACAAACACGAGATCACCCCACGTCTGAGGGGGACAGTGATTGTGGGCTGGGAGAAGGGACAGCTGAAAGTTTTTAAAACATCATTTACTTAACAGGATAAATATGTTTGTCTAAGAAAAATGGAAACCAGACAATTACACCAAACCAAGACCAAACATTTGTCCAAAAGACTGCTAAAAAAATCGGACAGCTAGGTTACCGCTAATTGAAGTCCATCTTTGTGTTGCTGGTATAAACTAAGAACTGGTTGGTAACTTAGGATATAATTTCTGGTTGTGTACAAATATTTTGGAAAAAGCATGCAATAATTACATGTAGGTCACTGCAATGCCACAGGATATTAGGCTAAAGTATCTTGTGTGAGTCAATGAAGCTTTCAACTGTAAAAATAGGGCAAATTTCTCACATCCCCCCCCTCTATACAGCCCAGGCAAACTTCCAAATAGCAGTTTGATGTACCGAAATTACTTACTCTTTTCTAGCAAATTAAACTCACAAATGGGTATGAATTAATGCCATTCTTTTTTCCAGATTTAGTTACCCTTCAAGGGAACTTCTGTAAACAGACTTCTTAGTCTTAATTGTTTTAATTACATGTTATGATGCACATTTTTTTTTTAGTTTTCTTCCCATAAAACTTTTATATTGGCTCTTTTGAATATAAGGATGTCGATTTCTGAAAGAGAAGCTCTATAAAAATACGAACTTTTGTATAATGAAGACTTTATGTACCAAGCTAGATTTTGCATGTGTGACAGCATATTTTGTACTTAATCCTGCAGCTGAATAACCTTTAGCAACAAGACATTTTGAAAATAAATACTGACATCATGTTGAGTCAACCGGACTTTACTTTCTCTCTAAACAGGCCAAATCCTGTAGCTGGATTAATCTGGACAATTCCTTAGGTCCAGGCACTCCCTCTGGCCCAACTTTAAAATACGGGTTTTTTATGGATATCTGCCATGATATATCATGTTGTTTCTCTCAAATCTTTCTTTGAACCAAGGCTTTTAAGCTAAATAAATAAATCATACATAGATTGCTCTGTGGCATGTTTAACTCGGATGCCTTTTTTTTAAGAAAGTTGTGATTGTGTTTGTGAAAAACTGGGAAAGATCAGGCCTCTGCCGCGGGGCTGTGGCCTGACTGTATGAAAACAGGCCTTGCACTTCCCTGGGTGCCCCTCTCTCGTTTGGAGAAATAACAGCTTCCCATACTAAATGAGTTAAATTTGATGGACAGTGCAGGGAGACGTTGCATTACTTTTCATCTTGTCCCCTGTGTCACACGAACATGTTGTCGGGGGGGTGGGGGGTTGGGGGAGGCTCACATGGTTTTGAAAGTCTCATTTGCTCATTACTGAAGAAAAGTAATGAATAACTGAAGACTAACGAGTCTGCTGGACTAAGCTAAAGACAAGCAGTCCTCAGAGCTGTTAGTGCTGAGCGGTCGATGGGTCTGCAGGCTGGAGGCCCTGTGCGTGGTCTGCCGGGGACTGGGACCAGCATGGAGTCAAAGCTGCTGTTTCTCCTTCCTCATGCCTGTTGCAGCAAGAAGCTTGGTGGTAGAAAGAAATGAGTCTCTTCGTTCTTGCTTTTGGAAAGTGCCAGAACAGTAGTTAAGTCCCAACATGGATTACTGGAAATATTAAGGGCATCTCACGCTCAAACCCAAAAGTATGTTATTTGTTGGGATTTTTTGTTTTTAATGACACAAACCTGGCCCCGCTCCCAGGAGCATTTTGGCTCCCTACCCGTAAGCGATGCTCCAGCAGCAGGAGTGTGCTGGGAGGAGGGCTGCGTGGTCAGGACCAGCAGCAGCGCGCCGGGGGACACGTTGCCCGACCGAGGGTGGTCTGGCACTCTCCGTGGGATGGGACCGGCCGGTCCCAAACCTGCCCTGCTGCACATGTGCTGGTAGCCCCACCGGGTGTTCAGCCACACAATAACGCTTGCAGTTGTTTTAAAAAGCTGTTTTACAGTAGTAATGCCATTGCAATTAACCTTTAGGACTGCCTTGTGTAACCACTAAGCAGTCTGTAGTATATGCTGCAGTAGCTGTGCATTAGCATATTCACACTAGATTTTTGTATGTGCATCTTAGTTACGTGTGCCCTTGCACATTTTTGTTGCGCAGCATTACTCTTGCTATATTTTATTAATGGCACAGTCAGAATTTAACTTAGCTGTTCTGTGCTTTGGTCAGGAATTGATAGAATTGAGAAGCTATCAGACAGAGTGCGGGGAAAAATGAGAAAACGTAACATGAGAGAAATTCTAATTCTCTCTGTGCCTAGCGAGGCAGGCAGGAGTGGGTTTGGGTGTAAACATCATGTGCTGGTAGCCCCACCGGGTGTTCAGCCACACAATAACGCTTGCAGTTGTTTTAAAAAGCTGTTTTACAGTAGTAATGCCATTGCAATTAACCTTTAGGACTGCCTTGTGTAACCACTAAGCAGTCTGTAGTATATGCTGCAGTAGCTGTGCATTAGCATATTCACACTAGATTTTTGTATGTGCATCTTAGTTACGTGTGCCCTTGCACATTTTTGTTGCGCAGCATTACTCTTGCTATATTTTATTAATGGCACAGTCAGAATTTAACTTAGCTGTTCTGTGCTTTGGTCAGGAATTGAGAATTGAGAAGCTATCAGACAGAGTGTGGGGAAAAATGAGAACATGAGAGAAATTCTAATTCTCTCTGTGCCTAGCGAGGCAGGCAGGAGTGGGTTTGGGTTAAACATCAGGTGCAGTAGGGAATTAAAAAAAAAAAAAAAACCCAGAACTGTATTGAG